>NC_134863.1:3352500-3682500 GCF_049852395.1 Peromyscus maniculatus bairdii | reverse complement strand
CCTGGAGAACTCTCATGGGGCTGGCTCTAGTTTCCAACATGCTGGAACATGGCGTGTGCTCCTCAGTCTCACCAAGGCCTAAGCAGAAAGACCACTCAGGAGTCTGCCATGGCTGCCACCTTTGTTTGGATCCTGAACGTGCTGTTACTGACAGTGAGGGAACCATCAGGAGGTAGAGACCAGTGGGAGGACGTCAGGTCTCTCTAGGCAAGCCTGGAAGCCCCCGGGACCCTGGTCTCTTCCCCTTTTCTCTCTACCTCCTCTGCACATGCTCCTACCATGGCGGGAGGACACCTGGCCATGCACGGAAATCTCTGAAACCACAGACGAGTTTTTTCTTTATTGAGCTGATTTCCTCAGGTATCTTGTTATGGGACACAAAGTTAAAAGTCACCCTCACCATCACCAGCTCAGATGAAGGTGTTATACCTCTTGGAATTTTGTCATACCTCTGTACCTTTAAGAATTGTATTTGTGGCATCTTCCAACTTGAAATGCTTATCTGATATGATGGATAACTTTCAAATCACTCATTTTCTAGCACACTTCTGTTCTTCATGCAATTTTAAAACAGCTAACATCAAAACCATTTCTCAAATTACTTTTGTGACCCTTCCCATGATGGACATGCCTGGCATGCTGCAGAAAAATGGCCGTCCATGGCACCTGACTCTCACTACTGGCTCAAGTGACAGATCTTGGCAAACAGCAGTTGTCACAAGTCACCAAAGCCCTGCTGTCCCCAACCAGTTCTACCTGTCATTACCTCATGGCTTTTCTTTCTTTTTGAGGGCTCACTCTGTAGCCCAGGCTGGCCTCGAACTCACAGAGATCCTCCTGCCCCTGCCTCCCCAGTGCTGGGATTAAAGGCGTGGGCCAGCCTTGTTTCATGGTTTTGAATTGGGGTCACTTGCCTTGGAGATGAGCTCATCGTGGTTGGCCAGATGGGCTCTGCAGTGGATACAGCTGTACGTCCTGTGACAGTGTGGCAGGTAAGCTTGGAAAGTCTTGGACTTGGTCATTTTCACCATGTCTGCTGGGCGCTCGTCCCTCAGCTCCGGGCCAGCACTGGAGGAACTATGGCTCTGTCGGACTCTCTGACAGAAGAAACACTGGAAAATACACGCAAGAGCCGTCGCTGGTGTGGAGGGCGTGTGGTAGTGTCCACACACTGGGGCAAGAGAAAATCAGTGTGACCTGCAAACAAATCAGACAGGCTCTGGTTTGTTTAACAGCAGTGGACGCGTGAGGTGGTGTGTTAGGGCTGGGATGGTTTGAACAGGGAGCAGGCCCAAAGCTAAGGCTCTGTCCCTTTCTTTCCACCCTATTTTATAGTGCTGGGTTCAGAGCTAGGGCCTTGTGCGGGGAAAGCACAGGCTGGCCGCTGAGCTGTAGCCTCCGCCCAAGGTCATTGTTCTCAGGCAGGGTCTCACTCTGGTCCCAGGCTGGTCTTAATCCTCCTGCCTGTCTCCTCTGAGAGCAAAGTCTTTTTTGTTTTGTTTTTTTCGAGGCAAGGTTTCTCTGTGTAGCTTTGGAGCCTGTCCTGAAACTCACTCTGTAGACCAGGCTGGCCTCGAACTCACAGAGATCCGCCTGGCTCTGCCTCCTGAGTGCTGGGATTAAAGGTGTGCGCCACCACCACCCGGTTGAGAGCCAAGTCTTTACATGTACATCTAATGTTGTAAGCACACTATTTCAGAAAGGCAAGCATGTTTGTACCTTTGCACAAGCTGGGTTGTTGGCTGCAACATGCCAAGTAATCTGATTTTACTTGATAATATGGTCATTGCCAATTAAACATTTTTTTATTCCAATCTTGGTGTATGTGCAGTGTATGCATGTGCATATGTTTGTGTATGTAGGTACATGTGCTGAGGATCAATATTTGATGTCGTCCTCAACCATTCTCCATCTCCAACTTTTTTTGAAAAAAGTATCACTATCTGTGTGCGTAAGTGCGTGCATGTGTGTACCGAGGTCAGACCTCTCCTTCCACAACTCAGGTTGTCCTGACTGTGTGGCAGGTGCTTTCATTTCCAACCCACCTTGGGGACTTGGGTTGACTGGCCCGGCCGCCCTGGGGATCCTTTCTCTGCTTCTCTAGGACAGGCGCCTGCTGCCACATGCAGTTTCTTACCTGATTCCCTCACGCCTGTGCAGCAAGCCTCTCACAGCCCAGCCACCTCCCCAGCGCCTCTTGTTCTGACCCTGTGTGCACTCAGGCTTGCGCAGCAGGCCATCTTCCTGGCGGCTCTGTCATCTTATTTGCTAACATTAGCTCACGGAGTACACATTGTATTTCCATACTGTTTTAAAACTCTGTAAATGTACAGGTTTCAGAATGGCTCAGGACTGAATTACACAATTCAGAGGCAGAAAGAAAGGTCTGGCCCAGTGTGGTGGTGCACACCTGTAGTCCCAGCACTCGGGAGGCGGAGGCAGGTGGAGATCTCTGAGAGTTTGATGCCAGCCTGGTCTACAGATCGAGGTCCGGGCTAGCCAAGGCTACTTAGTGAGACCCTGTTTTGAAAATCAAACAAACAAACAAAAAGTCTTTAGGGACCAGATCAGCCTTATAACCGTGAGTGTAGATCTGTCTAGGTACGAGGCTGTCACAGCCAGGTCTGGGTTACAGGCTGTGCCAGTCACCACAGGTGGGAGCTGGAGGTGTGGGGTCCTTGAGGTGTGTGCCAAGTGACCAAAGGAGTCAGTGTGCCTGCCACACCTCTGTCTCCAGGGCTCCTTCTTCATGGTCACAAGCGGGTTCCACTCGGTGTGACTGAGGATTTGTTGTGTTTCATCTGTTTGCGCCTCCTGCAGACCTGGCAGACACACCTGCCGAGGCACAGTGCGGAGGCAGACTCGGCAGTGGGCCGGGAGGAACTAAGGTCCAGTCTGCTGAGCAGACCTGGACGCACACAGCACAGGGGCCTAGAGCAGGCCCAGCCACTCTCGCTGTCCAGCCAGTCATCCACGCATGCTTAGTCACAAGTGCCGAGGGAGCTCCTTTTTCTCTTATCTTTGACTTTGATTGAAACAAAAATAGACCTAAAATTGAAGATTCCCGAGCCGTCTGTTCTTGCCTGGTTTGCACTGCTCCTCTGACGCGGCCTCGTCCCCTCGTCCCCTCAGTCTGTCACCTTGAGGGGTACCCACTGGACCCTGCTGTGGGGTGCTGAGGTGCCACCAATGTCCTTTAGTTACTATAACGACTTTGTGTCCCAAGCAGCTTCCATCCAGGACCAGCGCCCTTTCCTGGGTTTCATGAACTTACCCATTTTGATAGCAACTAGCAGGTGCCCAGCAGACACAAGAGGCTTATTTCACATGCAAATAATTAAGAAAATGGAGAAAAAAACATTTGATCAAAGACATTGTTTGATTCTGGGACTCATGAAGCATCAGCCAACAAGGCTCATGGGTGACACACCCCAGACCCTACACTGTCCTGACACAGCAGTGCAACAATTGCAAGTGACAGACTGACACTGACTAACCCTCCACATGTTACTTGCCAGTTCAGAAAAATAACTCCCTCACACTAGTCACAGGTTGTCTTGCTTCTCCATGGCACCAGGGACGGGAGTTGGGGCCTTGCATGCACATGCTAGGCCAGTGAGCTCCACTGAGCTGGCCTGTAACCCCCCACCCTCACCCCCGCCTTCTGTAGTTTTGGTGTGTGTGTGATGTGCACATGTGTGTTTGTGTGTGTATGTGGAGCGCAGAGGTCAACCTTGGGTGTCATTCTTCAGGAGTCATCCAACTGTTTTTGTTTTGTCTCAGGAGGTTTGTTTGTATTTTACGTGCATGTATGTTGGCGCTGCCAGAAGAGGGCGTTTGGTCCTTTGGAACTGAAGTTACAGATGGCTGTGATCTGCCGATATTGGTATTAGGGATCCAGCTCAGGCACACCCCCTCCCATTTCTATTTCAGTGTTGTTTTGTGTGTGTTGTATGTGTATGAGTGTAGGCATGCACAGATCATGACACACATGATGTCAGGGGGCAGCGTCTAGGAGCTGCTTCTCTCCTTCCATCGTGCTCACGTGGAGCCACTCTGCATATTCTACACGAGCTGACACCCCCACATCACCTCGCCGCAGCAGCGCCGCAGTTCAACAGCGTGTGACATGTCTGGCTTTCTGTGTCCCAGAGTCTGAGGTTTGAGTCTTGGATGGTCTTAAAAACCCAGAGCAGGATGTTTGTTTACAACAGGCATTAGGTTCTTTACTTGCTCTGGGAAGGGGTTTCTTCCATGATGGCAGGAAAGGACTGAATGGAATTTGTCATTGGGGCCTGCATGAGGCCCCTCGGAATTTCTCAATGGCAAAGGCAAAGGATTACCTTGTCTGTCCCTTGTTGATGATCTACATTCATTAGTCTCAAGTTTGTCTTTACCACACCTTCTGCATAATCCAGAAGGGAGGGGCATTCTGTTGCCATTGTTCCTTGAAAAAACACTGTTTCTAGGAACGCCCTGTTTACAATCCCTTTTTTGGTGACATTATTTACCACAATCAAAACACCTGACACTACTATTTTTCTTCAAACTTCTGGGAATCACCTCTCCTATCCAAGCATCATCATGGTCATGAGATTCAATATTCATTGTATCTCAATCCATTCCTCCAAGGGTGCTGATCTTACTTTTGCATTGTGCATTAGCATTTTCAAAAGCCAGAGATTCTATTATTATCTGTCTAGCTTCTGAATTTGGTATCATTCTATTTACTGCTGAAGACAGCCTTTGTAAGAAATCCATGAAGGTTTCTTTTGTGTCCTGCATAACTTTAGTAAATGACTCAATTTTCTTTCCTACTTCTTCAATTCTGTCCCAAGCATTCAAAGCTGCCATTCGGCATTAAGCCAGGGTGTGGTCATCATATAGAGACTGCCTTTCTACATTAGCATAATTGCCTTCTCTAAGAATTTGATCTTGGGATATTTCAATGCCTCCAGCCCTACTTTGTCGTTCCCTGGTCTTAGCCTTATCTTTCCACCAGGTCCTCCATTGTAACTGTGGACCAGCTTCTAGAACAGCTGTAACCAAATCTTTCCAGTCTTGAGGAAAAATGAGTTTAACATCTGCTTCACAAATGGGGAATGCATACCATATGAGACTATGGCTTCTTTAAATCTCCTCAAATCTAACATTTGCACAGGAGTCCAGTCAGCTTGCACACAGCCTTGAGCATTTGGCAGTTCCTGTAAGGTTACTGGATAGATTAAGGTTGACTAAAAGCCTTTGGCTGTTTTTCTGTAACCGTATAATGTAATGCTGAGACTGGTTCACTGTTGGGTGCCAGATGTTGTTTCAATATTAAGATGGTCTTATAATAAAAAACCCAGAGCCAGATATTGGGGTAAAGGCTGAAAGATCAGAGAAACAGAGCAAACCACAGCCACCACCTATTACCTCACCAACTCCATGAGTCCTCTGACAGAAATCCTGAGTCCTCACCCAAAAGGGTCTCAGCTGAATTTCTTTAGTTCCTGTTTCCTCACACCTTATATACCTTTCTCCGCCCAGTCATGTCATTTCCTGCGATTAAAGGCATGTGTGCTTCCTAGTATTAGGATTACAGGCATGTGCCACCATGCCTGGCTCTGTTTACAGTGTGGTCTTGAACTCATAGAGATCCAGACGGATCTCTGCCTCCCAAGTGGTAGGATCAAAGGTGTATGCCACCACTGTCTGGCCTCTATGTCTAATCTAGTGGCTGGCTCTGTCCTCCGATCCCCAGGCAAGTTTATTAGGGTACACGATATATCACAAGAGACTGACTTAGATCTGCAGATTGCACAGCAAGAGCTCTCAACTGCTGAGCAATCTCACCAGCCCTCCTTATTTGGAATAGGGTCCCTCAATGGCCTGGAGATTGCAGTCAGACTAAGCTGGATGGTTACAGGGATCTGCCAGTCGATCTATCTCTGGTGTTGGGATTACAGCATGTGTTACATGCCCTGCACATTCAAGAGTGTAAGGTGAGGATGCAGCCCCAACACCTACAGCCCCTCCTCTCACAAATACCAAAAGGCACCACTCACCCACTAAATCTTAGTCACCAGACTTAGAGGCAGTGAGTTTACATCACAGGCACTGGCAGCCATGCATGCAGCCATGCATGCAGCCACCCATGCAGCTCCCCATTCTTCCTTGTGCCCTGTCTGGGACTCAGAGCACCTGGCTGCAGGTTCCATCTTCAGAGAGCTCCAAGAAGAGACCTACTTCTCTTCCTTCTCAGAGCCCTCCTCCCCATGCCCTTGAGTCCCCACCATTCTGTTTTCTATCTATAGCATACTAATGACCTTTCTAGTGAACTCCTTACTTCCAACAATCCAGCTAATGCTCTTCACGCTGTGTCCCCTTGAACCCGCATCCAAGACCTCTCACTCCCTGTTTTTTTTTTTTTTTTTTTTTTTAAACTTTGAGTCTTTCTATATAGCTCATGTTGGCCTCAAACCTGTTAGGCCTTTTGCCTTGGTCCCGAGCACGAGCTGGGATTTCAGGTGTGCGCTAACTATGCCCCGCTTCCAAATGGGTCTTTTAAAAGATGAAAAGGAACTGTCAAGACAGCTCAGTGAGTACAGAGCTAAACAAAGTTACTAGGGTGGCCTAACAGCAGACATCCATCTAAGCATGTGAACACACGCTGGGAGGCAATCGAAGCCCCGGGGAGACAGGTGTGGGAGCTGACATGAGGCCTCAGCAGAAACCACCCCTGCAGACTCCTTCACCTTTGCTTCCAGCCTCCAGTACTGCAAGGGTTAATCATTTAAGCAGACAGGTGCAGTGGGTCTGGGGGCAGAAGGACATCTAATTCTCCCAGGCTGCCGTCCGTCCCTTCCACAGCCCCCCATCTAGTCACCACCCAATTGGTCTTGGTATTTATGTCATGACAGCCATGTCACCACTGTGTATGGCCCTCCCACTGTGCCCACTGTGCCCTCCCAGTTGTGCTCTGGACCCAGGGCCGTGACAACGTGCCCGCTGTGTTTCTTGGGGTGACCGGCTTGAGTGCTCAGGATAGCTTGTGGGTATGCAGCAGCCTCAGGCTGGTCAGAGCACAGTGCCACCATGGTGGCTGTCTCTGGTACACAACTGTGGGTCACCTGACAGCAGGCTGCTCCTATACTTCTCATCCTGTCTGCAGATATGGCAACATTGAGTCTCTTCCCATGGGGCAGGTGTAAGACAGCATGTGACTGGGGCTTCCATTTGCTTCCCGCTGGCCACTCCCACAGGGGATTCTCTGTGTAAGACGCAGGTCCTCTTCTGGGACACTGCTCTCCAAGTCTTCCCTTCCATGATGTGTTGTTATTCATCTCCATTACGTTGTATTCCTACAAGTGAGTTGTTATAACATTCAAGGCAGCTGGACAACCTGGCAGAGACTGGGTGCCCACTGCAGCCTGGGGAAGTGGCTGGGTTCATAGGAAACCTTACTGTCCTCAGTGGGCTTTGGTTAACAGTTATTCTTACCCCGTGTCTTCATTTTTTTCAACTTGGCCTTAAAGCTGTTGATTTCTTCTTCCACCTTTTTTTCTATTAGTTGTTTGTGGTGATATTTTGTTTGTGCTCTAACAAATAAAGCTCACCTGAAGATCAGAGGGCAAAGCCAGCCACTAGTTAGCCATAGAGGCCAGTCAGTGGTATTTGGGAGGCACACACACCTTTAGTCCCAGTACTAGGCAGGTTGAGACAGGAAGTGACATGACTGAGCGGAGAAAGGAATATGAGGCGGGAAGAGACAGGAGCTCAGCTTTTTCGGCTGAGGAGCTGGTGAGGTGAGAGGTGGCTGTGGCTCGTTCCTTTGTCTCTGATCTTTCAGCATTTACCCTGATACCTGGCTTCGGGTTTATTAAGACAGTTAGGATCGTGCCACACAGTTGCTGATGCTTTGCCCATGTACCTGGTCCATGACGGAGTGTGGGAGCTGAAACAGACTACAAACAACTGTGCATTGCCTCCTGGCAGAGATGCTTGGGGACAAGCTGTGGCTTGCCCTGCCTGGTTAGCCAGAGCAAAGACCACGGCCTGTAACTACAGACAACCACAGAGTTGCTACTGTGTTACCATGGAAGGAACAACTTAAAGGAAGTACTTCCTCTCAACTCACAGTTTCTGAGGGATTTCAGTTCTCTGTGACAGGGAAGGGCGTGATGGCAGAACAACTCCTGCCTCTGGGGGTGGAGTCTGTGGACCAAGAAGCAGGGAGAGCAAGCCAAAAACAGAAGAGGACATCACCTTCGAAGGCCTACCCTAGTCACTCACCTCCTCCAGGCAGAGCCCACAACCTTCCAAAGAGCACTGTCAGCAGGTGATCAGGTGAACCTGGCGGGACTGTTAGATGAAAACCAACATCCAAATGTTACTGTTGCTTTAAAATTAAACCCAGTGGTTCTGGAGCAGCTGGAGGCCTGAGCAGGTCCTCTCATGGTCTCCTGTTTCTGTCAGGTACATTATGGACATCTGCTCAGTATGATGCTGAACGCTGCATCTCATCCATGCATACAAGCTGTGAACTCCAGAAAACCGACCTACATAGCAGATGAATGAGTGTGTGTGTGTCATATGAACATATGTGTAGATGTGTGTACATTCAGTAATGAGTTTCAAGTTCTCCAAAAGAAAACATCTGTTAGGCAGATGGCTCAGTCAGGAAAGGCCTTTGCCCTTTGCTCTGAGGCACGAGGGCTTGAGGTCAGATCCCCAGCACCCATGCACACGCCCAGGCATGATGGCACAGTTCAGTGGCAGACTCTGTTTCAAAACAATGAATGTAAAGCCAGGTATGGTGGTGCACGCCTTCAATCCCAGCGCTCGGGAGGCAGAGGCAGGCAGAGCTCTGTGAGTTCGAGGCCAACCTGGGCTACAGAGTGAGTTCCAGAGTAGCCAGGACTACACAGAAAAACCCTGTCTTGAAAAAAAAAAAAACAAAAAAAGAAAGAAAAAAAAGACAACTTCCCACCTATTTGGACCAACCCTCCTCTCTTGGAGAAGTACTAAAAATGCTAACCAAATAAAATAGTTTTTAAAAGGTTTCTTTGGTTTTTTTTTTTTTTTTTTTTTTTTTTTTTTTTGTGGGGAGGGAGGGTTGTGGAGTCCAGCCTTGAATGGCCGAGACATCTCTCCAGTTTTGTTTTTGTTTTTTGTTTTTCTTTTCAAGACAGGGTTTCTCTGTGTAGTTTTGGTGCCTGTCCTGGAACTCACTCTGTAGACCAGGCTGGCCTCGAACTCACAGAGATCCGCCTGGCTCTACCTCCCAAGTGCTGGGATTAAAGGCGTGCGCTACCACTGCCCGGCTTTTTCTTTTCTTTCTTTCTTTTTTTTTTTTTAAATAAGAGACAATGGTCTTTCTATTTAGTCCAAGTTGGCTTTCAACACACCGTCTGTCCGTTCTCTTGTCTCAGCCATGCAAGTATCTGGGATTTCTGGTGTACCACTACATCCAACTTGGGCCATTTCCTTAAAGCAACAACATGATGGTAAAATAACGATGAACAGCTGGACACCACTGTGCACAGCTGAACCCAGAAGTCTTGCCTGAGGGTGGCGGTTGTTCTCGCCCTGAAAGCACTTCACAGAGCCCAGCACCATGGGAGTCTCTCTGCAAGCTGAAGGCCGACTGCAGACATCCTCGCCACAGAGGCAGTCATCACCACAGCACAGCTCTCTTGTCAATTCACAGCCCCCAATTCCACCAGTCAGGTCTCCCAATAGATGGTTTTTGTTTTTTTTTTTTGCTACACCAAGGCCCTAAGGCATCTGGCAGAGGCAGGTGAAAGCATGTATCTAGTTTGTATAAGGTATTTCAGTCCTGAGAAATCCCCACAGGAAGAACAATATAACAATTTCCCAGAAGGCTCAGTGGGAAAAGGTTTTTGCCACCAGGCATGGTGACCTGAGATAGATCACTGGGATCCTCGTGGTGGTAGGAGGGAACCAATTCTCGAAAGCAGCCTCTGACCTCCACTTGTACACTGTGGCACACCCCAATTCCCAAGCAACCAAATAATAAATGTAATTTTAAAAATTAGAAAAGAGTACAGTAAAAACAAACAAACACCGAAACAAACCAAGGTAACCAGGTGTGCTGGGGTATGGCTTGGTGTGGTACAACACCTGTCTAGTCTCCCAAGGCTCTCAGGAAAACAAAGCCTTAGTACCAGGGCCAGGTGGAGACAAGCAGAGACTCCATGGACGCGGACCGGTAAGGACTTCCTGCCCATTTACAGACACATCATTGACAAGTGAGGGAGAATGACCTTGCAGATTTAGGAATTAATATAAATGGAACTAGAAATAAACACCATACAAGGGGATTAACAGGACTAAGATGAAGGGAGAGAGGAAGAGAGAATCCAAACTGAAGATGAGTCAGAGACATTAATGATGGAGTTTCCAAAATTGAAGAGACACTAGACTTAAGAAGTGTCTGGGCTAAATACCAAGCAGGAAAAACAAAAATAAAATCATGACTAGACGTAGACCAAGAAAACTGAAGAACACCAAAGGAAGCAGAAAAAGGCCATAAACGTGCCTAGAAATGGGGGGCGGGCAGGATTATCTGATCAGAACTGTTTCCACACTAAACAGTGAAACCCAGACAAGAACTCAAGGTATCAATAAGACTTTGGAGACAGCTGGGCATGGGTGATGCACACCTTTAATCCCAGGGCTCATGAAGCAGAGGTAGGTGCAGGCAGATCTTTGAGTTCAAGGATAGCCTGGTCTACAGAGTGAGTTCCAGGACATCCAGGGCTATGCAGAGAAACACTGTCTCAAAAACAAAAACAAAAAACAAAAACAAAAACCCCAAAAAACAAAAGACAAACCACAAAAAACAAAAAACAAAAGGACAACAAAGGTTTTACATCAGCTGTTATCCTAAGCTTTCTATGCAGTAGTCTCTCAGCTTGGGTTCAGATGGGCTCAAACCCCAGCATCACCCAGAACAGAACCAGCTCACTTTTATAAAGAATCAGGTAGAGGCTCACATCTGTAGTTGCAGCATTTCAAGGGCTGAAGCAGGAGGATTCTGAGTTCTGGGCCAGCCTGGGCTACCCAGCAAAACTTTGTCCTCCTTACCAGCCTCTAACAAAAACAAAAGAATTGGCAAAGTGTGGCAGTCAGACAACTTAAAGCTTTCACTGTATTAAATATTACTAAAGGAAAGCAACTCCACAGACAGTCGAAACTTCACACTCAAAACTACAAGTAGGAAAGAAAATGGCTTATGTGGACAGTCAGAATGGGTAGAGTCCTAAAAAGATCCAGCTGCAACAAACGGCAGCAATAAGTCAAACTGAAGTGAAAAACGTCCAAAGTCCTTGAGTGTTTCCACAAAGACAGTATTGTTTAGTTACAGATGTATTTTCTGAGAAATGTGAGGTCGGAGGAGAATTTCATTGTTGTGAAAACATTGCTAGATGTCCTTGTGCACACTAGACTTAGAGGAGCCATCATATACGAGGCCCAGTAGTAGTCAAAATGTCACTATAAACCAGGTTTTGAATCTGAGGAAGTAAGGGTAATTCTGGTGGTACCTGAGAAAACTTCTATAAGAATCCACTAAGATAAATAGAGGAATGATAAAACATTGTTTAAAAGCACTCAAAGAAGGAGAGAAAACAAACAAACAAAAAAAGAAATAGAGATCACAAAGGAAGATTAAAAACAAAATTATTCAATGTTTACATGAATCCTAAATGCACTAAAAGTCCAAGGTTTCAGATTATATCAGAAAACAAAATCCACAGACACTGTTGACAAGAGATACACGTCCAATAAGGACAAAGAAGAGTGGAGACACCAAGGCTAGAGCCTTGCTAACAGTACATCTGTATTGTGTGAATAACTGAAAGAAAATTAAAACTAAAAGTTATTTAAGAAGACACACTATACTGTGCTGTGGGACGTTCTGTACCTGTGAATGTGTTACTCGGATTGGTTGACAAATAAAAAGCTGATTGGTCCGTAGCCAGGCAGAAGTATAGGCGGGATAAACACACAAGGAGAATTCTGGGAAGTGGAAGAGCTGAGTCAGGTGACGCCAGCAAGCCGCCCAGGGAGCAGCCTGTAATGGGACACAGGTAAAGCCACAGAAGATGTGGCGATACATAGATTAACAGTTATGGGCTAATTTAAGATATGAGAGCTAGCTAGCAAAAGGCTTGAGTCATGGCCATGCAGTTATAGTTAATATAAGCTTCTGAGTGATTATTTTATAAGCTGCTGTGGGGTCCGTGGGTCTGGGCAGAACTGGAGAAAACTTCAACTCTAATACAGGTAATAAAAGATGGCAGGGCTGGAGAGATGGGGCAGCAGTTAAAGAGTGTATACTACTTTTTCAGAGGACCTGGGTTCATTTCCCAGCATCTACGTGTGGTGGCTCAAAAGTACCTGAATCTACAGCTGCAAGGGGAACTGAGTCCTCCGGCTTCTGTGGGCTCCTACATTCATGTGCACATACACACTGACAGACAGACGGACAAGGTGGCCCAAGAGATTCACCTAGGAAAACTCAGCTTCTGCAGGGTTGATGGTGACGGGGCATAGCATGGATCCCTCTCTTCCTGATTCACACTTCCCCAGGTTGAGGGCCACAGTCCTCCAAACACCAGTGCACCAGCCAGGCTTTCACCAGCGCCATGCTTGAGTCAGCCTCTGCAGAGTCCAGGGAGTAGTCTCACCTATTAGATTCAAGGTGTCCTTAGCTTACTGTTTAGTTTGGGCCCATGTTATGAATTAAACGTTTCGAGTGCAGGGCTGCAGAGAAGGTACAATGATTAAGGACATTTGCTGCTCCTGCAGAGGACTGGGTTCAGTTCCCAGCACCACATCAGGCAGCTCACAACTGCCTGTAAGTCCAGTTCCAGGGCATCTGATGCCCTCTTCTGGTGTGTGTGGGCACTGCACATAATAGTGTACATAAAGACAGGCATACACACATATAAATAAAAAGTCAAAAAAGTATTTTCCAAGCAAACAAGCATGCACTCACAACTTTAAGAGGCTGCAGATCCTTGAGCGGCTGAATCCCACCAGCACCCGAGGAGGGAGGACTTGGATCTAGTGAGTGCTGTGCACACGGCCCCACAGGCCGCCATGAGCAAGGTGAAGCTCTGGAACCCCAGCAAGAGCTCTGCTGTTCCCACTCCACACTGCCTGTCACCTTCTCCGGAGACCCATGGCTCGTTCTCACTGTCAACTTAGTTCAAACATCCGGGACCTGCAGCCGAACTGCTGCCCAGATTAGACAGGCCCACGGCCATGTCTGTGAGAGACTGTCTTGACTGATGATGGAAGTGTGAGGGCCCAGCCCACTGTGGGCAGCACTGTCCCTAGGCAGGTGGGTCTGGGCTGTATAGGAGAGCTAGTTGAGACCTGGAGATGCCTCAGTAGTTAAGATCACTGCTGCTCTTGCAGAGGACCTGGTCTCATGGCAGCTCACAACTGTCTGTAACTTCAGCTCCAGGGAATCTGACACCCTCTTCTGGGCTCCACAGAACCTACACACAGGTGCATAAACAAATACGTAGGCAAAACACCGATACACATAAAACAGAAATAAATAAATAAAAGCTAGCTAGAGAAAAAGCTAGCTAGAGAGTGAGCAAGCTGGTAAGCAGCATTCTCCAATAGTTCCTGCCTCGACTTCCTTCAATGATGGAGTATGACCTAAGTGTAAGATGAAATACACCCTCTCTGTGGTGTATCGCTTTTGGTCATAGTGTTCATCACAGCAACCGAAAACAGACTATGGCAGAAGCCTTCACCATGTGGCCCTGATCCCAAGGTGTCTTTACCTGAAGCGGCTGTGAAAGCTTAGTGACGCACAAGCCTCAAGTGGACTGAGACCCCCACAGGGAAGCAGCCTGGACTGATGACACCTGTGGACACTTCTGGTCAGGAGACCCCACACCAAACCCACTGGTGTCTACCACTTCCAGACTGCAGGGGACTGACCTCAGAAGGACTCTTCCACCCCCAAAGTTCCCCTTTTCCATCCTGTAAAACCCCAAGACTCCCACACCACCTGTGCGCAGTCTCCACTTGCACAGCGAGACGGCAGCCCTTCAGTAGTTCCGGTTAAAGGAACAGTTCTGCTTCTGCAGGTGCCCATCTTTCTCTGCTTTCCACACCGCTCCCATCAATCCTGGTCTAACGGTCTGCCTATGTGTCTCAGTCCCCAGAACAGCTCCCCTGGGCTCGGTCTGTTCAGTGGATTGCCTTTTACCCCTTCAGGGGCAGCTGCCTCATACAAACTTCAGGTCATCTCAGCGGCTCTAATCTTGGACCAGCCATGGCCTGACAGCAGCCATCCCTGACATGGTGTCTGTGTGTCAACTTACTCGGCTTTAAATCAGACGCTACACAGTGGGGAAAACATTGCAAGATCTAACAAGCAATTAGGGAGCAAACGCTAGCCAGTCTCCCAGGTGAGTCATGACCAGCCCAGGAAGGACTCTGAGTCCTGAGTCCTGGGCATCCACCTCCACAAAAGACACTGGGTTCTGTTGTTTTGTTTTGTTTTTTCCTCCTTTTCCCCTTCTCCTTAGCAAACCAGTATGCTGGGTTCCAGAAGTTTCTCACCTAAAATAAGCACATACAATTATTTTAAGAGTCTGTGGATCAGGCTCATGTCCATATGGCGCATTTACCACACTGTGGAAGACAGAGACCCTGAGGAACAAACTGAAGCCTGGCAGCTCTTGATGCCCAGTGGTATGAAGTGTGGAGCCAGGGTACCCCTCCAGCCGGCCACTTAACTCCCCACTCCCTCTCTGTCAGGATCTCACCGTTGAGCTGTGGCTGGCCTGGTACTTGCTATGTAGACAAGGCTGGCCTAGAACCCACAGAGCTCTACCTGCCTCCACTTTCCAAAGGCCAGGAGTAATGGTGTACACCACCACCCGCCCCACGCCTTTGACTGCACACAGCCTTCACCACAGCATTGCTTTAACAGGCTCCATGCCGCCACTGACCAGCAGATGGGCTGGGGCCGTTGTGTAACTTTATTTGCTACTGGGAAGACTGAGCTAGGAAGACCAACTGAGCCCAAGAATTTGAATGGCTAACACAGTGAGGCCTTTGGGGGGTGGCGGGCAATGCGGGGAGACATTTCATCTAGAACATTCCTCGGTGTATCTTCCTGCACTGGAATGGTCCATCAAAGGAGTTTACATTTGCAAAGCAATTGGATAAAAGCAGTCACAATGTTCTCTTGTACTAACAAAAAATTAGAAAACACCTCAAGTTTGAGAGTCTGCAAATGCCCTCATGTCTGAGAGACACTGCCAGGATGGGGCTGGAGGCTGCAGTGAGGGAAGGCCTGATTTTCTTGTGTGTGTGTGTGTGTGTGTGTGTGTGTGTGTGTGTGTGTGTACCACAGGTGTGGTCAGAGGACAACTCTGAGGTGGTTCTCCATCCACTGTGTGGGTCTCAGGGACCAAACTCAGGTTGTCAGGGCTGGCAGCAGGAGTCTTTGCTGCTCAGTCATCTTGCTGGCCCTCACCTGCATATTTTGATGCTAAGCATACAAATGGACTATTCAGACGCACAGGACCTACATTCACAGGCTTGGAAAGATCTGGAAGGATTCAAATAGTCACAGTGTCACTATAGCTGGCCTCTGGTGGTCCCTACTTCTTTCCTCATATCCTTTGTTTCCCCACTAGAATCACGGGCTGAGAAGCTTTCTCCCACACTTCAGGCACAGGAGCCCCAAGACAAAACACCCTGTGCCTGCCGTGGACTGCCACCTCTTACTCCCTCCACACCAAAGTTCTAGACACCTCTCCCTCAGTCCCTCACCTTCCACCTCCTTCTGCCTAAGCACAACAGTGACTACTGATGATGTGTGTGCAATCAGCTCTTCTTGTCTAAGATGCCACAGCACATCATTTCTGCCTCCTGCTGCCAATAGCAAGGCTCTGCACAGTTCTGGCTTGAGAGACAAGGCAGCAGAAAGCTGCCTGGTTTCCCTGAATGGCACGATGGCTGTGAAGACAGCTAGAGGAAACACAGCTGGGAAGTCGACAGTTTTCCTTTTAATTTTGTGTGTGTGTGTGTGTGCGTGCGCGCACGCGTGCAAATCAGGGGTGTCAGACTTCCGGGGCTGGAGTTATAGTTGGTTGTGAGCTGCCTCATGTGGGTGCTAGGAATCAAACTCGGGTCCTCTGCAAGAGCAGTATGCACTCCTAACCACTGGGCCATTTCTCTGCCCTTTGTTTTGTTGTGTTTAGACTGTTTCATGTAGCTCAGGTTGGCCTAAAACTCCGTATGTAGCCAAGGACGAACTTGAATTCCTCATCCTCCTGCTACCATGCCTAGCTAAACTAGTTTTTTTTTTTTTTTTAAAGACAGAGTCTTGCTATGTAGCCTTATTTGGCCAGGAACTCACTTAAGTAGATCAGGCTGGCCTAGAACTCACAGAGATCCGTGCCTCTGCCTCCTGAGGGCTGGGATGGAAGGCTGAGCCACTATGCCTGGCCTGGCTAAACAGCTTTATTTACTTACATGCTATATATAACATACTCAAATATTCAAGGGTTTTCCACTCCACGCATGCCTGCTGATGGTGTGCAGGACCCAGGCATTGACTTATAACAGGAGGTTATCTCCTGGGGACAAAATTGATCTTATATCTGATTCTATTTCACACCGCCTTCCCCAGAATCCTTAGCTCTCCACCCACTCAGGATTTTCTCTCACCTGTACCTAAGTCCTTTGCTAAATTCCATCCCACTTGCCTAGTATGTGTAAGACTGGGTTTCATGTACTGAGAACAAGCTGCTTCTTTAATATTTTAAATTTCTAGTGCATTTATCAGCCCTGCAGGCTACCCATTGCTTCCTCCTGCATGGGTGCTTGAAGACAGACGTCAGAGCAACACTGATGCTGACACACGTTCACCAACGTTGGTTCTTAAAATGCAAAGGTAACCCGAGATGTAAAGAACAGACCCTCCTCAGCTATTTGACCAAATGTGCCACAGTGACGGCGGTGAGCGGGTTGGGTGGGGCTGCCAGAGCTGAGCCGGGAACGAGACAGGGTTTCTCTGAGTAGCCCTGGCTGTCCTGGAACTCACTTTGTAGACCAGGCTGGCCTCGAACTCACAGAGATCCACCTGCCTCTGCCTCCCGAGTGCTGGGGTTAAAGGCGTGCACCACCGCTGCCTGACAGCTGGAAACTTTTGTGTGTTTAGCAGCAATGGAACCAGGGCCTCACACATGCTCAGCACGTGTTCTACCACTGAGCCACACCCAGAGCTCTTCTGTGACATTTATGTAGTTATAAAAGTATTCTAAAATAAGTTATTTACAAAGTTGGAGCTGTGGGTAGAGTGATAAAGATTGGTCACTAACATGGTTTAGTGGTGTGTGTGTGTGTGTGTGTGTGTGTGTGTGTGTGTGTGTGTGTGTTTCATCTGGGCCAGCCCTTTGGACTACCCATGTCTGTAGTAAGGCAGGAATTTGCTCTAATCCCTAAGAAATCATGGTAACCACATAGGGCACAGGCCAGGAACACAAAGCCCTAGAGATCCTGGTAGCAGCAATCCACAAACATGCCAGCCCTGTCTTTTAAGAGTCCATAAACAATGGCTGGAGAAACGCTCGGTACTTTAGAGCTTGTTGCTCTTGTGTACCACCCTGGTAGGAGTCCCAGCATCCACATGGTGGCTCACAACCATCTGTAACTTCAGCTCTAGGGGATCTGACATCCTCTTCTGGCTTCTGTAGGCACCAGGTACACACAAGGTGAGCATGCCTACATGCAGGCTACACATTCATAAATTTACACATGCTATGTATTTATTTATATCCCACTGTGCACATGCACCCACACCCACAGGACCAGCCTGTGGTCATAGAACAGCTCCTGGGAGGCAGGTACTCAGCAAACATCTGTTAACACATCTACTAGAAGACAGCAGAGGTGATGGGTGAGGGTGGGTTGCTCAGAAGGTCCTGGAAAGGTTCCTTAGAGGAGGTAAGCCTGGCCTTAGGACCTGAATAGTTTAGCAGAGCAGGGGGCAGGTGTGTACAGTTCTTGGCCAAGACACATCAGATTAAGATAAATACATTTTGGATACTCAGAAGAGGGCAACTCAATCAGAAAGAGCTTTGGGATGGAAAACGGTATTCTAAACGTCTATTTATCGAAAACAGAATTCCATCCTGGAGCTCGGCACACGATTTGGACGTCGAAGATGAGCATTTATGCAGGTATTGAGGCGAGGGTATCTTATTTAGTTGCGACTGTTGGCAATTTGCATTCACAGAGCCTAGAGCCACAAGTGGTAAACAATGAGGACAATTCCTTTCAGTTATTGTACAGGCAACTTGAAAATGCCACCCTTTATTTAACACTCCTTTATTGGAAGTATCTTCTGTATTCATTTCCTTTCCCATTTTTTTTTAAGGTAGGGAGAAAACAATAGGGAGAATGGGGGCGGGGAGTAAAAAAAAAAATCAAAACATTGAGGTTTTGTGTTGTCTTTCGAAACGTCATGAACTAGACACCAACACGCCGGGAAGACAGAACAAAGTCGACTCGTCCTCCGCGCCCCCGCCCCGCCCGCCCGCCCGCCGGCGCCCAACAGGTGCTTGCCCGCCGCCCTCCCGGAGCCGCCGGTCCGGGTCGCCGCAGAGCACCCGCCTGGGGCCCGCCCGTACTCACGGCCGCTCGGCGGTCCGCGGCCCGGTCCGCAGCGCCCATCCGGCCCAGGCTCGGGCGGCGCGGGCTCGGCCTTCAGGCGGTCCCGGCGTGGCCCGGGACGCGGTCTGGCCGTTGGCGCCCCGGCCCGGCGCGAGGCATCCTCCCGCCGCCGCCCCGCGGGCCGCCTGCCCTTTGTTTTGGAGCGGTGGCCCGGCCCCGCCGCCATAAACGGCCACGGAACGCCGCGCTGGCCAATCGGGGCCCGCGCCCCGCCCTCCCGCCCCGCCCCGCCGCCGCGTCTCCGCCCCCTCCGCGTCCCCGCCCCCCGCCCTGCCCCAGGCGCCCACGCGCGTTCCGCCGCGCCCCGGGGACTCGGCCTGAGCCGCACGCCTCGGCTGAGGTCGCCGCGGTCTCCAGGGGCGGGGCCTGGCGGGGAACCGCCTGAGCCTGGAGTCCAGGTCCTGGGAAGGCCACAGGTTCGCGCCGTCGCCGCAGGCTGCACGCAGGAGGACCTCTGCAGCTGAGTCCCTGGAGTGCAAGCTTCTGCGCTTTCTCCATCCCGACCACCCTTCCTCAACTCTCCGAGTCTCCACGTGAGAGCCTCCAGATCTCCGTGGACTTGAACTGTGGAACCTCCAGATCACAATTCCTGCCTACAACACAGGCAGCCCATGTCCACTTTCCATGTCCGTATTTGCGCCTCCTCCATATGCCTGTTATTTTTTTCTTGGTCTCTTTAGATCGATTTTTAAAATAAAAGCACACTGCTGAGAGTGGGTGTACACATTTTAATACATGCTAGCGCCCTCTAGAGTGTTAGGATTTATTGTATTGAGAATGCCCCTAATTGATTAGATTGCGGCTTTTATTGCCAGTTACCCATGAGCTGCCATTTACTTAGCGACCCTCTCAAGTGATTGATTACTCTCTCGTCTATATTCTTCCTAGCTAGAAGATGGAATCTCACGGTTTTTGGTTTTTAAGATATTCAAGCTGTAACTCAAGCTGGCCTCATCTATGCAGCCCAAGGGTGATCTTGAACTTTAGTTTTAAAACTTAATTGTGTGCATAAGTGTGCACTTGTGCACACTGGCATGCTGTGGAGGACAGAGGACAGCTCTGCTTCTCTCCTACCATGTGGGTCCTGGAGTCTCTCAGGTCATCAAGCTTGACAATAAGGTCCTTTATCCACTGAACCATCTGGCTGGCCTCTCTCTCTCTCTTGAGACAGGGTTTCTCTGTGTAGCCCTGGCTATCCTAGAACTTGCCCTGAAGACCAGGCTGGCCTCAAACTCACAGAAATCCACCTGCCTCTGCCTCCTGAGTGTTGGGATTAAGGCATGTGCATGGCTCTTTTATTTTTAAAGTATTTAATCTTCTAATTTCTTAAGGTTTATTTTTATTTACATGTATGCATATGTATTAATGTATTAATGTATCCCACATACGTGCATGCCTGTGGAGGCCAGAAGAGGGCGTCAAATCTTCAGGAGCTGGAATTACAGGTGGTTTTGAACCACTCAACAGGGTTCCTGGAAACCTTTTTATTTTCATGTTTTGTGTGTGTGTGTGTGTGTGTGTGTGTGTGTGTGTGTGTGTGTGTGTGTGTGAGAGAGAGAGAGAGAGAGAGAGAGAGAGAGAGAGAGAGAGAGAGAGAGAGACAGACAGAGAGAGAGACAGACAGAGAGAGAGACAGACAGACAGAGACAGGGCCCTATTGTGTTTAAAGCCGCTCGCATGAGCATGGGAGTGGTTATTTGCTGGAACAAGGGCAACTTCCCAGTGGCTACAGCACTAAAGTCGGACTCTTCAGACATGGTGGGCACACCTTTAATCCTAGCAGAGACAGGAGGTCTCTGCGATTCTCTTTGAGTTCCAGCCAGGGCTACAGAGTGAGACTCTGTGCCCATAGGGGAAAAAACAAAAAGATTTTAAAAGGTTAGAGCAATGAGCACAGGGTTGAGAGCCCCCAATGAGTTCATTTCCCAGTGCACACATCACAGCTCAGGTCTAGGAGCTCTAATACAGTCTTCTGGCCTCCGTGGTCATCTACACACACATGCACATAAAACACACAGGCGCCAAGATGCAGACACAGACACATACATTTAAAAATATACAATCAATCTTTTAAAACAGAAACAGATTGGAGTCCCCAGCCAACTATTAACTATCAGTAGGTCCTCAGTGAGGGTGGGGACTTGAATCCCTCCCCCACCGGGACAGAATATGGCTGGGTTCCATCTTGTGCTATGAGTTCCCGAGTACAGCAACATATCATGTTCAGAAAACCGTCTCACAGACTCCTTCCCATCCTGCAGCTGGTACATCCTTTTTGCCGTCTTCACAGTGTTCCCGAGCCTCAGAAGTGCTGATACAGGTGTCCTGTCTCGGGCTGAGCATTCAACAGTCTCGCTTCAACACATTAACCAGTTATGACTGTTAACCACTGGCCACTGTAAACAGAAGCTTCTCTGACCAAGGCTGAGAGCTGCACTGATCCACTCATGGTGTGAACATGAACATGTAGAAAGTAAGTTTGACTACACGTCCATTCAGCAGGGCAGCAGGCTTCCCCCAGGGCTGATGGCCTCCTTAGAATGGGCGTTTTTGTTAGTTGGTTGGTTTTTGTTTTGTTTTTGAGACAGGGATTCACTGCATAGACCTGACTGTCCTGGGACTCACTTTGTAGACCAGGCTGGTCTGAAACTCAGAGATCCACTTGCCTCTGCCTCCTGAGGGCTGGGATCAAAGGTGTTACCAAGCCTGTATCACCACGGCTGGCTTTAGAATTGGCTGTGGACCATCCATTCAGGGCGCCTCTGTTCAACTTTTTTTTTTTTTTTTTTTTTCCGAGACAGGGTTTCTCTGTGTAGTTTTGGTGCCTGTTCTGGATCTGTAGACCAGGCTGGCCTCGAACTCACAGAGATCCACCTGCTTCTGCCTCCTGAGTGCTGGAATTAAAGGCATGCGCCACCCCTGCCCTTTTTAAAAAACTTTTTAAATTAGCTTACAAAATAGTAGGTTTACATATGGCATTTTCATATTTCCTTAACATTGGTTAACCTTCCTCTAGCCCCACACCCATTCATACCACACTACTACCCTCCCTTCCTTAAGGCCTCTCCCAAGTCCACTTGCCCTTTTTAGCTCCTGGCCTCTAGAAGCACTCTAGGACAAACACACAAATCTAAAAAATTTAAGCAGCTAGAATCTACACTGACAGAGAATGTGTCATTTGATGCTTCAGGAATCTCTGTGAGCCGGGCAGTGGTGGCGCACAGTGTACTAGTCAACAGAAGCTGTAAAGCAGGCCATGCACTGCAGCAATCCATTATCAAGTACAAGTGGTATATACCAGATCCAGCCCCAGCAGGTCCTGCAGGGACAAGGGAGCTACATGAAGAAGTTGCCCAAATGCCTCTGCTTTCTACTCCTGTGACAATGCCATCTGCTGCCAAGCATGCACCTGTAGCCTCATGGGGTGTGCCCTATGAGTAGTTGACTGAGGAAGAGAAGACTAGGGCCTGGTTTACTGATGGTTCTGCATGCTATGCAGGTGTTGGGGACCAGCCCCCACCTTTACCTGGGTACTCTTGAGGAGTGAGGGATAAGAGATTTAGATAGAAGTGTAGAGGGGAGAGAGAAAGACAGAAACACACGATAGCCTCGGGAGGGCCTGGATCCTTATCTACTGGCCCAGAACTTTATTCATTTATAACAATGCCAAGGAGAGAAGCAAAAGACCTCCCCCTTGCTAGATACAGCCAAGTGTAGACCCTTCCAAACACCTGGTACCCAGGCCTGTGGTCCTAATCCTCTTGTGCAGGCACCACCCAGAAGTGGA
Organism: Peromyscus maniculatus bairdii; assembly: GCF_049852395.1. Taxonomy (NCBI): domain Eukaryota; kingdom Metazoa; phylum Chordata; class Mammalia; order Rodentia; family Cricetidae; genus Peromyscus; species Peromyscus maniculatus. The sequence continues at coordinate 3,659,987 of NC_134863.1, read as the reverse complement.
CAGCTGCAGCATTACAACCCCTTTCTGGGACAACCCTGAAAGATACCAGCAAAGGGAAATCTTCACAGTGGGCGGTACACGTGACATATATTTTATTTGGAAGGAGAAATGGCTAGGTGTGTGATTGTTCACTGATTCATGGCTGTAGCTAATGGATTGGCTGGATGGTCAGGGACTTGGAAAGAGCAGGATTAGAAAATTGGTGAGAAGATATCTGAGAAGTATTTGGATAGATCTCTCCAAATGAAGATGTGAAGATACTGTGTCCCATGTAAATGCTTACCAAAAGGTGACTTCAGCTAAGGCGGAGTTCAGTAATCAGGTAGATAGGATGACCGAATCTATGGACTGTCACTGACCACTGGGCCCGTGAACAAAGTGGCCCTGGTGGCAGAGATGGGGTTATGCATGGACTCAACAACATGGACGTCCACTCAGCAAGGCCGCCCTGGCCACAGCTGCTGCTGAGTGCCACATCTGCCAACAGCAGAGACCAACACTGAGCCCCGGGTGTGTCACATTCCTTGGGGTGAGCAGTCAGTGACCTGGTGGCAGGCTGACTACACTGGCCACTTCTCTGTGGAAAGGACAACACTTTGTCCTTACTGGACAAATACTCTGGTTATGGATTTGTCTTTTCTTTCTTTTTCTTTCTTTCTTTCTTTCTTTCTTTCTTTCTTTCTTTCTTTCTTTCTTTCTTTCTTTCTTTCTTTCTTTCTTTCTTTCTTTCTTTCTTTCTTTCTTTCTTCCTTCCTTCCTTCCTTCCTTCCTTCCTTCCTTCCTTCCTTCCTTCTTTCTTTCTTTCTTTCTTTCTTCTTTCCTTTCTTTCTTTCTTTCTCTCTTTTGTTTTTGTTTTTGGTTTTTCGAGACAGGGTTTCTCTGTGTTGCTTTGCGCCTTTCCTGGAACTCACTTGGTAGCTCAGGTTGGCCTCGAACTCACAGAGATCCACCTGCCTCTGCCTCCTAAGTGCTGGGATTAAAGGCGTGAGCCACCACCGCCCGGCTGGATTTGTCTTTCTTAATGTGTGCTTCTGCCAAAACCACCATCCGTGGACTTACCCACATCATGGTATTCCACACAGTATTGATTCTGACAAAGGAACTCACTTCACAGCCAGAGACATGCAACTGTGGCCCGTGGTCACGGAATCCACTGGTTTTTACCACGTCCCCCACCATCCTGAAGCAGCTGGCCCGACAGCAGGGCGGAGCGGCCTTTTGAAGACACAGCCCCGTAGTGGGAGAAACTTACGGCTACAGTGAGGAGAGATTATTTGGTTTATACACTTTTATATCACCATTCATCATCAAACAGGGCAGGATCCTGGAGGCAGGAGCTGATGCAGAGGCCATGGAGGGTGCTGCTTACTGGCTGGCTCCTCAGGGCTTGCTCAGCCTGCTTTCCTATAGAATCCGGGACCACCAGGGATGGCATCATCCACAACAGGGCTAGGCCCTCCTCCTTCAATCACTAATTGAGAAAGTTAGGTTACAGCTGAATCTTGTGGAGGCATTTTCTTGAGGTTCCCTTCTCTCAGATGACTTTAGCTTGTGTCAAGTTGACATAAAACTGTCCAGCACAGCTCTGAATCAGCATCCAATATATGGTACAGTTTCTCCCCTAGCCAAGATCCACAGGTCCAGGAATCAAGGGGTGGAAGAGGAAATGGTTCCACTCACTATCACCCTTAGGAACTAGAAACATTTTTTGCTTCCCGTTCCTGCAACCTTAAGTTCTGCTGGCCTGGAAGTTTAGGTTCTAGATGGAGAAGCTCTGCTGTCAGGAGACACAGCAAACATTCCACTGGGTGGGAAGCTGACTTCCCCCTGGCCACTGTGGGCTTCTGATGCCCTTAAGCCAACAGACTAGGAAAGACACACCAATATTAAGAGGGGTGACTGATCCAGATTACCAAGGGGAAATTGGATTGCTTCTCCCAGTGGAGGAGGACAGATGATGTCTGCAGTGCAGGAGATCCTTTAGGGTCTCTTGGTGCCACCAAGTCCTGTGATTAAAGTCAACGGGAAACGACAACAGCCTGATCCAGGAAGGATGACAAAGGGCACAGACCCTTCAGGAAGGAAGGTGTGGTTTCCTCCAGGAAAAGTCAAGACCTGCTGAGGATGGAGGAAGTGCAGAATGGGTAGTGGAGGAAGGTAGTTAGAAATACTAGCTAAGGCCACGTGACCATTTGCAGAGACAAATTAAAACTTACATGAGTATTTCTGTCATATTTTGTTAAGTATGTGTTTGTACGGATATTTGTGTCTTCTTTCCTTGATTTATCATGTAATGTAGCATCAATTAAGAGAACATCAGTGGTAATCATATTTGAGACCTTCCATTCGTAAAAAGCCATTGTTGGACTAGCTGGACCACAGCCTGTGAGCCATTCTACTAGTAAACCCCGTGTGTGTGTGTGTGTGTGTGTACACACACACACGTATATATGTATATTTGTCTATCAGTTCTTCCTCTAGAGAACCCTCATGAATAGACCTTGCTTTTAATTCTTTGAGCTATATCCTTGAAATGAAACTGACCATCCATTCTAAAGTGGCTGCACCATTCCATATTCTCATCAGCAGTCAACAAGGGTTCCAGTTTCTCCATCTTTGATGACAGTTTTTTGAAAGTGGGTCTCATAGATCCTGGGCTTATCTTCAACTTACTCTCATATCTGGAGATGACCTTGCTTTTCTGATCTTCTTGCCTGAACCTATCAAGTGCTAGGATTACAGGCATGTGCCACCACATGTCACTTAGGTCATGATGAGGACTGAACCAGGGTTTCATGCATGCTGGGTAAACACCCAACCAGCTGAACTGCACCCCAGCCCCTGTCTGACTTTGTTGTTTTGTTTGTGGGTGCAAAACCACAGATCTGATCTCAAAGGGAGAAGGAATTATTCTGGAGCCAGCTATGACCAGGGGACAGGTTCAGGTCACCCCAGACAGCATGTCCCCACCTTGAAGTAGCTCCATAAGCTATGTAACAAGACAGAGTCACAAATCAAAGCCCTTTGAAAAGTGGCCAAGCAGGGAGATCCGCAGGGAGAGCCCCGGATGTCATGACAGCATCCACAGGCAGCCCTCTGATTGGTGGAAAATAGGGTTTGCCATTCCGAAGGTTGGCTTTCTGGAGATGAACTGTAAGCAGACCCTGGGGCTCTCCACAGCCCTGAGGTTCTAATGGTTCAGCAGCTTTTGCACACACCGCTATTTCCAGGAATTCCCATTCAGTTGGTAACTGGCACCTAATGGGGGTGCGGGGATACCTCACCGTGGCTTTGATTTGGTATTCCAAATAATTAGTAATGTGTACTTCTTCTGAAAACTTCATTGGCCTGAAATGTTTTTAACCATGACCCACATTACCCATACACTTAGTATCTACAGTACTGTTTGGGGGAACACACAAATTGAAAGTAGAGGGCTGGTTGCACAACTATGTACCTAACACTATTAAGTAATAATTTAAAAATCGCTACAATGCAGGTTCTAAAGCATCTAAAAACCTACACTCTGGAAATGCTCCAAAATCTGAAACACCTTGAACACCTACATGATATCCTAAGAGGAAATTCACGTAACAGGCCATGGTCAAAACGTGAGTCCAGGGACGGGAGCTAGAGCTCAGTGGTGTTCAGCTGGACATCAAGTCACTCAGCAAAGAGCTCTCCTGCGGAGCCAACATTCAGGGGCTCCGAGCTCCTCACTAGAGGCGAGGCTGAGGCCAGTGCCTTCTGCGGCATGCCCTCCCTGCATGGCTTCCACCTGTGCTCTGGAACACGCATACTCTCCCGCACGGACTCCAATCTTTCCTTTCCTTAAGGGTTCTGCCCACCTGTGCCCCTCCGCTCTGTCACCACACTGGAGACAGTGCCTTCACCCTCTCCCCTTTCTTCACCCAGTCTCCCCATTCCCTCACCCTTTCCTGGGACGGCCGGGACTTGGTTTGTTCCTGGCTGTTGCTCAGTGCTGATGAGGTGTGCTGCAGGGTATTCGAGGACACAGTTAAAACCCAAGATGCCAGCCAGAGTCAATGCTCAGGACTGTTAGTCCTCCAGATGTTTCCTCTCAAGGAGCCCAGAGCAGGGCTTCCTGGAAAGAGACAGCATTCAGTGGGAGCACTGTCAGTGGTAGAGCTCTTGCTGAGCACGTGCCCAGCTCCGAGTTCAGTTCCAGCACTACAAAGATCAAACAACGGCGGCGGCAGCGAAGGAGATGGCTGTGGGTGACGAGCTTGCCGCACCAACATGAAGGGCCCGAGTTTGGATCCCTAGTGCCTGGCATGGTGGTGAGTGCTTGCAATCCCAATGCCAAGACAGGAGGCTCTCAGGGGCCAACCAGAGAGACCCTGCCTCAAAAAAAGAATGGCGGAGAGTGATGAGGTAGACACCTGACATTTTCTGGCCTCTGGGGAGAGAGGGAGGAAGGGAGGGAGGGAGGGAGGGAGGGAGGGAGACAGACAGACAGACAGACAGACAGACAAAAGGATACCTGGGGCTTGTGGCCAGTCTGGCATAATTGGTGCAGTTCAGGTTCAGTGGGAGGTTGACAGGTGGGAGGGATCACTAACACTAAAGATCTTTAAAAAAGTCACGTGGAAACCTACTGTCATAGACGTTTCCTAAATACATACATATACACATATAAAAAGTTCAAATGGAGCTACCCTAACGTGTGCGGACAGTGTCCTCCTAGACACAGGCTATCAAGCAAAAAGCCTACTGCCAGGAGTGGGCCCCTCTTCTGGAGCTATTGCCAGGGCTACTGGTTATCCTCCGGAACTTGACGGAGTCATTACGCTAATACTCACCCACCTGGCTGGCCCACACAGCGCTGGGGGGTGCTGTGCACACCGCAGAAGTAAAGAGTGAAGTAAATGTCCTCCAACTCGGTAGACCAGGCTGGCCTTGAACCCACAGAGATCCTCCTGCCTCTGCCTCCCGAGTGCTGGGATTAAAGGCGTGCGCCACCACGCTTGGCATAAAGACCAGTCTTAACCAACTGTGAACTCCACAAGCTTTACCAACTGGCTTGTTGAGCTATGCTCACTGCTGCAATGGTGTATGCATGGGAGGAACCAGCTACTTCTGAAGCATTTAAGGACTGCTCCAAGAGATGCAAACTTACCTGGCACCATAATTAGAACCTGTGGTGAGGGGTCAGAGGTACTGATTTATCCTTATACCTGTGGCTCAGTGCATCTCTCAGTCTGCATCCCAGAGGTTCTTTCTGCAGTAGATGAACACCAAGTCTCAAACCTGGTCAAGGTGCAGAGTAAGAGACTAGAGTTCTCAGTTCTGACGGGACACCGTATCACACACCCTCCTCCCAGGGCTCAGGCCCATCGCAGGAGGGTGGGATGAGGTTCAGAGAGGCCGTAGACAACTACAGAAGCATCTCCCAACACAAGAGGGCAGTTGCACAGAGGAGCTCACAGGGAAGAGGTGGTCCCCGAGTCAGTTTTTTTCAGGGATGGACAACATAATGGCCTAAGCCAGTGTGATTCTCAGCCTTCCTAATGCTGCCACTCTTCAATGTTGTGGTGACCCCCAACCATAAAATTATCTTCACTGCTACTTTGTAACTGCAATTTTGCTGCTGTTATGAATCATAATGTAAACATCTGTGTTTTCTGATGGTGTTAGGTGACCCTGTGAAAGGGCCATTTGATCCCCAAAAGGGGTCACGACCCACAGGGTGAGAACCTATGGAAATACATGCACTTAGAGATGGCACTTACTAGATGTGGTGGTACATGCTTTTAATCCCAGCACTCGGGAGGCAGAGGCAGGGAGCTCTCAGTGATTCTGAAGCCAGTCTGGGCTACACACCAAGCTCCAAGACAATCAGGGTTACAGAGACCCTGTCTTAACAGAGATAGCACTAAGTGGACTCTGGGATTAAAAAACAGTACATATGAAAATGGGAAGGAAAAGTGGGAATGAGAGGAATTAGTTATAGGAGAGGAATGGGGGCAGACTTTGTCAAACACATTATATACATGTGTGGAATTCTCAAACAATAATAAGGGAGGAAGAAAACAGTGGCTAGTGACTGAGGACAGCAGATGATCTCTGGTCATCACATACATTCACACGTGTGCACACTTTGTGCACAAATCTCGACACATCTATGTTCCCACTCCTAGAAAGGGCTGACAGCTGTGCTGGGGCTGGGCCTTCAAACACAGAGGGTCCTGGCTGGAAGATGTCGTGGACTGAACTGTTACCCCAAATGTGACAGCAGTTTTCAAATTTTTCTATATATGGGTGTTTTTGCCTGCCTGCATGTCTGTGTACCTCATGTGTGCCTGGTACCCGCAGAGGCCAGCACAGGCTCTCAGATTCCCAGAACTGGAGTTACAGACATCTGTAGCCACCATGTGAGTGCTAGGAATTGAACCCCAGTCTTCTGCAAGAGCAGCCAGTGCTCCTAACTATCATCATCTCTTCAGCCCCGTTTTTTTGTTTTTCTGAAACTTTTAAAAAGGTAATTAGGAGCCTGGTGTGGTGGCCCACACCTTTAATCCCAGCACTCGGGAGGCAGAGGCAGGCGGATCTCTGCATTCAAGACCAGTCTGGTCTACAGAGTGAGTTCTATGATAGCCAGGGCTACACACAGAGACCCTGTCTGGAAAAAAAACAAACAAACAAAAAAAAACAAAAAACCAAACCCCCCAAAACAAAAGCAGCACCCCCAGAGGTAATTAGGTTACGATGACGTCATTAGGGTGGGCCTAAGATATTTGTTTTCTTTTCCATTGTATCTATTAGGTGGGGGTGGGGTGGGTGAGACGACAACTCGGGGGAGTGGCTCTCTTCTTCCACCACGCGCACCCCCATGGTTACACTCACCCCATTAGGTGCCACCTTTACCATGACCCTTCTCCCCTGCCTCCACACTCCACTTCTGACCTTCCTCTCCAGAGCGCTACTGCTCATGGATATCTAAATCCTCTCAAGCCACAAGTCATGGAGTCATCCTTACGTCGTTCTTCAGCACCCTAACTCCAGTCTGACAGGAGGTCTTGCTTCTGAGCTCAGAACATACCCAAGACCAGCCCATTCCACCCATCCCACTTCTAGATTGGGCACTCCTCAGCCAAAGTGACCCTTGGGTACAAGGGCCTTGGGGGACTGGGTAGGAAGAGAATCCTGCCATCAGCCACTCTTCTGTTGGTGAGTTTCCAGGACACTATCTATCGCATCGGTCTCTGTTCCGAAGGGTTCTGATGCGCAGAACCATCTACTTCTAAAGCCTCTTAGGGCCCAAGATACTCTGCTCCGACACCTCCCAGATGTGAAGCCACAGGGCAAAAACAGGCATCGACACGGTACATCGGCTCCCAGACCGGTGACGATTCTTTCTTAAGCTGCCAGTGCACGGTGCTGTTATGGCAGCTCTAGAAAATGCACTGGCTCCTGGGAAAGAGACCTAAAGCCATCCCCCTAAAGGGTCTGCCAGCCTGCCCGCCCCCCCCCCCCCCCCCGTTCTGTTCCAAAGCCTTGAATCAGCCAGGAGGAAGCAATCCACACAGCTGTAGCTTCCATGAAGACTGAACGGATCCCTGGGTGCCAGTGGGCTCCTCAGCCACATGAGGAGCAGGGATGAAAGTCTGCATAGCTCCCTCATTTCTAAACTTAGCAGATTCTCTAACAGTTCTCTGTATGACCTTTCAAGCCCATTAAGGAAGTGTGCAGATGCCGCCGACATAGCAACCAACATTATGTTACATTCTTTCCAAATTAAAACGTTTCCAGCTTTAGGACCGAGAAGAGGGAAATCTGAGCAGAGCTGAAAGCAAGCTACTGATGGAAGCAGTTGCCATGGCACTGTGCTGTCCTTGGAGCTGCCAGCTGCCACCTGATTTCCCCATTTTTCCTGCAAACGAAGGAGTGCACGAAGCTAAGGACCTGCCTCCCACTGCGAGGGAGAAAATAAACCCTGCATTTTAATTAGAAAGTTAATCAACGATGGGAATGTCTTTAGAGTGGTTATGCAGCCAACGTACAGGACTTCTCACTTCAGTCTCCAGATGATCCTGTTAAAAATGCAGACTACATGCTAAGTGAGGAGCCTAAGATAACTGTAATATACACGGTGTGGGGGAGTGCTGCAGAGATGGGCAGATAAGAGCAATGGCTGTTCTGGGGGAGGGGTTTGAATCCCAGCACCCACATGCAGCTCTCAACCATCTGTAACTCCAGTCCCAGGGGACACCATCTGGCCTCAGTGGACACTGCATACATGTAGTTCACAGACACACACGTAGACAAACCGCCTATACAAAAATAGGCAATCAGAATGTAAAAAGACTATTTTGACTTTTTTCTCATCTATCCCTTAAACGTGGTGTCAAGGACAACCTTAGAGATGAATGACACCGTCTTTGGTTTATTCTTGGCTGAGGACTGAACCCAGGCCTTCAATGAATACTGGACGTAACATTTTGCCTCCTGAGCTCCGTCTTCAGCTCCACCACAAACATCTCGGTTGTTTTAGAAACAGGCAGGGTCTGGCTATGTAGCCCAGACTGCAATGACCCATTTCTGGTGCAGAGGAGGGTTGAGTGTATTATGTACATACCCCTCCCAAAACTCCCCTTCCTTTTCAGTGCTGGAACGCACCTGCTAGGCAAGTGTGCTACTGCCGAGCTGTTACCAGCTCAGTTAACAACAGTTTCCATCCTTCGAGACTGAACTCTATCCCCCTAAATAACAGCTATCCTCCCACAGCCTGCACTGGTGACCGGGCGTGGTGAGGGTGCAGGTGCTGGTCTGTGGGCCCAGTATTTGTCAGGCTTTTATTTAGAACTGTTTTTGGTACCTGAACCCAAGGAAGGTAACGGGCATTGTGACGTGCACACACATTTTGGTGGTAATTTCCTGGTAGGTGGGGTGGGAGAACAGGCAATGTGATTTTGGAGTAGACAAGACACAGCTGCTAATACTTGCTCTGGTTTGGAGATGGTCTGCATGGCCCTCCATAACTTTACACGCTGAGGCTCAGTTCACATTGTGAGGCATTAGGAGAGTAGATGCTTAGTCCAGTATTTAGGTGGGGCTGGGCCTCTGGAAGGTGATTAGGATTATACAAAGCCAATAGAGGGGAGCAGGGGTGATGGGCTTTATAAAGAGGAAAGGAGGCGGGTGGTGGTGGCCTTTAGTCCCAGCATCCAGGAGGCAGAGGCAGGAGGATCTCTGTGAATTTGATGCCAGCCTGGTCTAGAGTTCTAGGACAGTCAGGAATATACACAGAGAAACCTTGTCTCAAAAACCCAAAAACTATCCTCCCCCGCCCCCCAAGGGAGACAGACAAGGCAGTAGGTGCCTGTGCTGTTTCTTGCTACATGAAATGCTATGCTAAAAAAAAAGGTTCTCACCAACTGCCACACTGTTGATTACTTGCTGAGGTTGCCAGCCTGATGGAAACTTACACAACATACCTTCTTTTGCCATGCTAAAACACTAGCTAGTATCAACACCTTTAAACATACTGCCTGTCTTCTCCTTCATTACTGTCAAGGACTACCCAGTGGTGGAACCGGTGAAGCTCACTTCTCACCGGGCCCAGGTATGCTGGCCGGCCAGATGCACCGCATTTATCTCTAGTACTATCAACAGTGCCAAGGCACATATTACAATATTTGTTTTTTACCATTCCCATTTGCTAAAGCAGAACCACCAACAAAATAGGATTCTTTACTAAGACACCATCTTCTCGGTCGTTCTCTCCCTAATGGTGAGTGGTGACAGGCGAGGGCAGGCTTTGCTCACGTAAGCACACAATGCTCTTCTTGGGCTGTTAAGCTGGAAATAAGGCAGGTGTTTGCATTTTTGATTCCTCTTATGCTGTCTCCAGCTTGCTTAGCTCTTTGCACTGTTGTCTGTGAAATCAGAAAAAAAAAAAGCAAACAAAACAAACCAACCCCCCCCCAACCCAACTGAAGCAAACAAAACTGAAAACAAAACAAACAAACAAGCAAAAACAAAAACAAAAAACCCAGGCCAGCTGGGACTACATGCTTAAACCACCACGCTTGACCCAAGGTCTGTGTAAACACACTGTGCCAATGGAAGGAAGGTGGTAAAACGAAAAATTTGAGACAGTGTCTCCCCATATAGTCCAGGCTGGCCTAGAACCCGTGTTCCCCCCCACCTCAGCCTCCGTGCTCTTGGACGTGTCCTTACATTTCTTCCTAGGTTTAATAATTCCCTTTTTCTTGTTGCCAGGGTCACACAAAGCAGTAAGCCTTTGGCTGGGCTGGGTTGTAGCTTGGTGGTGGAGCATGTGCTCAGCAAATACAAACCTCAGGCATCTGCTGGGATGCTTGAGGACGCTGCCTCATACACATCCCCTAGCGTACCAGGCAAGTTACTGGTGTACTGGAGACATCATGTACGTCATGTAGTGGGCAATCATGATCAGACTATCCCAGAAGCAGAGCTCCCGGGTGCAGGTTGGGGAGCTCAATCTCCATTCTGGGATAAGACCTGCCTTTCGGAGCTGTGTAGTTCGGTGCTTGAGTCAGACCTGGTGGGAATTCATCACTGGGGCCGGCAAAGGGTCCAGCTCAGCCCTGTGGTGAGTGGGCTCAGGTGACCTCAGACTTCTTAGGGCATGACTTGGTTCTTGCTGTGTGGTTGCTGCTGAAGGTGGGATGGAGCTGGGGATGTCCTGGGTAGGCTGGTGCTCACTCCTGACACCAAGGACCAGAGACCTAATATGACCTCCTGCACAACCAAGGAAAAAGTAAACTCAGAGGCAGGATACAGGAGAGGAGGGGGAAGAGGATGTGTTAGCAGGTCTTTGGGGTAGGCATGGTGAGACCGACTTGTTTAAAACCACTCAGGTCTGTACAGGCCCCGGGCCTTGAGTTCCAGGGGGAGTAACTAAGGCATGCCAACAACCAGCAGTAGCCTAGATGTGTGCCTGGCTGTTTTCTGATCTCTAGTGGACATCATCCTATGACCACAGCCCACTCCCAAGTGAAAACATCAACAGCAGCCATGCATCCCCAAGAGGCCTCCAGAAAGGGTGCGTGTGCCAGTTCTACACGGCTTCCAGAGTCAATCTCTGGCTGCTGCCAGCCCTGTCGTCCAAGTTCCTGTCTGGGCAGAACTGCGGCCTGTGCACTGGCTGACGGCTGTCTGCAAACCCCAGCGCTGACCAGACACACAAAGGGGGCAGAGCAGAAGAACACCGCTTCTTCATGACACCGCCTGCTTTTAAAAAACAAACTAAAGTGCTCTCTGTGTGGTTCGCTCTGACAGGTAGGCCCAGTCGGCCCCAGCCTGTTCCCGGTGCAAACCTCTTACCCCACAGGCATCCTTGACCCTCTCCCTGAGGTGGGATAGGGCCACCACTAACAGCACGGCCTCCTCCCTTCACTGTGCTGGTACTGCATTTCCTTCACAACTGAACTAGTTCTGACGAGGCAGCTGCTCTGACATGTAGGGATTTAAAAAGTTAAAGAAATGACTTCATGTGTCTGTGTGAATGCAAGTGGGTCTCAAGTGCCTTATCCTGCCACTGCCTCAAAGGCCCAGACCGAGTTTTAGTCTCAACTCAGCAGTGGCCAGCACACGGTCTAACAAGGTGGGAGAAGGCGCTGCTCATTCCTGACTTAAATACGCAGGCACTTCATCTACAAACCCACTGCCTTCCGTTCTGTACTTCTTAAGCGCCTCTTTCCCTGTGCATACGGGTTCTCCATGCAGTGGCCGTCTCATCCCGCTCACCCCTTGGGCTGACTGCATGCCCAGTGATCGAGTGCCCACTGTTGTTCATGAAGCAGGGTCTGGAGTTCACCCGTAGCACTGTAAACATCAAAACCCAAAGTCAGTCCTCCTCTCCATTCTCTCAAACTCTCCACTTCGTGAAGAGGAAATCAGGAAATTGAGAATGAAGCGAAAGATGGAAACAAAGGAATTTCTCTGGACACCAGTGACTAAACATGCCCCGAATTTCAAAGACCCCCCCCCCCCCAGTTTTTATGTGCCCACAGTTCTATGGTGATTCCCACAACCACAAGGAATCTGTGAAGGGCACCCAGTGGGCCCTGCTGATGTTCTTAGAGTGCAAGAAAGCCATTGTAAGAGGGACCGCTTTCCACACCCTCCGCACGATCTTCGCTTTCAAGTGCATACTTCATGAATCCCCACAGAGGAAGACTCCCCAATCTACAACAGGCAAGTTTGTGGTTTTTCTTCCTTTTGGAGACAGGTCTTACATTTTATATGGTCAAATGTTCTCTCCCTTCTCTGCAGATATGCAACTCTGGTGATTTCCTGAAGATATCGATGGTTCTTGATGCACCCAGTTGCTGGCTCTGCAGATCCACAGCAGGAATTCAGTGTTTGCTGGATTCATTTGAAATTAGTAAATCAGGGGAAAAGACACACAGACAAGTTTCAGTTACTGGGTTTTTTTTAAGACAAGGTCTCTCTAGCTTCAGCTGGCCTGGAACACCCTCTTGAAAGGCCAGGCTGTGCCTCCAGAGCCTGGGATGATTTGCTGCAATGGACAGTCTCTTCCCTTGCCCCTCCTCGCTGTGATCACTATCTGCAAGGGAAGCACACCCACCCAAAGCAACGGGCTCCAGACTCTTCACACAGCTCTACTGACGTTTCTGCTCTCCTGTGCAGATACTCTATTTAAAGACTCCAGACACAAGGGGAATCTGCCTCCTCCCTCCCAACACATCTCCTCGGTATGAGTGTCCACACTGCACGTCATCTGCATCACAGCCCTCTGCCCCTGGCTCCCTGGCTGGTTTTCTCGGTCACCGCTCCACTCTGTCCTCCTGGCACTCTGCTGTGTCCAACCTAGTGAACGTCGCTGAAGGTTGGAGGGTAATGTTTCCTAGAGGACGATCCTTTAATTTCCACTTCTCACGGAGGGCCTTCCTCACCTTCAGCAGCGATCTTGACTTCACCAGGAAAAGATGGATTATGAGGCGTGAGCCTGCCGTTTCCTCCTCCGCGCCTGAAGAATTACTGCCAGTCTCTGGCCATTCTCAACGGCAGAGTCAAAGACGCTGCCATCCACCTTATGCCCTTGTTTCACGCGGACCACCTTCTCTTCCCTGCTGTTTCTTTCCTCTAAGACTCAGAGATGCACAGAAGCCTGTCCTCCAGAAGACCCATCACACCGCTGCTCCTGCGAACACTCAGGCCCTATCCTGCTCACCTCAGTACTGGACCGAGGAGGACTTCTACATCTGCCTCCACCTGCTGTGACCCCCACCCCCAGGCCAGGGACACTTAGTTCTCACTGCTGCTAAGGGGTGGGAAAGTAGGACAATTATAACCACCAGACTTCAGCACTGAACAAGGAAGACAGTCATTTCCATTGCTTTCTCCTGGAGCAGAGCTGAATGTGAGATGCCGAGGGGTTCAGACACCCACTTGAACCATTCAGTTCGGGGACACCAACTCCATCTCCTGAGCACATTTCCTCTCAGATGGACAGAAGCAGGGTCTTTAGTGAGCAGGGACTTACTGACACCTTGTAACAACATGAAATGCCATTAAAAACATTTAGGAAGACTTGGTATTCATTCAGTACTTGCTGTGTGGTACGGTGATAATTACTTGAAATATATTTTTATTCCTTCCTCACACATGATACCGATTCCCTTTCACAGCGGACAGTCTCCTGTAGAGACTGAGCATGGGGAGAGCCAGCTGCAGCTAGGAACAGAGGGGAAGGTGGCCAACTTGGCTTTATAGTGACCTAAAGCCACCCCTGCCCCTGCATAAAACAAACAAACAAAACATTTGCCCATATCTCTTCCTTGTAAGTAAGCCACCGCACTGCTCCAATACTGAGAAACAAATGCTCAAGAGTTGTGAACAGTCATGGATCCTGGTGTTAACAGAGACCGTATCTGACGTCGGCCTGTCTTGGGGCCACTGAAGGCCAGGGGATGGGGAGGATGGGGGGGGTGTCTTCTCCTTCCCCATAACCAGAGTCTGAACAGAATACCCACAGTCACCCAGAGCTGATATCAACTTGTGGCCCTACTACTAACAGCAGTGATCGGAGTCAGCAGGCACACTATGCAGAACTGGACTGAACGGCAGGGACCTGGTAAGACAGTAACACAACCGAATGACTCTAAGGACATTTTTTTGTAATTCTTTTTACAAGTCAGGTGCCATAAACATTCAAATAATCTTTCTTAAAAAGCACGGTTACAACATCAAAAGAATTAAGATGAAATATAAACTTCTCTTACAATTTTTGTACACATTAACCAAATCACATAAACCACAGATAAATGTTCAAGTTTAACAATATAATGAAAAAAAAAAACATTTAGATTCTTAATAAAATCTTCCTTCAACATTTATTTTTTAAACTTGCCATTATCCTAAAAAATCTATGCAGTTTGGGATACAATACCAAAAAGGTACCAATAGCACAAAGCAGATACAAAGCAATGCAAGAACTTTCTGGAGTGTTCTGCAGGGATAAATGGCACAAAAGGGACAACCCCGAGACTGGACCCTCTGCTGCTCATCAACCATGTCAGGCTGACATAGTATGAGAAGTCACATTATTGACTTCACTCTCCCATGTTTCTTATCTGGGCTATAGGGTACCATATTTCAAATACTAGCCCAACAATTTTAAAGCACAAATGCTTTAAAAATGTGTAAGCAAAAGAATTGATCAGATTTTCAAAACCACTACATTTACAAAAATATTTCCCTTAAACTTGGGATTACTCCAAAACACTGATTTACAAATATAAAAGAATTATGAAGGACCCAAAGCATATGCATATATGAATGTGTGTATTAACATACTGTCACCATACTACATAAGTCACCAAAAATTCAAAAGTAACCATTAATATTAATGTAAGTGTTATCCTAAGTGGACTGAACACTGTGGCATGCAGTGTGGGTGGTCGACCTCTGTGACTCCTCGGAGACAGCTGTTGTTAGCGCACAGCTTCTCAGAGCTAACGGTCACCTCCACCCCAGTGCACTGCCCTACTCAGAGGTAGGGAGCACACACGCACCACACACCATTCTTTACTGGGCAGAATTCTCACTCATCTCTCTTGGACTGTTGGGCAGGTGTCTTCTTCACACTGACTGAAAGGAGCAGAATTTTCTCACCTGTGTTCTGCTCTATTTTACGACATGGAAGAAAACACCAACTGACAGCTTATCTGTGTTTATACATAATGGAGGTGCTCAATGTCACCAGTGTATCCGTGAGAAGAACCAAAGTAATGAGTGTGACCATACACGACAGCCTCCAGTCGTCGTAGTTACACTGGCTATATGACGACTCTATGCCGCACTAGTTGTGGCAGTGACTGACGGATGCAGGGACTGGTTCCACACCAATCTCAACTCTCAGTTCCGGGAAGGGCGAGCTCAGAGAGCTCAGTCCCCACAAGATGAGGCTATGGTTTCCTTATTTAGAAGACTGCAAATTAAACTCATGATATAATATGAATACCTCCCTTAGAAATATAAAGAAACAAGTAGGAAAATTGTCAATGCTTAGGGAAAAAAAAAGCAAAAAACAAAACTTATTACTCGTGTCTCAGTAAGAGTGTGTTCTCCACCTTTCACGCAGGGTAGGGCTTCATGTGTGGAAGTGAAAAGCAGGTCCTCAGGGCAAGAATCAAGGTCTAGCTTCTGAGGATGAGGCAGCCATCCTTTAGCCAGGTGAGGTGTGGGTGTCACTTTGAACCTGGTAGCAGATACCATGGGGTGCTGACAGCCCTTCCCACAGCTCTAGGACACACAGGCAGAAGAAGGCCCCTTTCAGAGGGAACCAGAGATTTCAACCTGGTATGTTTGGACGCTGTCAGAATCATCTGCTGTTCAGAGGGGCAAAGGGAGGACTTTTCTTTCTCTTTTTTGGTTTTTGAGGCGGGGCCTATATACTCCCAGCTGTCTTGAACCTCGCTCTGTAGACCAGGCTGTGCTGAACCTTACTCTGTAGCCCAGGCTGGCCTCCAATTCAGAGACCCTCCTGCCTCTGCCTTCTGAGTGCTGGATTAAAGGTGTGCACCACGGTGCCTGGCTGAAAAGGACCTTTCTGAGCCATCTTATGTAAACAGATGTGTGGGCCAGTGCAGGGGGTGCGTAGGGAGGAATGGAGTGAGGCCCATGAACATTTTTTGTTTGAAGCACAAATTATAAATTGACTGTCCACTTAAGACACATCGATCCAGAGGAAATCAACACTGAATCGTATCATCGGTGTAAAGATAAAGATGTACATTTATTTCCATGAGTTACAAATGCATTGCTGTTCATACTAGCAGGCAGTCTTTATAGAACCCATTCTCCATTGCTGTCAAAAAAACAAGGAAAAAAAAAGACAGCTGAGAAATGAAAAGCTAACACTAGAATTATCTTTCCTAAATTATCTTCTGGGTAGCAGTCTCTTTGTGGAATAAAAACTCAGAAGTCACAAGAGGTTTTGGTCAATCAAAGGATGAAACTTAGACAGTGATCTCTGCACAGAAAGCCTTAACAGTCATGCAAGGGCACAGTAGTAAGTATTGAACAAGGCAAACTTCTCCTCAGAGAGCAGTGAGGGGCTCAGGAGGCACTGCACTGGGATAACACCATCAACTCCACAGCACACAGCGCGGGAACAGGGTACAGAGATCAGGAGATAGGAGAGCTTGAACACGGTTACTGCTAGCCTTTTATGACATTAACTCAGCAGTACCAGAAACACCTCAATACTTGGCAACAGAACAGAGCTTCATGATGAGAGCTCATGAAGGCTTTATTACAAGTCATTATACCGCTGAAAAGCGAGCTTGAGATGCTGACATGCTGTAGGAGAAGAACTATACACTTTCTTATTTAGAGACGCAGTGTTCCTCTTAGCTAAATCCCAGGCAGTGAATGTGGTTACAATACAGCTTTCTGTGTGAAACAGCTCCAAGTATATACGGAGCTCCGCCCTGAACATCTAGGTCAGCTTGCTCTACTTCATCAGAAACTTCTACAGCTTAGTGCTTGTACATCTTGCAGCAAATGACAAGCACAGCTGTTCCTTTAAATCTCTGGCTAAGGACAGCATGTAACATTTTGGCAAGTGCTACACCTCCATTACAATAGAAGTAACTATAGGAAACCTGCAAAGTAACATTGCTGGTCCAATGCTTCCTTTCTAGAATAATGATCAAATTTTTTAGAAGCTGGGCAAACAGCACACACCTTAAATATGGGACTAACATGATACACAGAAAAATGGCCCCAAAGGACTCCCATGACAAAGCACCTGCCCCTGCAGCTTGCAACACCACCCAGGGATGTCCACAAGCTCCTGCTCTGGGTAGACCGTTCCAAGTCAACAGAAGAAGTGCAAACTCTGGGCTGTCACTGACTTCAAGTGCCTTACGTAACAGCATTCCTTACTGTGAAGCGAGATGCCAGCAACTGGAGCCAGACGCTCGCTCTGGTGAGGCTGCATGGTTCAGCAGGATGACAAGTAGAAGGGATTCAGGAGAGGGAGGAACCACTGCATCTTTCAAACCAGAAAGTGGTTAGTGACTAAGCAACAGTACGCAGCCGCGCACCGAAGGCGCACACCGCTGCAGCCTGGTGCCAGAAGACATCTCTGCGTGAAGGGTTCTGAGAAAGTATAAAAGCCACTACTACCAGAAGGTGCCCCTCCGAGCGGCTCAAAGGGTCAGAGTGGGTAAGCTGAGACGGGCTGGAGACAGGACCAGGGGTCAAGAACTGGGAGGAACACCGACATCCGAGCACGTCCAGTCCTCTGAGCCCTTGTCCTGTAAAAAAGACAAAACTGGGGAGTCAGGATCGAGTACGTCACCACAGAGGCAGCAACAGCATCAACGGCAGGTCAGATGTAACGGGAGTCAAGACCCGTAAAGGTCACTGCGTGCACGCACGCACGCGCACATACACACGCGCGCACACACACACACACACACACACACACACACACACACACACACACACACGCACGCACACGCACACGCACACATACACACACACAACATGCAGGTCCTCAGGGCCGGGGCTCGGCCCGCACTTCACAGCCATCTTTCTCAGACAACTTTTAAGAGCTGAGTTGGTACGGTGTGGTTGAATGAAAAGGCCCCTCCACATGGAAGTGGCGTGACTGGAGGTGTGGCCTTGGAGGAGGAAGTGTGTGACTGAGGGCGGGCTCTGGGGTTTCGGAAGCTCAAGCCAGGCCCAGTATTCACTCTGGACGGAGAACTCTCGCGCCCTCTCCAGCACCGTGTCCGCCTGCACACTGCCGTGCTTCCCACCATGATGGTAATGGACTGAACTTCTGAACTGTAAGGCAGCCCCAGTTCATGTTTTCTTTTATCAGAGCTGTCAATCATGGTGTCCCTTCACAGCAATAGAAACCCTCAGAAGACACATGTCCACATTTACATCCACAGCCTTGTTGGCTTCCCCAAACACCCTTCACTAATAATGTAGTACCCACCACTCCAAAAGCCAAAACTAGAGTTTAAAGGGTCTTTTCAAACTACTGCATCTCTACTGAAAAGACCTTCCTATCTTAGGATGACCAGGCAGGACAGTCACCTGCACTGGCAATGGGAATGTGTTGTTAATGCCCGAGTTTTCTCTTCATGAGAACAAACTAAAGCCCGATGGGTAGTGAGGGCAGCAGACTGGGACTCTGAAAGGTAAGAAGCTGTTGCTGGTTCCCAGTGCTGGATGGTGTAATGAACCACCAGGTCAAGGGGCCTGCCATCTATCTTCTGGTCAGACTCCATTGTCTGTGTCCAGCAAAACATGCTCTCCAGCAGCCTACACATGGCCGGCCACCTGCAGTATCACTACAGAAGGTCACAAGTCACATCTCTCTTCGCTCTTCTGAGGTGTGTTTCTCCTTGGGAGAGATTGCACTCCACACCAAATCTACTCTCACCAGACTGCAGTCCAGCAAGTCTGAGCCACCAAAGCCCTGAGTGTTAGGAGTCCCTGGAGGGCTCACTGACGTTCACACTACTGGGGGCACACGTGGAGCACACTCGGGCTGCCACAGCATTCACTGCACACAACAGGCCCGCCTCTTTAGTGCTCCTTCATTTTGTATGGTCTCTGTGGAAGCGCGGCCACATAAATCTCGTGGTATGTCTGGCTCTGATAAGGAAGTCTCCTTGGGTTGATACAGTGACCAAGTGTGCTTGCTAGGAAACTTTGGAAACTTAACTGATTTGATATGCTGCCAGCACAAAGATCTAGTGGTGCTGCTCTAATAGGCCACAAAGCACCTTCAGGGATACGGCTTTCACCTACCACTCAAGAATCAGGGTGGAAGCCGGGCGGTGGTGGCGCACGCCTTTAATCCCAGCACTCGGGAGGCAGAGCCAGGCGGATCTCTGTGAGTTCGAGGCCAGCCTGGGCTACCAAGTGAGCTCCAGGAAAGGCGCAAAACTACGCAGAGAAACCCTGTCTCGAAAAAACCAAAAAAAAAAAAAAAAAAAAAAAAAAAAAGAATCAGGGTGGAGGCTGGAGCAGGTGGATCTGAGTTTGATGCCAGTCTGGTCTACAGAGTGACTTCCAGGACAGCCAGAACTATACAGAAACCCTGTCCCCCACCAAAAAAAGTCAGGGTGGGAAGGATGAGTGCCATAAGCCAACTAGTACAAGGTCATAGGCTGACAGGTTAATGAGGCCCTAAAATATTTCTATCTTCCAGGAAACCAAAGGGAGCTGAAGCTAATGCTCTTAGTAATCCATCTGCCTGAGGAAACTCATCAACAGGCAGATGAGGAAGAAAGGTCTACTTCTACATTCATAGGAGGGACTCAGGAGATGGGTCTGGATGAAGATGAGGTGCTGACCACATCCCTTTAGATTATCATTGGAAGTGTCCACAAGCAAAATGCAATCAAACACCCTGACCTTTCAGGACACCTGAAAGCTGGCCCCAGGTAGCAGGTGTTTTTTGAGGGTGTGACTTCCCTCTAATGTCCCTGGATCTCTTAGCACTCCCTACCCTAAGCTTGGAGCTTGTCTGAGCTCCACAGGTTGAGCTCAGGAACAACAAGTTCTCAGATCTACAGACTGAGGAGTGTGACCACATGCAAAAGGAGCCTGAGAGGACCTGTCAGTCAGCAGACACCTCAGTGCTGCCTTCCGGATTCCTTTTCACTTTATTTAAAGAAAAGATTGTTTATTTTATGTGTATGGGTGTTCTGTATGTGTGTGCAGTTTCCATGAACCCTGGGAGAGGGAGGGGAAACCCCTGGAGCTGGAGTTACTGGTGGCTGTGACCACCATGTGGGCGCTGGGAATCAAACCCAGGTCCTCTGAGGAGTAGCCTGTGCCCTTAAATGCTGAGCCGTTCCTCTAGCTTCTCATTTTTATTTTAAAGGAATAAATGGTAAGTTAGTCTAGATGGCAATTTCTCCTTGAAAGCATGAAATAAATGAGATGGGTTAGTAGGTAGACGGGGAAGAGGTGGACTGGTAGGAGAAAGTGAGTGCAGTCAAATGTTAATGGCATCTGGGGGTGGGATATGAGTATCTACTTCAAGTTTTTTTAATTCTTCAGAATAGCTGAACATTGTCATTAAAAGAGCACTGGGAAAATACCAAGCTTTAAGCACACACGGAATAACTGGGTCTCTGCACTAAACTGCTGTAATAATGTTACTAGCTTCCTGTCAACAGCACCTCAGTACCATCTTGGCTGTCTGTGTGCAGCGTCCACGGACATGACTGCTTGCCAAAGGCTATTGCCAGCCCCTTCCATGCTCCGTCTGTAAAAATCTTTTCCCTAGAACCACTTAGCCCTGTCAAGAATGCTTTACCCTCACTGTTTGTTTATATTCTAACACGATTCTATTTTCTCTTCTTTCACCATGTTCTCCTCTAGGTTCTTGTACCTAAGTTCATGAAGCTCAGCTGAGGCATATATAAATCTTCTGAGGGTCAGTCTAGACTGTGCCTTCTTGAGAAAGCCTTTCTCAGCCTCTCTTGCCCACCCTCCTCCATGTGTGGAGCAGGTCTGTCAGGAGATTCTCTACACAAGCACTTGGACTATTTCTTTTGGCGCTGTCTCATCAGGGGAGAGACATGGAGAACTCTAACACTGTGGATTACTTCATCTGTGGCTGTGCTTTATTCAAGAGGGTCAGGTGCTGATGTGCCATGAACCTACACAACATCGGTCGGCACAGGAAGGACAAGAACTGCAAGATGAACAGAGTTGCCAAGTCCCATTCACCCCTGGAGCACAGACGGAGGGGCAGTAATCCCTAATGAAAGCTGGTACTGGGACGGTGGTGGGATGGAGTGGGCTGGAGGAACATGATCCTGAAGAGAAGTGAACTTTCACAAACCTTGAGCTCTAATGTTCCCTCGTCTTAGGAATGCAGGGGGTCCAGCACCCCTGCTTCCTCGCCAGCATGACAATCCCTATGTCCGCATCCCCACCCCAGCCCCAACGGAATACTTCAAAATATGAAGCCACACCATGCAATCTATTTCCTTTTGGGGCTGTCTTGAACTCCTTTTCTCGCCTCCTTTTCCTGGCTGTCTTCTGTACAGTCTCCACGATCCTCCCCTCACACACTCACTTCCTGGCTTGCTTAATTCCTAGGTGTAAATCTCCTATCAGGGTTTGTCCTGAATGGCTTCCGTATCTGTGTTTCAGTTATAGTGTTTAGTGAATAAATTTCTATCTTTTCAAATCTTTATTTTTTAAATGTTTTTATTAGTATATATTAATTATACATAATAATGGGTTTCACTGACATTTTCATACATGTATAATGTATTTTGAGCATATTCACCCATTATCTTCTTACCCCAGTTCCCTCTCCCATTAATTTCCTCTTCTCAAGTCTTAGGAGTGTAGCTCAGTGATATAGCACTTGCTTAGCATACACGAGGCCTTGGATTCAATCCATAACACCCCAACCAACCAACCAACCAACCAACCAGCCAGCCAGCCAGCCAACTAACCAACCAACCAACCAACCAACCAACCAACCAACCAACCAACCAACCAACCACACAGTCCCAAGGCCACAAAAGTTACACAAAAGAATTTCTGAACATTTAAAATGCCATATAAAGTAAAATAAGGTTTTTGGGAGTAAATGCCTCAAAGCTGTTCTTTCCCACAAGTTATTTTCTCACATATACCCCCACCCCCACAACACATCACTGTCACAGTGTCTAAGAGCTGCCACTCTATTTCATGTCCTCATAATCTGTGAAAGATAAAGTCTAATTTCATTTCACACCATGAAGCAATCAGAACAAAAGCTCTATCAATCGAAGGGGGACACTGAATTCCTTTCTCCTCCTAAAGATGTTTTTAACTTGTACCATCTCTCCCTTGCTAGGGGGTTAACTGTATAGTTAAAGTTCTAGATACCTGACCAATTTAAGATCTGTATCCTGGCTGGAATCTAGCAGTCTCTTCAAAAATGAGTTCTTTGAGCTTCTCCTTAGGTAAGTCATCCAATTCCATGTCAAACTTGAATGGTGCTTCAGCAATGGGCTTTAAAACAAAACAGAGTATTTACTAGTCACCAACTGTCACAGCCAAGGCAGTGATCTACTGATTTACAACGTGACTCAGATGCTCGAGTGTGGGACACGGGTCACTCCTTGCTGAAGATGTAGAACTCTCATCTCCTCTAGTACCATGTCTGTGTGCCATGTCCCACCATGAAGATAATGGACTAAACCTCTGAGATGGTAAGCCACGCCAATTTCATGTTTTCCTTTGTAAGAGTTGTTGTGGTCATGGCGTTTCTTCATAGCAATAAAACCCTAAGACTTCTTGATTTCCACATTCTTTCAGGAATGTCCCCCCCCCCCCCCCCGCCCCAATCGTAATTGGAACATTCTACTTGCTTCTTCCTACTTTATGAACAGGCTTCATTTTCTATGCACAGAAGTCCCCAAGTAGAGAAACCTAAAATTTTAATTCACTCTGCATCTTTTTTTTTAATCCTTGAGGGAATAAAGCTTAAAATGGAGCCTGCAAGAGGATCCAGAGAAGCAAGGCACTGGGCCTGCTCTGGAGAAAACATGGCATGGAGCACATGCAAGCCTGCTTTCAGGAGCCACCACATCCACCTCTGGATGCATCAACTCTTACCACAAGCGCTTTGTCCTGTCTCTAGGGAGGGCACAGTGGTTAAGTCATGAGGTCACAGTGTGAGCCACTGGTGTCCCAACATAATGTTGCCCATCTCTTCACCCTCACCCCCAGAACCAGTACATAGTTCACTATCTCTTTCTGCCATGGGCCATTCCGATTTCTAGTTGTGGTAGGACAGGCTCATGTTTGAATACTTGGTCCCCAGTTGGTAGACTGGCTTGGGAAGGATCACGAGGTGTGGCCTTGTTGGAGGAGGTGTGTCATAGGAAAGGGCGTTGAGGTTTCAGAAGACTAACACCATTCTGGGGTGCCTCCCTCTGCACTGTGGTGTGTCTCAAGATGTGAGCTCTCACCTCCTGCTCCAGTGCCATGTCTGCCTGCTGCCATCATGGCCACAGGCTCAAAACCTCTGGAACTACAAGCCCCAAATGAAACACTTTCGTTTATAAGCTGCCTTGGGCATGGTGTTTTATCACAGCAACAGAAAAGTAACAACCTTAGCCTTGGTCCCACCTCCCTCCTTCCATGCTCATCAGTGGTGTAGCTGTCCTTCTTTGTACGTGCACTGCTCTACCTGCTGTGATTGACGGTGCTCGTTCTCATGGAGAGGAGGTGGGTACGCCATTATGTTCTTTAGGGAAATCTTGACAAGGGCATGGCAAGAGCTTCTGCTGACTACTGAACATCTCTGATGCAGCAGCCAGGAGCACAGGCTCTTACCTCATCACTTGGGTCATAATACTGCTCCAGGTAAGGGTGGGCCAGAGCCTGTTCAACTTCAATCCTCTTGTGAGGGTTAAATGTCAACATTTTATCCAGTAAGTCCAGAGCTACAAAGAGAAAGGATTTTGCAGTGGTGAGAAGCAGAACTCATTAGCAAATGTTTTCCATCTTCTATTGAGCTGACTCTTAAGTGGACATCACTGTTAAATCTCTTTAAAAACTGTATGTGTGAGTGTCTTACATGCATGCTGTGCACCATGTGAGTGCCACGTACACAGAGGTCAGAATAGGAAGCTGGATCCCCCTGGGGCTGGAGTTACAGATGGTTGTGAGCTGCCATGTGGGTACAGGAAGTTGAACCTGGGTCCTCTATGAAGAGCAGCTGATGTCCTTAACTACTTAGGCATCTCTCCAGCCTTACTGTAAATCTCTTGCAATCATGTGAACATAAGTGCTGAGCACATGGCAATCACAGATGCCAATGCTCCGAAGAGAATGGCTAGCCGAAGGAGAAAAGTGAAGACTAGGGTTCAAACCCAGGATGGCTTACTCAACTCTGACATTCCCTATATTACTCAAAAGTATAGAGCTGGGGGTATGGCTCAGTAAAGTACTTGCTCTACAACCCAGCACATGAGTTTGGATCTCCAGCATCCACATGAAAAAGCTAGGCTCAACAGTGGGATTACTAGTGCAAGGAGACAGAGTTAAAAAGACCCCAGAGGCTTGCTGGTCAGTCATTCTAGCTGAACTGGGTGAGCTACAGGTCCAGAGAAGTGAAAAGCGATTCAGAAAGATGCAACAAAAACCTTTGGCTTCCACAAGCATATAAATAAGGAAAGGCACCCACACAGCCATGTGTGCAGACATTCATATACTACACCCATAAACCCAAATAAGGTAGAAAGCAACCAGAGACACCTGATGCCAACCTCCATACAAATGCACACAAAAATATGTGCATATGTGTACATATATGTACACAAACACACACACACACACGGCTTTTTAGAGAATGCGACACTAAAACATGGCAAAACCCCAACTATGTGCAAAGTTAATAAAGCCTCTAGTCGTCCCCCCCCCCCCCCCCCCCAGACAGGTTTTCTCTGTGTAGTTTTGGTGCCTTTCC
This sequence comes from Peromyscus maniculatus bairdii, assembly GCF_049852395.1. Classification (NCBI taxonomy): domain Eukaryota; kingdom Metazoa; phylum Chordata; class Mammalia; order Rodentia; family Cricetidae; genus Peromyscus; species Peromyscus maniculatus. The sequence goes on along the minus strand of NC_134863.1, from coordinate 3,634,993 downwards.
TGGAACTCACTCTGTAGCCCAGGCTGGCCCTGAACTCACAGAGATCCTCCTGCCTCTGCCTCCCAAGTGCTGGGATTAAAGACGTGCGCCACCACCACCCGGCTAAAGCCTCTATTGTTAATTTCTCAGTTACTTACAGGGAGCAACACCACCCTCACCTGTCTGCAAATTGGCACATACAGGTCCCCCCACCCTCCCAGAACAGCATGCATGGTCAGGAACTCAGGCAACCCCAAGATGTATGAGATATGTGTTGATCCCCGTTGTCTGTATCAGGGAAAGACCCACCTTACTTCCTGCTCCTCACTTCTAAGAGCCCACAATTCTTCCCTAAGGTTTTCCTTGAAGCAACTGAAAATAATGTGGTTGGATGTGATGGCACTCGCCTACAAACTCAGACTCAGGAGGACTGTGAGTGAAAAATTGGGCAAAGCCAAAAACTTCTGCTATAACAAGGTCGTCTGTCTAGTTAAGATACTAATTGTCTAGAAAGTCTGAGAGATTATACCCAAATTCTAACAGTATTATTTGTAAGCCTGTGGGATACTTCCAGTCAGTTCAAACTTGTTGGCTTTCTGAAAGGAAGCTCTTTTAAGGTAAACAGATAATTTTCTAAAGCATTTCTAAGACACATCCATTAGTTTCTTCCAGTTAAAGTTTAGGTCCTTAAACCACCAAGTATAGTTTTCAAAAGATGATACCTTCCCTATTTTAAAAATAACTAAATCTCAGACCCCTTTACCATAAGCATGATTTCTGCATTATTCACAGCTATCAAAGGACAAGAGAAGTGGGAAGGGGCTGGCAAGTGCTGACACCACACTCAGAGAGCACCTCTCCCCACACCAGAGACCTGTGGTCACTACTCAGACGGTGTCCATCATGGCTGCCCGTGTGTCTGCTTTCTTCCACAGTTTATTTCCCACAAAAGACTGGATGCCCCTTGGAAGCTGAGATCATATCTGACTAGAATCCCCAATACCTTCTCACAATTCCACATTTTCTAGTACTTTATACATACAGAGCCAGCCGATTCCCATTCTTTTGCCTCTCCTATCCTTGTCCTAGACACATCCTGGGAAGGCCAACTAGCTAGCTCTGCAGGTCTATCTTAGCCCTTTAGTTAAATCCTCATCTTGGATCAATACTGAAACTTCAACTTGAGTTTCTGAACAGGGCCAGAGAAAACAATCTAATTCTAAAAACTGTCACAGTAACAGTGTTCTTCACACCATCTGACCTTAGATCCCCTTTAATAACCATTACAACTTACTGAAGATATGCTACTTTGAGAGCTGATGCACAAGTGTCAAGTTCAAAGATAGCAAGAGTGCCTCAAAACCACCACCAGAGATCTATTCCCCCCTTTTTATTATTAAGAGATTTTCTATTCATTTTACATACCAACCAGATTCCCCTCAACTCCCTCCTCCCACTCCCCAGCCTTCCCCCACAACCCCACCTCCTCCAAGGCAAGGTCTCCTATGGGGAGTCAGCAGAGCCTGGTACATTCAGTTGAGGCAGGTCCAGGTCCATCCTCCCTGCACTAAGGCTGTGCAAAACATCCCCCCATAGGCACTAGGCTCCAAAAAGTCAGCTTATGCACCAGGGACAGGTCCCGATCCCACTGCCTGGGGGCCCCTCAGCTATTGGTCCACAGTTCATGCAGTTCCACTAGTTTGGCTGGTTGTCTCTGTACATTTTTCTATTGTGATCTCGGATCTATTTTTAAAAGCAGCTGATTTAGATCATAGCTCCAGTAAGTACATGAGTACTCTTCTTCAAGAAAGTTGATGCATTCCAAATGTAGCAGAAATGCTTTATATAGCTATCTTATTTTGCCACACAGAATAGCACAAAGCTTGTATTGAGTTTAGGATTTAATTTAGTGAGAACTTTTGCTATTTTGTCAAAGGTATCCTTCCTTGCACCTGACAACATTTTCAGTGTGAAGTTATGGTAATAGAGGAGCCCAGGGATGGCACTAGTGCCGTCTTAGTGATGGTAGTCATAGTTATCAGTGCCTCAGTACCATGGAAGTATATGGTGATGCAAAGGATCCTGCAATAATACTCTGATAGTTCTGTATTGACTGTAGTTCTAACTTCATGGATACCCTCAGAGTCCTGGGGTGAGGGAGGCTCTGGGGTCTAAGGAACACACTATTCAGAATAGTTAGCTATAGCACAAAAAATCCAGATTTTCTACCTCATCAAACCACAGAGTCCTGCTGGTCTAAAAGCCTACTCACCTTGCGGATTGAACTGTAGATGCCCTTCCTGCTGACTGTCCCAGAAGTGATATCCCTGGACCTCTCCCTACTCGGTCAACCCTGTCCACTGAGCTTGTATCCCAAGTCACGCCCCCCAGTGGTCCAGTCATTTTTGCCGCCACTTTCCATTCCAAACTTCTCACTCCCACCTTGTTTCAATCGTGCCCCTCCCAGTCTTGGTGCAGTACAGGTATACACATCTACAGGTAATGTCTCCATAGGTATACAACCCTGGGGTCAAAGTCAGCTCTCCCTTTCTCCGTATGTACCAGGTTAACTGACCAACCAGTTTCTGGAGAGTCTCCTGTTATCTCCAAATTTCATCACAGGAAAGTGGGGATTACAGTTTTCCTGGGCTACTGTGCCTGGTTTTACATGGCTGTAGGAATCTGAACTAAGGTCCTTTACTTTAATCAAGTACGTTAGTGAGAGATCTCACCAGACCTCAATTATTATTATTATTATTATTATTATTATTATTATTATTATTATTTTAATTTTTTAAGACAGGGTTTCTCTGTGTAGTTTTGGTGCCTGTCCTGGATCTTGCTCTGTAGACCAGGCTGGCCTCGAACTCACAGAGATCCACCTGCCTCTGCCTTCCAAGTGCTGGGATTAAAGGCATGCGCCACCATTGCCCAGCTTATTTTTTAAAGAAAAAAACCATTATGAATTTTATTATGTGTGTGTTTGCCTGCATTTATGCTTGTGTACCAAGAGTGGGCTTAGCACCTGCTGAGGTCAGAGGAGGGTGTGAGATTTTGTGGGACTAGTGTAACAGGTGGTTGTGAGCCACCATGAGGACGCTGGGAACTGAACCCAGGTTCTCTGCAGGAGCACTAAGTGCTCTAACCTGCTGAGCCATCTCTCCAGCCCCTCAATTACCCTTATATAGTCATCAATACTCTCCTAACTGGAAAACCAACCCAGATTTTCCAGTCTGTAAACTACTAGGCACTTATTTGTTGTACATATGGACCATTCTCCATTTCTTAAAGTATTTTTCAAAGCCCATGGGTTAAGCAACATTCAAAGCAGTCTTTAGACTGAGGTGATCAAGTTCCAGAATAAATACAACTCTGTGGCACTAACACCATGTTAGTTTAGGATTCTAATCATGACTCACATATGCAATATCGGAGTCCAAAAGACTCCCAAATATTTGATGTGAACTACACTGGATTTTTGTTTACTGTTTGTGAGATAGGGTTCTTTCTAAAAGTAACCATTATGGTGTGCTCCCTTCCATATTACAGTTAATATTGGAATGCTTTAAATGCTATTCAGTTTAGACATATTCTCCACATCTGATCAGTTTAATGTTATGTTTTAAACCTTGAACATTACCTAAAATTTTTGTCTGAGTGTGTGTGCAAGCTCATATGCAAGGATGCCAAGGTATATGTGGAGGTCAGGACGACAATGTCCATGAGTTATTTCTTTCCTTCTACTATGTAGGTCCAGAGGATCAAACTCAGGTTGTCAGGCTTGACAGAAAAGCCATACTGCTGGCTTTAAATTCTTTTAAACTTTATGTGACCAAATTTACTTTTTTCATATTTGCTTTCTTATCTTTTAAAAAAAAAATTGACCCATTTATGTGTATGGATGTTTTGCCTGCAAGCGTATCTGAGTACCAAGTGCATGCTTGGAGCCCATGGAAGCCAGAAGGTGTCAGATCCCCTGAACTGGAGTAACAATTCTATGTGGGTGCTGGGAATCAAACCTGGGTTCTAGGGAAGAGCGACCAGTGCTCTTAACCACGGAGTCATCTACATCCAGTCCTTCTTGGTTTGTGTTTAAAGCTTAGGAAGAGAGTAAATATAGAATTCAGAAAAACAGGAATATCCTAAAATTGTTCTCAACAGTATGAATTAAAAAATTCTTTTAAGATTTGTTATTTTAAGCCGGGCGGTGGTGGCGCACGCCTTTAATCCCAGCACTCAGGAGGCAGAGCCAGGCGGATCGCTGTGAGTTCGAGGCCAGCCTGGGCTACCAAGTGAGCTCCAGGAAAGGCGCAAAGCTACACAGAGAAACCCTGTCTCGAAAAACCAAAAAAAAAAAAAAAAAAAGATTTGTTATTTTATGTGTATGAATATTTTGCCTGTATACATGTATATGCACCACATGTGTGCCTGGTGTACTCAGAGGTCAGAAGAGGCATTGGATACCCTGGCACTGGAGTTGTGGATGGTTGTGAGCTGCAACGTGGGTGCTGGGAACTGACCCTGGATACTCAGTGCTCTAACTGCTGAGCCACCTCTCCAGCTTCACAGCACCATTTAAAACTGCATTTGATCACGGATTCTTTAGGAATTCATTTTCACGTATGAGCAATAATTTAAACCAATGTATTCCAAGTAAAGATTCAACTCCCTAGTATCATCTGCTGCAATACTCATTTCTTCCCCCTCACTGAAGTCACCTTGGAGAAGATTCTAAACTAAGATTCCTTTGAAGAAGAAACCTGCAGCATTACTGGCTCAAAAGATTCAGCATTAAAACTTTCAACAACCACGTAAAAAAATGCTCAGTTTACCCACCCTCACCCCACCCCAGGGTTCTCTGTGTAGCCCTGGATGGTGAGAGATCTGCCTGCCTTTGCCTCCTGAGTGCTAGGATTAAAGGAGTGCCCCCACCCCAACATTCAATTTAATTCTTAAACGAATTAAATACTACACCCAGCCTCAATGTTGGCAGACCCAAAAGGTGAGTACCTAGAATTGTTAGAACACAAGATCCAAGACAAAACTGCCCAACTTCCTTCCATAGAAACTCAACCCATGTATGTTTTGCTCTATGTCCCACAGCCTTGACCAAATAAGTTAAACTCTCGATGCCTGCTATTTTGATAAGCTTTTTTTTTTTTTTAAAGGGTAGGGAAAGGAGAGTAATTACTGACTGTTCAGTGTTCATATATTGTAAAGATGAGTACTTTCCCTCATACTCAATAGTTCCTTTTTCTACTAGGTTAATGTGGTGATACTTTGTTTGTGCCCTAACAAATAAAGCTTGCCTGGAGATCAGTGTGGAGCTAGCCACCAGAGGCCAGGCAGTGGTGACACACACCTTTAATCTCAGCACTTGGGATCTCACGCCTTTGATCCCAGTACTTGGGAGGAGGAAACAGGAAGTGATATGGCTAGGCAGAGAGAGGAAGTGGTAAAGCGGGGTGGAGACAGGAGCTTGCCCCTTTCATTTAAGGATTCCTAGAGGTAAGAAGTTTCTGGTGGCTGCTGCTCTGCTTCTCTGATCTTTCAGCTTTCACCCTGATATCTGACTCTGGGCTATTATTATTAAGACCAATCACAATCGGTGCTACAAGTTATCATTATTTATCCTTGAAACCTCTACTATTTCAACTTGAAAACTGAAATCTCGAGTTCTCTGATATCATTCTTTCATTGTCTTATGTCATTTTCGAACAAATCAGGGCTATTAGCTTCCTACAGTGAGGTTCTTATTGTTGATTTTACGTCCAGGGCTGTGCAGCCAGGAGGTACAGAACTTCTCAGGGATGAAACGTAACACAGCTCTTTGCAGTTGCTTCTATCAAAGGGAGGGTTGCACTTCCTATCTCCTGCACTAGCTGACAGTATACTTTGATTTGACCCACTAAGCATGACAGACCATGGTTAGACCTCATCTCTAAAAAGATCTTGCAGCTTCTGATGTCTTCTTCTGCAATGTTCTTGCCACCAGAAGCCTCGTCTAGTACCACAGTGAGGAGAAACAAGTACAAGAAAGAGCACCAACAGCAAGGTATGGTGGGCGAGGCTGCCCTGGACCACTCCACTGGAGGGGAGCCAGGGACCTCCCTGCCTAGCTGAACCAGCAAATGAACAAATACCCGGTTGTTATTCCAAGCCCCAAGTTTTGGAGTGGCTTGTTCAACAGTTAAAAACAATAAATGTAACTCATGTGAGCTTCAATGTCCATTATGAGGCTGGATAAGATGCTTACAGGTAATCCCCACAAGAGAACACTATGCACACGTTTATAAAGCTGCTGATATGTCAAGATCTTCAAAATACATAAATGAAAGAGTTTCAGTCTTGGGATTTTAGAATCCAGAGTTATGAATTTTCATATAACCCTATGATATAAATACTATTACCTTCCTATTATAACTGAGAACACAGGCCTAGCGACACTACGTAGTTCAGGTTCGTGTCTGGGCTGCACAAGCCTGTGCTTCAGCTGCAGCCTCCAGCCATCTCTCCACCCTCCATGCTCAGAGTCACCCAACAGCTGAACTTCTAGAGTAACCTCCTGCATCTTCCCAGGGCCTCCTCACACTTGTTATGTAGCTCAAATTGGTCTTAAACTTGATCCTCCTGCTTCAGCCTTCCAAGTTCTGGTATTATAGCTGCATACTACACCACAGTTGTTTCATTCCCTGTTTTTTTTTAATTGTTGTTTTATTTTTGGAGACAGGGTTTCTCTGTGTAGCCCTGGCTGGTGTTGACCTCACACAGATCTGCCTGCCTCTGCCTCCTGAGTGCTGAGATTAAAAGGTGTGAGCCACCATCACCTAGCTAATTTCCTCGGTTTTAATGGCATCGATTCTTGTATGACTTTTTTTTTTTTTTTTTACATTTCAATATTTTTCTTTAAAAAGAGTGAGTTGTGTACATGTGGGTTACATGCTTTATAGACAAGAAAAAAAACTGCTAGAACCAACTTATTCATCATCACTATCGTCTTCATCTTCATCTTCCTCTTCTTCCTTCTCTTCCTCATCCTCTTCATCCTCCTCCTCATCTTTCCCTTTTTTTTTCTTGCTCTTTGCAGCCTTGACCAACCCCTTCTTCGCCGCATCCAGTTTTCCTTTAGCTCTGTAGGCAGCGATACCCTTTTCGTACTTTTCCTTCAGCGTGGCAGCCTTCTCTTTACAGGGCTGCTTGTCGTCCGCAGCAGTGTTGTTCCACATCTCTCCCAGCTTCTTTGCAACATCACCAATGGACAAGCCAGGGCGTTCTCCTTTGATTTTGGGGCGATAATCAGAACAGAACAAGAAGGCCAAAGGAAGCCTCTTGGGTGCATTGGGGTACTTGAACTTCTATTTGGTCTCCCCTTTGAGGGGGTGGTGTAAATTTTCATTTCTCTTTTATAATGAGCCTTGTCAGCCTTTGCCATGTCTTCAAATTTCCCCTTTTATTTAGCAGACATGGTATTCCACCTTTCTGAGCACTTCTTTGAGAACTCGGAGAAGTTGACAGAAGCATCCGGGTGCTTCTTCTTGTGTTTCCCCCAACAAGTTTGCACAAAGAATGCATATGATAACATTTTGCCTCTTGGCTTCTAAGGATCTCCTTTGCCCATGTTTAGTTGATTTTCCTCCACAAGGCACATAGTCACCCGATGTCAGTTAGGCTCTCCCTTGCCCCGGGACTATCTCTATGGAGCTCAATGTACCACAATGGCTGTCAATTTTTTATTCTTGGGCTCCCCTCACAAATCCAAATCCCTAGTAATTTGAGCTGATATACATATTTGGACACACATTTTACAGATAATAAAATTCAGATTCTGAGAGTGCCAAGTTTCAGGTCTAGGTGAAAGTAATTCTTTAACAGAAGGCAAATCTTTGGCTCTCAGATTTCTTCTTTTAATGTTTTTTTTTTTTTAAATTTATTTATTTATTTTTTTCCCATCACAGGCAATTTATTTTGTTCTATTCATTCACAGTTAATACAGAAAATACTTGGAAACATTTCCATATAATGTTTGACACAGAAATCATCAAATAGAAGTATACAATGTTGACAGGAGGCAGTACATTTATAATTTATAACCCCAAATGTATTTATAAATTAGAAATGGAAAGATCTACAAATGAAATTACTTGTATGACTTTAAGTTAAGGAAAACAAGCCAAAAGATTCAAGTAATCTGATAGAAACCAAGCACTTAGAGAAAAAGTAAGGGAACAAAGGTTGATGGTCCTGTGAACAGGATGACTTATATCTTAAATCACAAAATTTTCTTATGATGAACTTCTCTAAGGGAGCAGCTCTGAAAACAAGTTAACATGCTCACTAGACGAAATATACAAGGCAATCTAAATGTAATGTGTTGAGTCTAGCAAGAAGGTTTAGCAGGTAACGGCTCATCTAGCCAAGCCTGACCACCTAAGTTTGATCCTGGAACCCACATGGAAGGAGAGTACCAATTCTTGCATGTTATCTGACCTCCACATGTAAAAAATAATAAAAAAATGTTAAAAAAAAAAAAAGGTAATGTGTCATATGGGTTAAGTTCTAGTTTTTAAAATTGAACAAATTAAATCACAATATGATTCCACATGTATGATTTTGTTATACCTACAGCAAAATGCTAAAAGCTATTTGAGAACTAGGCTGGAAGGCCTATGAATGTAACCCAGAAACTGAGTCGAGGGAAGAGGATTACTGGGCTATACAAAAAGACCCTGTCATAAACATGCCACCCAAAGTTATTTCGAGACTCTCATTATTCATTATCTATGATAACCTACTGCACTGTATCAGAGATGAAAAGACTTTCTCCTATAACCAAAGCAAATTATAAACAACTATTTGAACCTTTGGTTGGGTCCATACATGTTCCTGGGCTGAGGAAATAGCACAGTAGGTAGAGTGTTTGCCTGGACATCGTGAGGACCTGATTTCCTCCCCGAGAATGCACTAAAGGCTGGGAGGATAAACAGATTCTGGGGCTTGATGGCCAGCTAGAGTCACTGTCTAAAAAGGTGGATGGTGCCTGAGAAATGACATCTGAGGCTGTTCTCTTGTCTTATACGACTATCAGACACAATTCTATTAGCAATGATGTTTAAGAAAACAATGTTAGGAAGCAAATTTCACCTTTTAAAAATACTCCTGCAATTTAAAACCTATTACGAGAATTTATAAGGGTTTACACTTTGAAAGCATAAATTTAAGGTAAAAAGTGTAAGTACATTTTCAGCCATAAAGATACAAAGATGAGCAGTGTTGGTAAGCTGTGAGCTGCTCCTTGGCCTGTTCAGATCCTCTTTTCTACACTGTTCAGTTATACCAATTGATTGTGTGCATGCGTGTGCGTGAGAGTGAGTGAGTGAGTGAGTGAGAGAGTGAGAGTGAGAGTGAGGGAGAGGGAGGGAGGGAGGGAGGGAGGGAGAGAGAGAGAGAGAGAGAGAGAGAGAGAGAGAGAGAGAGAGAGAGAGAGAGAGAGAGAGAACGAGCACACACTTCAGCAGTTAGTCCTAACAATGTCAACACCACCTGGGAAGAGACTGACATGGAAACGATTTATCAGGTTCTTACAAGAGCAGCCCACAGTCTTACTCAGTGAACCATCTTTCCAGCCTAGCACATTTTAAATGAAGAATTACCCGATAGTTACAATTTGCTGGGTTTTCAGGCTGGAACCTAATAACTTAGTCAACATAATAAGCAACCTAAAGCTAAGCTTAAGGAAAAAATTATCAATAAAGTAAGATTTACCTTTGGAGTCAGCATTTGGGAACAGCCTGTTCCACGGCACCTTATTTTTGTGCGGAAGAGAAAGCAAGTAGTTTCTGGCTTTTAAATTTATTATACAATTCAGATCTTCCTGTGATGGAGATCCAAGAATACCTATTGGACAGAACATTAGCCGTTAGTGGTCCAGACAGGACAAATCACTACAGACGTCAGCTAAGCACAGAAGGGGCTCTGCACTCAATGGTCTCTTACCACTGCCCGGTGATCACCCTGCACTACAAGCTTTATACAAAGATAGTCAGCCGGGCAGTGGTAGCGCACACACCTTTAATCCCAGCACTCAGGAGGCAGAGCCAGGCGGATCTCTGTGAGTTCGAGGCCAGCTTGGTCTACAGAGTAAGCTCCAGGACAGGCACCAAAACTACACAGAGAAACCTTGTCTCAAAAAACAAACAAACAAACAAACAAACAAAAAAACTTTAAAATTTTTAATTTAGAGAAAATTTAAACAAAACAAACAACAACAACCAAAAACAACAAAAACCCCATGTCTAGAGTGAGTCTGATATAACCATGCTCAAGAACTTACCCAGGATGTGATTCAGCTGGTCCAGGTAATGCTTCCCTGGGAAGATAGGCCTGTTGGAGAGCATCTCTGCCAGGATGCAACCCACAGACCAAATATCAATGGACTTGGTATAACCCTGCAACAGGACGGGAGAAAAGACAGAGTATTAGAATGTGGTGTCCACAACAACACGATGAGATCTTCTATGACAGCCATGTGGTAGATGAGAGTCTGAGCTTCTCCTTTGAGACTCCCATTTTGAAACACATGGACACAGAATGAAAAACAGTAATTAGGCTTTCTTAAGAGATGCTGCTGGAGGTCCTGGCGCACACCTTTAGTCCCCAGCACTAATGAGGCAGAGGCAGGCAGTTCTAGGCCAGTCCGGTCTACAAATGGAGTTCCAGGACAGCCAGGGCTACATAGAGAGACCTTGTCTCTAAAAGCACAAACAAACAAACAAACAAACAAACAAACAAACAAACAAACAAAAGTCTCCCCCTTCCCCAAAGATTCAGAGTAGGGAGGGAGCAGTAGCACTCGCCGTTCATGTCATTTAACCCGTTTTTGTGAACTTGCAAATAAACTTACATGGACACTGAACACCCCCCCCCGCCCCCCCCAGCGATGTTGGCGCCAATGTTCTTATCTTCTCTATTACTCAGGTATAAAAGTTTTTAAAAGAAGTTTGTTAAAAGTTCTGTAATTATTTTATTTCATTTTACCAATAGTACAAGATGCTTCCATATAAGGAAAACAAACTGAATTACAAGGAAAATGTTAGATATAGTAATAAATGAAAAGAGAAACATAACAAGAGGAAAAAAAGGAGTCAGCCACTATAATTGAAGAGCTGACTTGGGAATAAATAATAGAGCGCACTAAAGCACCAAAGGAAAGACAGTTATGGTACTGCCAATGTAGAGTGAGAGAACATTTGAGAGATTGATGAAAGGAGATTTCATAGTCCAGCTATCAACTCCAGTGCTCTAGAAATGACCCAGAAACTGCACACGGCAGTGCCCGTCGTCAGCACAGACAGCTTTGCCTCTGACACATCAGAAGTTAGCACTGTTTCTGTGCATCCACATTAAACGCATGGCACAGAAGTCAAGTCCTTAGAAAGCGCCACACTCCTCACAAATAGCATGGGTCCGAGTGGGTCATATGCTGTGCTAAGATGCCGTGACTGTGGTTCATAGCCCCATTGGGCACTTTATACCACTGCCTATAATTCCATCTCCTGGGGAGCCAATGTCTTCTTCTGGCATCTTTGGGCACCACACATGTGCACAAACCCATACAGACACACAACAACAAAACCAAAAGGCCTACCAGAAACAAAAGGAACCCAAACAGAAGCTCAATGTCCTGGACAGCCCTCACCTTTGCCTGCTGGCTTATAATTCTCACAAAGAATGCATACATACTTCATTTTTTCCCAGTCATGTGTGTTTGTTATTTGTGACAAGGTCTTAATAGCCCAGGCTGGCCTTAAATTTGTGGCAATCCTCATACCTTTGTCCTGAGTGCTGGGATTATGCCTGACTGCTTGCCCCTCCGCCCCCAACCCTCCCTCCTTTCCTGTTCTTTTGAGAGAAGGTTTCTCTTGTAGCCTGTGCTGTCCTAGAATTTGCTATGCAGAATCACAGAGATCTGCCTGCCCCTGCCTCCCGAATGCCAGGATCAAAGGTATGCACCACCACTTATTACCACAGTCCAGATTGTTGGGTTTTTGTTTTGTTTTACTTTTTGAGACAGGGTTTCTCTGTATAGCCCTGGCTGTCCTGCAAGTTGCTTTGGAGACCAGATTGACCTTGAAATCAACGATATCCCCCTTGCCTCTGCCTCCTGAGTGTTGGGATTAAAGGTATGCACCATCACTGCCTGGCTCCCAAGACCCAGATCTTGATAGCAGAGTTTGGATGACCTGGATCTACTACTCTTCACAGCAAATCAGTGAAGAGAAGGATGGATTTCATTCTGAAATGTATCTACCCCATATTTTCAAGTGGTTCCTATTCTTTCCACACCTAGTAATTTTGCTGAAGAGAAATTCTTCATTATTAGGTAATTTAAAGTTTGTAGAACAGCTCTGGAACATATTCACAGAAACACGAATTACTAGAAACTGTAACAACATAAAAGCAGGTGTGGAAGCTGCCACAAGCAGTGCCTTAGTACTACAGACAAGGGAGGACACAGACCTTCACGGTCACCATGACTAAAGACAGTAGACCCTAAGGCCCAAAGTTCAATTCTGAGAAGGATCAAGCAGCACTCTGGCTCTGGCCAGATACACCAGACTGAAGGATGGAGATCAAAGTTATAGCTATTGTTTCTTTTTCTTACCTTGGAATTCAACATGATTTCTGGAGCTCTGTACCAACGTGTGGCTACGTACTCTGTCAAGAACCCTGTGTGATCATGATCCGGATCTGCAACACGGGCAAGGCCAAAGTCACAGATCTAAGGGGAAAAAGTGGGGTACCATTTTAGAGATACCAAGGCGCTAATATCAAAACACTATGAAAATAAAAAAGGCAATAGCAGTAACAAGAATAACAAGAGTATGCTACCAATACTGTGTTAGACATCTTTCTGGACACTGCAAACTCATTATTTTGAGATGATGAGAGACCACATGCTGGAGGGGAGGAAACAGGCACAATCTGGCAACCATGTTTGGATTTCATCACCACCAGCTATTGTAAGTACACAGAAAAACCATCAAGGGGTGGTGGTGGTGGAGAGGGGTGCTTTTCAGTAGTGAAAAGCACAGACTGCTCTCGCAAATGACCTGAGTGGTCACCAGCATTCACAATGAGTGACTCACAATTGCCTATACACTCCAAGGGATCTGAGACTCTGGCCTCCTTGGGCAGCCACATACTATGATGGACAGACATATAAACACAAACACAGAAATAAAATTAAACCTTAAATACACAAGTGTTAGGGGTAAAAATCACCAAACCCATCCAGAGCTCCTTTCCTCTCCATGCCATTGTAGCTCACAGAATCACTGATGATCTGCTCCTTAAGCTGTCTGCCCTGTCCTGTTTCTCAAACTCCGATTTCTGGCCAGTTTTCCAGTTAGTCTAAAAATATTTTTTTGTTTGTTTTATTTCTAAAAATTCTTCTCACTTCCCTACTTTTCACACAGCCAATTCTGACAGTTTTAAAACTTTTATGTACTTAAGATAAACCATTGGTTCTGATGTTCATTGATGTATTCTGTGTGTGTGTGTGTGGGGGGGGGGTCAGAGGATGGCTTTCCTAGGAAGTTGATTCTCTCTTATCGTGTGGCTCCTAGGTATTAAACTCAGGTCATCTGGCTTTATCACTGAGCCATCCTGCCATCCACCACTGCTCTGTACAGCACCCAGTTTCTCACACCCTGACTCTCAGGAGCACCTCCCAGGACTCTCACTGATCCAGCTGTCTTAACACTGATGCTACTTGAGTTGGCTGCCTTACTGACTCCAGCACAAATAAGATGTAGACATATTCTACTTAGGCCAATATAAATAAAAAACTTTTAATTTTCTGGTCTCCAGGAAACCAATGCAAGAAAGGGACAGGTTAACAGATGGGACCCAGTACAGTAGAAGGCCATTTGGAAGACAGATCAATATGGAGGCTTCACTGTATTAAGTCAGCTAAAAAACAAGGGCTGACATTTAAGTTCAACAGTAAAAGACTGGTTAATGATAATGCACTGTAAAACCCCCACAAGAAAAGGTGAATGTTTTGTGGATCATTTTTTGTGTGTGGCATTTTTAAGTTAATAATTTTCAAAACCAGTGCTCTTTCTTTCTTTTTCCTTTATGGTTTTTTCGAGACAGGGTTTCTCTGTGTAGCTTTGGTGCCTGTCCTGGATCTCGCTCTGTAGACCAGAGATCTGGCTGGCTCTGCTTCCCGAGTGCTGGGATTAAAGGCGTGCACCACAGCCTTTAATCCCAAAGGCCAAAATCGGCACTTTTTTTTTTTTTTTTTTTTTTTTAAGACAGGGTTTCTCTGTGTAGTTTTGGTGTCTATACTGGATCTCACTCTGTAGACCAGGCTGGCCTCAAACTCACAGAGATGCGCCTGGCTCCGCCTCCTGAGTGCTGAGATTAAAGGCGTGTGCCACAACCACCTGGCAATCAAAATTGGTACTTTTTTTTAATTTTTTGTGATTTATTTATTTTCATTTTATGTTCACTGGTGTTTTGTATGTATGTCTGTGTGACAGTGTTTGCTCCCTTGGGACTGGAGTTGTGAGGATGTTAAATCCCTTGGGGCTGGAGTTTCAGATAGTTGTGAGCTGCCATGTGGATGCTAGGAATTGAACCTGGGTCCTCTGGAAGAGCAGATCATGCTCCTAACTGTGGAGCCATCTCTCCAGCCCCAAATCCGTACTTTTTAATGGCAACAATTTGACCAAAATTCTGTGACAGAATTTTGAGACCCAATAAAACAAGTTTAATGAGAGAAGAGAGAGAAAAACAGACAAACACACAAAAAAACCAAGGACTTGAACTTTGGCCGTAAAAGTAGGACAACAAAGGAAGAACAAGTCTAAAACATACTCCACATAGGCCAAGACCCTGCCCAATGCCCAGCACCTTCCTCTGGCTCACTCTCTGTGGGCTGGCAGCAGAGGCAGCAGCCTTTGTCCTCAATGAGCCTCTTGTTTGCTTCAACACAGCATCCAAGAAGCTGCACATGTATTTTACAGAATGTCACCGTGTTATCAAAAGAACCAGACAGGGCATCCTCTTCTTTCCTAACTCTCCTGCAGGATACGTCCCCTGTGGGAGCCCACAGAGGCTCCCCCGTAAGGCCTTACTCAAGGGCAGAAAGTCTGGGCTTACTTAGCCCCTCAGGGCTGCATAATGGGATAGTTGGCCAAAGGTGTGGGTACCAGGTGTTTTGAAGGGTCTACACTTGTTGGTACTTTATACCTTGACCTTGGAAGAGGGATGGCTTTTGTCCTTCCTCTTGCTGATGTTTAAAAGGCCCATCATGAATAAAGTCTGGGTGGCTGGGTATTGACCCAGGCTCCCCCACCCCCAAGCTATCCTGTATCTTTGTCTTTCTCTTCGTCTAGGTCTATATTTTTTATCTAATACTTCCTCACTCCTTCCCCCAAGAACCCTCTGACAGGCTGGACACTTCCCATATGGAGAGAGTGAGGAACTCCTGTGGTTCTCCACAGGGAATTGCCCACTCCAGCCTCTCCACTTGGCATACAAAAACTCCACCATGAGCCTGAGCCTCCTTGAAATGACAGCTTGCTTGCCATGGAGGTTACAACCCTAGTGGTCACTGGTCCCCACACACGCTATCAAAGCCCTCTACCAGTTACTTACATTTCTAGCCCAGCTGTAAGACTACGTATCTTAGTTCTTTTTATTATTATGTGTTTGAATGCAGGTGTGTCTGTGCCATGGTGTGTGCAGAGAGGTCAGAAGGTGACTTTTAGGAGTTGGTTGTCTCCTTCCACTGTTCAATACAGGGATCAAACTCAGGTTGTCAGGCTTGGGCAGTGCTTCTACCCACCTCAGCCATTTCACCAGCCTCCAGCTACCACTTTTGAGGAAGAATACAATTAAGTTCTAAATTCTGTTTGACTGATCTTGAAGCTTTAGTAAAACATGCCTTTATTCCTAGCACTTAGAAAGCTCTGAATTCAAGATCAGCCTGGTTTACATAGTGAGTTCCAGGACAGCCAGAGCAACACAGTGAGACCCAATCTCAAACAAACAAACAAAATCAACAACAACAAAACCAAAGTCTTTTCAACCAATTCCTTTCGAGTGAACAGCATGAAGGATTTCCAGCACAGGAGCTGTGGCAGTAAGACTAGGAAAAACATGAATAAATGATATTTCCCACATCTGAAGGAAGCACTCTCAGTCACCACTTCCTATGGTAACTATGGACCTATGGACCAATCCATTCCATTTCTGAGTGACTTCAACTTTTCAACATGTGACTCAGTGTTTCTCTTTTGAAGAGCTTACTCTTCGTCTTATAATTCACCTTCAAGCAAAGCACACAACTCAGTGCAGCCAGAAAACTTCTCTCTTCTCTCTCTCCCTCTGTTCTTTTGAGACAGGGTTTCTCTGTGTAGCCCCAAACTCACAGAGATCTGCCTGCCTCTGCCTCTTTAGTGCTGGGATTAAAGGTGTTCGATACCATGCCTGGCCACAAAATTTCCTTAATATTATACTGCTGAAGGCTAACCTAATTAACAAAGCCAATAAGACAACAACAACACTACCCAAACAAATCTATCACAGCTACAGATAAAGCCCTAGTAATACTCAGAAGAAGCCAGACAGCTAGTGCAGTCCAAGCCTAAAGGGCCCCATTAAACTTCGGCATTCCCATCTGACCACCTCTTGGACTATGCAAATGTTCTTTAAAACCTGTTCCATTCTGTATCCTTCTTCACAGGTGTAAATGCAATCAAACGGGCTGTGGGAGTGCTTACTGATAACTCGGTGAGTTCTCTTCGGCAAACAACGAGCACACACTAGTACTGACCACACCTCCCATTTTCTGCTCCACTGAAAATAAGCCAAGAGAAGCTGTCAACAGGGTCTAAACCCCGTAAGTGTGTCTGTGGGCCTGGGAAATAAAGGGTCATCATGAAGCCCCACAATGTGGTGGCACTTCTTGATGTGCGCTAGAGCTCGAGGAGGTGGCTCCCCCACCAGTGTTAGCTCCTGTGTCGTATGCATACACTACCTGCCACCGTAGCCTGTTCTGCACGCACAGGCTTGCTGTGGCAAGTAAGAATCTCAGTGAAAAACCACACTCATCTTTGGAATGAAATGTTCTCCATATGAATGACATACTCCAGACACATACCTTAAAAATATGAGTGAAGCTCGATACGCTGGAGTATGCCAATAATAAAAAGCTGAAGAGTGAAGTAGGAAAATGGAGTTTGGGATAAGCCCCAACTATACCTTGCTGGGTGTGGTGGTACAAACCTATTACTAAGTCTGAGCTATATAGTCAGACCATGTCTCAAAATAACAACAAAAAACAAAGCTTAGATAAAGGTTGTCCATATTTCATTTCCAGCCAATCTCTCTTGCTTATAAGCAACTGCCCAATACCCAATGCTGCCCCAAAAAAGAAAAGGATGTAGTACTTTTCTTAACTCCTCCCTTGCTTCTGACCTTCATTCCTCTGGTCTTCCTGCCTATGACACCTGTGTCCAACAGAGCCCCTCACTTAGGAAAGCCTGTTCATCCTTGGAGGGCTGACACGG
Source organism: Peromyscus maniculatus bairdii (assembly GCF_049852395.1). Lineage (NCBI taxonomy): Eukaryota > Metazoa > Chordata > Mammalia > Rodentia > Cricetidae > Peromyscus > Peromyscus maniculatus. The sequence goes on along the minus strand of NC_134863.1, from coordinate 3,617,432 downwards.
ACATTATCTTCCTCTTTTGCATTTGAATACTATTTTCGGTAGCCAGATACAGCATATGCTATCAGTAACACATTGTCTGCTGGGTTTCCATCTCTCAGCTTTCCACTTTCAGGGGCACACATACTTCTTGGCGTGGCATACCTAACAAAGCTTCACACAGGAATGTTCATTTAACTGAAAACTCAAGAAATTATTATTCTTACACATCTCCACATACTTTTAAAGTTTCTTTACTGGGATATAATTCACATAAAGTATATAATGCTATAGTTTTTAATATTACAGTCACAGGGTTATGCAACCTTAATTAACAACAGAAAAAAAAAAACTAACAAATTAGAACTGTCTCCCCTAATGCTCTCCACTATAAACTCACTGTATAGCTCTATCACATTTTATCCACAATTAGCTGGACATTTGGATTGTTTACATTTTTCAGTGACAATGAATTATACTACCATGAATACCTATGTACAAGTTTTTGTGTGAACATGTATTTTCATTTTACTAAGGTACAAAGTTGGAAAAAAAAACTTTGTCAGTGTTTAATATATATATTAAACATACTACATACTTCAGGTTGGCCTTAACTCCCAAAGATCTGCTTGCCTCTGCTCCCAGTGCTGGGATCTGAGGCATGTGCCACCATACCTGACATTATTGAACACTTAAGATTATGTCTATCTATGTGAGAAGCTCTGTATCACCATGAGCCTTGTTTTGCTTTCTTGATACAAAGGACTAAAAACAACGCACATGACACTATATACAAAGAATATGTAAGCATGCACATAAAACATACACACATGCACATAAGAGCTACTGATTTGGACGGAGAGTGGTGGTGCACGCCTTTAATCCCAGCACTCGGGAGGCTGAGCCGGGCAAATCTCTGTGAGTTCGAGGTCAGCCTGATCTACAGAGTAAGATCCAGGACAGGCACCAAAACCACATAGAGAAACCCTGTCTCGAAACACGTCTCCCCCCCCCCCCCAAAAGAGCTACTAACTTGCTACTGTGGCTACTATCTCTGGAAAGGAAGAGTGGGTTAAAGAAGGAACAAGACTCATGTTGTGTACTTGTATTTTTGCTATAAAATAAAAGTGCCTTAGCTGACCTTGAGATCACAAGTGGTGTTCAGCAGGAGGTTAGAAGGCTTGAGGTCACGATGCAGAACGTTAGCTGAATGTATGTATTTTAATCCTCTCAGGATCTGATAAAGAAAATAGCAGATATGGTCATTGCTGAGGTGTTGTGTCTTCAAGAGCTTGTAAAGATCTGTCTCCATGAGGTCCTGTACTATATATCTGTTTGACAGGTTAAGGTAAACATCCAACAGTTGGTCACACTTAGCAAAGCACCAAACAAATTCAACTTCTCTTAATCCTTTCCCCATGCAGCTTCTGATACAGCAAGGCCATCAATGGAAAGGAGAAACCAAAGAAAACATGGGTACACTCTCACGGAAGAGAACATATATCATCTCTGCCCTATGTGGCTTCTTGTGGGTCTAGACTGAGACTTAAAACAGAATATTGGCCAACCTTGAAGTCTCAACTTCCCTGTTCTCCAAAATTGTCCACTACCAGCCAGCTGCCTCCAAAGCCTAAGAGCACGGAGGTCACCAACATCAGCATTCACCTTTCTGCCCAGAACAACGTGTAATGACACGTTGTTTTCTCTGCTTCCCACCACCAATCTGCAGTCTGAGTGCTCTCAGTGTTCTTCCCTGTTCCCGACTACTGCTGATACGCACACAAGACCAAGGGAAGCAGTGTGAAGAGGGGTTGACGCTGAGTTCTGCTTGTCTTTCTTTCCCGAATAGCTACTATTTAAGCACCTAAAACTTCAGCTAAACCACATTATTTCTTATGAAAATTATATTGTGATGGGCAGTGGTGCCACCCAGCACTTGGGAGGCAGAGGCAGGAGAATTTCTGAGTTCGAGGTCAGCTTGTTCTACAGAGCGAGTTCCAGGACAGAAGAGGGCTACACAGAAAAACCAAAAAACCAAATCTAAATAAAACTTGTCATCTGCAAGAGGCTTTATGACAAAAGGTAAAACAAGACCAACAGGTGGTGGCAGCAGGAGGCATTCACTTAACATACCACAGCACCTACTAACAGAGCCATTTAAAAGTAGGTCTGCCTGGAGACCTGGAGCCGGCCACTCCCGAGGGGTGCAGACTACAAGGGGTCTTCTAGAGCAGCTCAGCCTTGCTCTCTAATGCTGGCTACAATGATGTGTTATCAGAGCTGCTCGGGCCTTAAGATATCATGAGGCCCAGTTTTTCCATTTTAAAGACAGGAACCTGAGGCTGAAAGAGGAACACACTAGGACTGTCTGGAAGGTGCTAATCAGCCAGGTGTACCCACTTCCTCATGTGAATGAATGCTTGCTTGTTTCCCTCTATCATAGTGGGGCTGGAAATGACAATAACCAAGACTCTCCAAAACTAGAAGGAAACTGTTATACAGAGGAAACACTGAACTTACCAAAAACATATTAGAATTAGTTACCAAAAACTGATAAAATGGAGAAAAAATAAAATGCTTTAAACATTAAAGTGCAAATTACAATCTCCTTAGCATGCTTTATGTGTATGGGAGGAATGATTAGAAAAGGCTTTGTGCACACTTCCTTCACTTTCAGTTATTTACTCCACAGAGTGACCACGGAGCAGCGAGGCAGCCCCTAACGTAGAAAAGGATACACATCTTTCATCTGCTCAATGGTTGGTGCCCGGATGATGTCATTGATCCCGATGATATTCTCATGTCTGAAGCGCAGTAAGATTTTTATTTCTCTTAGGGTTCTCTGGCAGTAGGTCTGGTGCTCAAAAGGACTGATTTTCTTGATAGCAACTCGAACTTTGTTGAGATTATCATAAGCAGAGCTAAAAATAAAATTAAAAAAAAAAAAACCAAAGGTGTGCTACATGAGAAAAGACAGTATTAAAAACAGCTCACAGAAATTTCTGGCAGAAAAGAATACAGCAGATGCTGATCTGACACTTAAGAGCTGCAGGGCCCTGCTCACAAGATGAATGCTCATTTCCACAAACCTGAGATAGGTTTACAGGAAACAAAATCAAATCCCCCAACACACACAAAATCACCCCCCAAAACAACTATTGATAGTTGTATTGAATTCTCTGACTCAGCACAAACCAACCAATAGCTTTATCACTAAAAACCAGATTTGGAAAGCTTAATTGTCTTTATCAACCTCAACCTCTTGCTTTTTTTTTTTTTTTTTTAAAAGCTTTGCTTATTTTTATTTTGTGCATATGGATGCTTATCTCCTTTATCAATCTCAACCTCTTTAAAAAAAGATTTGCTTTTGTTTATTTTTATTTTCTGTGTATGGATGCTTGTCTCCCTGTATGACTGTGCACATGTGTACGGTGCCCTTGGAGGCTAGAAGAGGGCATTAGATCTTTTGGAACCGGAGTTATATGAACAGCTGTGAGCTGCACGTTGAGTGTTGGGAATGGAACCTGGGTGCTCTCTGCAAAGGCACCAAGTACTCTTAACCACCAAGTGATCTCTCCAGCCCAGTTATCAACTTTCTCACATGCAAAACACAGGACTATTTTTTGTTATTGTTTTCAAGAAACTGAACCATAATATTGGAGTAATTCTATAACAAAATCTACAAAGTTATCTTCTAAAAAATACTTTTACAGCCATGATAGGACTCCAGTCCTTCCCAAGCTACCCTTAAGACTCAACTACTAATTCTCAACAGAAGCAATACATATTTTACTTTCTATTTCAGGGTGGTTTAAAATTTTTTTTTGTATCTCTTTTTTGGGGGGGAGCGCAGCGATTTAACTAAATATTTTCTACAAAGGCATTTTATATTAATAAATAATATCTGGTCACTGACTAAAGCAATGAAAATTTTGGCAAATAGTAAAATATTTTGTTTCCTCATAAAGTGCTAGAAACATGACACAGTAAAAGTTTATTATTAGAAAGTTCACACTTCTAAAACGGTATTGATCTCCTTTTACTGATACCCTTGACTGCGTCTATCTGAAGACGATGCTTTAGGAGTAGCAACCTTGGTTGCTATCACCTCACAACGCCATCAACATGCAGCACTGTCCCCAAATACTGTGAAATGAAATACACTTCTTAAACAGAATGACTATTTAACTGTTACTTTCCTTAGTTTGTACATTAGGGCCCAAAACAGTGGTTTTCAGGGAGGCAGGCAAAAGAATGTACAGTTTAGGCAAGTGTATCTACACTGGGATCTACTAAAGAAACAAACACTCTTGGGCAATTAGTGGTGGTACACGCCTTTAGGTGGATCTCTGTGAGTTCCAGGACAGCCAGGGCTACACAGAGAAACTCTGTCTCGAAAATAAACAAATAAAAAAAGAAAGAAACCTCTCTTTGGTAATCATAACAAGAGAAAAAACATAGTTAAAACAGTTACAAAGGTTTGGGGTTTGGAATTGTCAGCTCAGGGCCAGAAAACTGCCTGGTAGCATCTTAAAGCCTTGAAATTTGATCTTTCAGCATTGTAAAACATTGCAAAAATTAAGTAAAAATCCTGGTCAGAAACTCAACATTATAAATTCTTAATTTTTCATTGAACATAATAGTCAAACCTGGCTTGCTTTACAGAATTATAATCTACCAGGACTGGCTTTTATTTTGTTTGTTCACTTATTTATTTATAAGGCAGGACAATTTATTTATTTAGTTAGGTCCCCGCCCCCCCCCCCCCCCACAGGGTTTCTCTGCGTAACTTTGGAGCCTGTCCTGGATCTCACTTTGTAGATCAGGCTGGCCTCGAACTCAGAAAACCGCCTCCTCTGCCTCCTGCTGGGATTAAAGGTGTGGCCACCCCAATGGGTTTATCTAATGGGGCTGTCAGAAGGAGCTAAGCAATGCAGCCTTCTACTGTGACGTCTCCTGACTTGGTGGTGACATAACCAAGATGACTTCTTTTTTGAAGGTGTGATACCATCCTCTTCCACCTTCGCCTGAAAGGAAGCCATGATCCTGCTCATATGGTGTGGCTTGCTACTGTCTGCATGGATATATACATACGGGCAACACAAAATAAAATTTTAAATGGAAAGGGGAGCTAGGGTATCTGTCTTGATGTCACACACCTCTAATCCTAGCACTAAGGAGGCAGAGGGAAGCAGATCTCTGAGTTCAAGGCCAACCTGGTCTATATAGTAAGTTCCAGGCCAGCCTGGGTTACATTGTGAAAGACCCTATCTGGGAGGGGGGCTAAGAGGCATGGGTCAGTGGTTAAGAGTTTATTCTGTTCTTCCAGAAGGCTGAAGTTCAGGTCACAGCACAACTTCTGGATTGAATTTGAGGCCAGCTCTACAGGAGAGCTGTGTCTGGTACCAAAAATCTAGTCAAAAGTTCATGGCCAGGGAAGCCATGGGTCCCAGAGGTGAATCTACTAATGTTGTTTTGCTAACTGGATATGCTGTCAAATTGCCTCCTAAATATATGTATACCCATAAGTTTCCATGCTTTCTCAAGGTTGGTCAGAGAAACTTCTTTCTGCAGTGGGCAGCAGTCAATGCAGTCAAAGTGCTGGGAACAAGTGACTATTGAATGCTCAGCCCTAAACTGGGATCTGTATCATGTCCCACCCGCTCCCGAGGTTCAGGAAATTTCATGGAAGATGGGGGAAAGAATGTAAGAGATGGAGGATGAGGAGGAATGTTGTGAAATGCTGCATATGATCAAGCCAATCAGCACATCAGTATGAATGAGAGAAGGCTTCATGACATCCAATAAGAGTGGAGGAATAACTGGCAAGTGATGGCTGCTGGGGGAGAAGAAGTAATTTTTCTTTGGGGTACAGCTGCTGACTGATGGGTTGCCCACCTTCTGGTAGATGGTCCCACATCCCATGTAGACACACTAACTGGACCCAAAGGTTACAAGAAAAATAAGATAGGAACATGGGAGGGAGAAATGTTGGAGGCCTCAGGGGAAGTGGGAGGGGAGATTACGGGCTAGACAGCACCCAGATACATTGCATATATGCACAAATTATCAAGAATGAATCAAAGAATTTAAATGAGGGGTGCAGGACTTTGGATGTCTGGTTTATTCCAGGGCTGAGTCGGAATAGACTCCAAAAGAAACTGATCTGCAAATATGAACTCAAAGCCATAAAATTCTGGATATTATTTAACAGATGCTTCGTGAACACTTAGAGAAGCAAAGGGAATCAACGTGAGTCAATTATGAATAGTGATGGCAAACCAACTTCATTTCCTGTTTTGATGGGGTTACCACAGCAACAAGAGTGCTGGTCACAGCTTCTGGAGAACTCAAACTACTTGAAATGTACTTCCCATTTGAGAGACTTTATGGTAACTGTGATGGAAAAAACTCTGAATTTAGTGAGGAATGGAGACAGCAATACACAACATTACCTTCACAGAAATTTGCTTCCTAAGTGAAAAGAGAATCCGGGTAGATTAATTCCAAATAAGGATATCAGAAGAAGGATGAAAAATTGGGTCTAAGCTCTAGGAATGGTGGTGTACATCTTCAATTCCAGCATCCAGGAGGAAGAGGCAGTAACAGGCAGATCTCTGTCAGAGGCCAAATGGGTCTAGATAAATAGTGCAAGGCCAGCCATAATTCGACCCTGTCTAAAAGGCAGGCAGGCAAGCAAGCAGGCCCTACAGAAACCATATTCTACAGGAGTAGACTGTTTACAAAAAAGCAGGGTTAAAGTCAAGTAGAAATGTAACACATGGAAAGGGAGAAGTACCAGTATGATTATGGGACCACTGACTTCACCCAGCACTGTCCCTTCCCAAAGAACCATGCTCACCAACAGCTCGCAAGTTCTGTCTCAGAAACTATGCAAACCCATGCCTAGCAGATCACTCTTGTTCTGAAGCTCAAAGTGAGGGGAACACTGTGGTTGAGGAAAGAAGAGGGCTATGGTATGGGTGTGGCCTCCTGAAACAGCTGGCACAGAACTCTAAAAAGCCTAAGAATTTTCTAGTTGAGTCTGACCTTCAAGGTCATTGATATAATACTCATCATTGTAGGAAGAAAGAACATATATTCCATTTAGTATTTCTTCACTTGATTTTTATAGCATGTGGGACTCTATAGTTACACTCCAGACCTTGCAAATATCAGAGGTAGCTCTGGGAGCAAGGCATATCCCTTTAGGATAGGAGCCAAGAATGATTTATGTATGTATAATATATGTGTATATTTATGAATGAATGAATGAATTGAATGGATGTGGTGAGGGGGATGGAACCCTGGGTACTGTAGGCAAGTATTCTACACCAAGTTATATCCCTGGCCTACCTGACTTAAGAGATCTAAAGGTGCCTGTGGGGGGGGTGTTGGATGGAGACAATGGTTCTCGGCAGTGTAAGGAAGAGCAATAGAAGCCGCAGCAGATATCACTGTCAGTAAAGATGATAAACCAGTTAAGGGTGGTAAGAAACAAATCAACAGTAACAGACCAAGAACCTCTTGTCCAACTTGAAAGTCAGTGTGTTTACTCAAACAGACAGACTAGGAGGGAAGACAGTGGTATTTCAGAAGTCAGAGAAGGAACTTCAAACTGAGGTGGAGAAGGCTACAGAACTGGAGAACAGTTAACTCAGTCTACAGTGAGATGAAGTGAGGTGCCCTTGGTCCTGTATGAAAATGAAAAGAAGGCAGATGTGAATGCAAAAAAACCAGGGACCTTTTAAGAAATGGTAACAGGGCAGGGGAAGAATACTAGAAAATGCAGGTAGACAACTGGAAAGGTATTATAAAGAAAGTAGGCAAATGAAGGTTGGAGACTAGTAGGTGGAAGAGAAAGTACCCCATGGCAAAACTGGGGGACGGGAACGAGGAAATCAGTGTCAGGAGAAACACATGCAAAGAGACAAAGGCACTAGAGTACCTGGACACACCATCTTCACAACTTGGCTTATGTCACCATCCACCCATCCAAGATGCCCAAAATAACGAGATGAGGTCAAGCCCTTTCCAAGGCCCAATGTTATTTCTTTTCTCAAGTGGTCCCCCATGCCCCACAGGGTTTCTCCGTGTAGTTTTGGTGCCTGTCCTGGATCTCGTTCTGTAGACCAGGCTGGCCTCAAACTCAGAGATCCACCTGGCTCTGCCTCCCGAGTGCTGGGATCAAAGGCGTGCACCACCACAGCTCAGCTCTTTTTCAAGTTATTTGAGACAAGGTTTCTTTGTGGAGTCTTGGCTGTCCTGGAACTTGCTTTGTAGATCAGGCTGGCCTTGAACTCAGAGATCCACCAGCCTTCGCTGCCTGAATGTCGAGATTAAAGGGGTGCACCATCATCACTGAGATGGCCCAAGGTTATTTCAGATGTAGTCTTGGAACTGTCCCAAAGCTTGAGGACAAAATGAATGAAGTTACTTTATACAGGAGAAACTGAGCAGATACTAGACTCTACCAAGTGGTCCCAAGGAAACATGTACCTTCCAATGACAGAATACAGGCTCCATTTCTCTATTCTTGTGTAAGATTTTTTTCCCCCATGAGTGTACAATCCCAAACAAAAACAAGAAAAACTAAAAATGGAACAAAGAGTGTGGGACCCTCAGGGTGGGACCTGACGATCTCCTCAGCCTAAAGAGCAACTATAAAGCAAAGCTTATGCAGATATAATTAAAGGAGAAGGCCAGTTTCATCCCTTACAAGAAGAAGGCAGTGGTTCTACATTAGAGTCAAGGACAGAATCTTCCACAGCTATTGAGGAATGTTGTTAAAGCCAGAGGTGTCCCTGCATGGAGGCCTGCAGCGGCCACTTCATGACGCTGTCCAAGTTAAGCTGAATTTCGTTGGAGGTGACAGTGCCATGGAATGTCTGAGAAAAGCTGCTGACAGAGAATGGAACCAGTCCCAAAGAGAGGTGTGCTGCAGTTTACAAAGCCAGAGATCTATTTAAGCTTTTTTGATATCAGACATAGAGATACAGTATTTGGAGTTTGACTTGCTGGGTTTCAGGTCTTGCTTTGGTTCAGTATTTCCTCAATAATCTCTCTTTCATCCCTCTGAAAAGGCAATTCTATGCCACTGTGTTGGAAGTATGCAATTTGCCTTTTGCTTTTACAGGGTATTATAGTTAAAAGATTGTCTTGAGACTCAGAAAAGACGTTGGACTTTGAAACAGTGTTGAGACTGTGAAAGACTATGGGGACTTTCGAAGTTGGACTAAATACTCTGCATTATATGGCCATGAGCCTCTGGGGGCCAGGGAGTGGAATGTGGTGGTTTGAATGAGAATGGTCCCCAAAGGCTCACATATCTGAATGCTTGGTTCCCAGCTGGAACTATTTAGGAAGGATCAGAAGGTGTGTCACCAGTTGGAATTATTTAGGAAGGATCAGAAGGTGTGTCACTGGAAGGTGGGCTTCGATGTTTCAAAAGCCAATGCAAGGCCCAGGCTCTCTGCCTCTAACTTTTGGATAAAATATAAGCTCTTGCCAAGTGGTGGTGGAGCATGCCCTTAATCCCAGCACTCCAGAGGCAGAGGCAGAGGATCTCTCTGAGTTCAAGGCCAGTCTTGTCTACAGAGCTAGTTCCAGGACAGCCACGACTATGTAGAGAGACCCTGTCCCCCAAATAAATAAATAGTAAAATAAACTAACCCGAAGTTTGGTAGTTGAAAACAAAGATCAAAACACTAAACAAACACTAAGCCCATGTGGAGGATGGAGGACAACCTGTAAAGTAGTGTTCTCCTCCACCTTTCTGCTTTACCCACTGGTCACCTCATTGGTCTAACAAGTTTTCTAACACTGAACGGGCTGCACATATGTATCAACAAGATGTCTGAAACCTAGGACTGATCTAGTTTGCTGCCTGTACAATTTTGAAGCTGTAAGGAAAAAAACAAAAAACAAAAAAAACAACCTAAATGGATCTTGGAAGTTCCCGTGAGCTGAAAACAGAATTGGTGGTTTGTAGAGGCCAATCTGTCAGAATCGTTGGGCAGAGAGAGGAGTATCAGAAACACACAAGCGCCAGTGGAGCTCTGTATGGTGTTCCTTTTTGTAACATATATTATATTGCCTAAATGTATGGTGCTAGTTTAAGCTTATTAGAAGTAAATGTGTGTATGATGTCTTCCTTATCCTAATCTCTAGCATATTTATTTCCAAGTGTCTTCCAAAATTCTATTTCTTGGGGCAGGCTGGGCCCCTAACTCTCTGATGGAGGGAAAGGGAAACAGCCCCTCTCCAAAAGCTATGAAAGTAGTAAACAATTGCTGAAAGAGATTTTCCATATAGTTGTGCAGAGAACTCCAGGGATACAGCTTTCCCACATGGTCTCATGCTGAGGAGGGTTTTTCAATGATGTAGCTGTTTTTGAGTCACACACACTTGAAAGTAACCACCTAAACTCATTGATTCATTAAGCTAAAGTTGGGTAAAATTGTTTCTTTGGTTTAATGCCCTATCTGGGGTGAACAGATGTCTCCTCAAAAAAGCTAAACAAATATAAAATTAACTAAAATTTTTTGTTTTGTTTTTAGAGACAGGGTTTTTCTATGTAGCCCCAGCTGTCCTGGAACTATGTAGACCAGGCTGGCCTTGAATTCAGAGATCTACCTGCCTCTGCTTCCTGGTGCTGGTATTAAAGGCGTGCACTACCACCACCTGGCCTGAAAGTAACTTTTTTTTTAAAAAAAAAAGATTTATTTATTTATTTATTTATTTATTTATTTATTTATTTATTTATTATGTATACAATGTTCTGTCTGCATATGTGTTTGCAGGCCAGAAGAGGGCGCCATATCTCAATGCAGATAGTTGTGAGGCCCCATGTGGTTGCTGGGAATTGAACTCAAGACCTCTGGAAGTGCTCTTAACCTCTGAGCCATCTCTCCAGCCCCCGAAAGTAACTTTTATGAACAATTCTTACTTAGTAACAGCTACAATTTGCCAAGTGCTTCTTAAATGCTAGTCACTGCTCTATGCTGTGTGTAGAAGGTGGTATTTCAATGATGGGTACTCAGAGGGCTGAGTACAGGGCTGCACAGGACAACGTGGCTTGAGTTCCCATGTCCTGGGGTAGAGCAAAGGGTGACACTTGAATGACGAGCAGGGAGGGGCAGCTCGGTCAGAAACACAGGCACCACGCCGACCGCCAACAGGAGGTTAAAGCAGAACTAGGAGCGCCCACAAGAAGACCACGCTACAGTTCTCAAAGGACTGCCACGCGTCCCCACTCCAAAGTCAGAGCAGCTGCTAAGACTTGCCACTTGCTCTTCACGATGAAGAAGTACATATGGTGAAGGGGTCTTTTCTTCCTTTGAGCCAGGCTCTCTGTACAGTTCAGGCTTGTCTAAAACTCACTGTGTAGCCCAGGCTGGCCTCAAACTTGCAGCTCCTGCCTCCACCTTCCAAGTACAATGTGCACCACAATGTCCAGATAAAATTAATTTTTCTTAATAGTAAAATGGTATTCTGTTTAATCCTAACATCACAAAAATAATACTCCAATGTTTCCAATTTCTTTTATAATTTTATATTTATTCAAAAGTACTGATTTGAGGGCTCACAAGTTTTATTAACAACCTAATGCAATGGTTCTCAACCTTTGGGCCGTGACCTCTTTGGCAAACTTCTACCTCCAAAAACATTTACATTATGATAACAGTAGCAAAATTACGGTTACAAAGTAGCAACGAAAATAACTTTATGGTTGAGGGTCTGTTGAAGAACTGTACTAAAGGATCACAGCATTAGGAAGGTTGAGAACCACCGGCCTAAAGGACCCATGGAACAAAAAAGACTAAAAAAAGAACTCTTGTTACAAGGGCAATTTATAGGCTCAGTGGAGGTAGAGACAGGAATATCAATTTTGAAGGAATTACACAGCAAAACTTCCTCAAATACTTTTTGTCTCACTCAGTCCATACTCAGGCTGGACTTGAACCTGCGATAATGCTCCTGCAGCAGCTTCCTGAATAATGGGTAAGAAGAAACACCCTGCCTGCCCTGAAATTATTGATCATCTCCAACTGTGTTAAGCACTATGGATAGATTGGTGAAAACACAGCTTTATGACCTCGTAACTACACAGGGGAGAAATAAAGACATAGATATTAATATATGATTATATTATGAACAAATTACCATGAATATGGAGAAAAATATAAATAATTAGTGCTATTAAAATGACTAGAGGGCTGGAGAGATGGCTCAGAGGTTAAGAGCATTGACTGCTCTTCCAGAGGTCCTGAGTTCAATTCCCAGCAACCACATGGTGGATCACAACCATCTGTAATGAGATCTGGTGCCCTCTTCTGGCTTGCAGTCATACAAGCTGTATACATAATAAATAAATAAATAAATATTTAAATAAAATGACTAGATAACTTGGTTTAAATTGGGAATTCACAGAAGGTTCTATCTTTTTGGCAAAGTGAGAGAGGCCTTCAAACAGAGACCTGAGGGGTTGGGGATTTAGCTCAGTGGTAGAGCGTTTGCCTAGCAAGCGCAAGGCCCTGGGTTCAGTCCTCAGCTCTGAAAACAAAAACAAAAACAAAAAAACACAATTGTAAAAACAGACAAACAGTACACTGAGCACAGAGCATGGCTCATAGCTATGCTAAAGAAACCTGGCAATTATGTCAAAAATTAAGTATTTATGTTAAACATGCTTCCATTTTAAGTGGAGAATAAAAGTGTCACATTTATGTATTTAAAAATTAGATTTATATTTTATGTGAATGAGTGTTTGCTTGCATATACGTACATGCACCCACATGTGTGCCTGGTGCCTGTAAAGGTCGGAAGAAGGTGTTGGATTCCCTGGGATTGAAGCTGACAGTTGTGGACCACCAAGTAGGTGCTGGGAATCAAACCCAGGTTCTCTGCAAGAACAAGTGCTCTTAATCACTGTGCAGAGGCAAGCCAGCCTGGTCAACACAGTGAGTTCCATGACAGCCAGAGCTACACAGAGACCCTGTCTCAAAAAGTAAAAACAAACAGAACAAACAGAATAAAGAACTTGGGCTGGGGAGAGGGCTTGCAAGCTGAAAGCACACACGATTCCCAGCACCTATGTTGTTGGGTTGCTTCACAACCACCGGCATGCAACTCCAGCTCCAGGGGATCCACACCCTTTTCTGGCTCCATACCCCCGCCCCCCAAATGTAACTTCAAAGTAAGACAATAACCCGATTATTAAAATAGACAATAGAATATTTTGTAACAAACAGGAAAATACGATGAAGAGTGAAAAGGCAAATGTGCATTAAAACCACACATTCCCTAGAGTGGCAGAAATAAGACTGGCTGCAGGAAGTGGTGACAAGGACACACAGTGGCGGCCTTCTTACACACTACAAGTGGAGTTACAAATGCTGCAACCACTATGGAAAATAGCTGGCAGTTTCTGAAAAACCAAAATGCACTTAACAAACCAAACTAGCAGCTTCAGCAAGTTGAAATTAATCTATTTCCACAAGATGTGTGTAAAAATGTTTACAGGGGAGTTTTATATGTAAAGCCCCAAACCGGGAACAACTCAAATGTCCATCAAAGGTAAAGGATGTGGGAGCTGGAGACATGGTTTGGAAGTTTCATTGCTCTTGCAGAAGATCTGAGTTCAGTTCGGTTCCCAGCACCTACTTCGGGTTGTGTCTCGACCTCCAGGGGATCTGACACCTCTAGCCTCCAAACAGCCATGGTGCCCATTACAAACAAAACAAAACTACATGCATACAGCCTGTTTGTTTTCTAAGAGAGAAGAAGTCAGAGTTGGATGGATGGAGAGGTGGGGAAGATCTGGGAAGAGATGAGGGAAGGGAAACCATGATCAGAATGTTACATGAAACATTATTTTAAAAAAACTAAAACAATCACTCAATGGTGCAAAGGCACACACCTGTAATACCAGCACTTGAGGGGATCACAGGTTCATGGAAAGCCTGAGCTATATAGCCTCAAAAACCAAAACCTTCCAACCCAACCAATCAAACAAGTTGTGGGTGGGAGTTGGGAGGGATGGAGGCAGGAGGATTGAGTTTGGGGTCAGCTGGTCTACACAGTGAGTTCCAAGAAAGCCAGGGCTACACAGAGTCAGTCTCTCAGTCTCTCAGTCTCTCAGTCTCTCAGTCTCTCTCTCTCTCTCTCTCTCTCTCTCTCTCTCTCTCTCTCTCTCTCTCTCTCTCTCTCTCTCTCTCTGTCTCTCTCTCTGAGACAGGATTTCTCTGTGTAGTTCTGGCTGTTCTGAACTCCGGAGTACTGGGATTAAAGGCGTGCGCCACCACTGCCACTTAAGTAAATAAACAAACAGGAAAGAAAAAGGGAAGTGGAGAAGAGTGAAAATAATAATATGAGGTATATCCATCCATGGAACAGATTGAGACGTGAGGTAACACAATGAATCTGAGGAAAACCAGACAGTACTTATTTTCTTTTCCATATGAAATGGAATAATCTATATGAGCTTCTAGGAAAGCTGTTGGTAACCTCTGACGAAAACTGGTCTCTGGTTGCTTGAGGTATACACTGTAAAGGAGGAAGAGATCTTCTGTGGTGATATGAATGTTCGGGGACTTCACTGTGGTGGTGGTTCCACAAGCATATGTTACACAGGTTCTAAGATTTAACTATATAAAGAAGCGTTTCAGCTGGGTGTGGTGGCACACCCCTGTAATCCTTGCACTTGGAAGGCAGAGACAGGATGATCACTGTGAGCTTGAGGCCAGTCTGGTTTACAGTGAGTTACAGGATAGCCAGAGCTCCATAGATCCTGCCTTAAGTTAAAAAAATCATTTTATCCCCCTCCCCCCTTTCTTGGTGCTGAGACTTAAATTCAGGACCTCATATATTCTTAAGCACAAGCCATACCCTAAGCTATACTTCTCTCTTCCCACCCTGTCCCAAAAGATGCAATTTATTGCATAAAAATTATACTGCAGAGAGGATGTTTAAAAGACTGAGGAAAATGGAGAAAAGGAGCCCAGTAGGTGTGGTAGTGTGGCAGTTTGTAACTGGCCCTCATAAACTCATAGGGAGTGGCATTATTAGGTGTGGCTTTGTTGGGAGTTAGATATGGAGACAGTGTGTTACCGTGGGGCAGGCTCTGAGGTTTCCTATGCTCAAGATACCGCCCACTGTCACAGTCCATTTCCTGTTGCCTTCTGATCAAGATGTGGCCAGCACCATGTCTACCTGCACACCAAAATGATGATAGTGGACTGAACCTTTGAAACTATAAGCTATGACCTCAATTAAATGTTTCCCTTCTAAGAGCTGCCGAAATCATGGTGTTCTTCACAGTAACAGAAACCCTAATTAAGACAAGCTGGTAAAGTACATGCTACACAGGCATGGGAACCTGAGTTCAGATCCTCAGCGCACACACGAAAAACCAGGTACGGTGGTGTGTGCTAATTATCTCAGTCCTGGGAAGGTGGAGACAGGCAGACTCCTGGGAATGGCAGGCTAGTCATTCTAATCCAACAGTCGAGTCCCAGGTTTCAGGAAGAAATCCTGTTTCAAAAAAGAAAAAAAAAAAAAAGTAGGGGGCTGGAGAGATGGTTCTACAGCTGAGAATGTTTGCTGCTCTTTTAGAGCACCTGAGCATCCATACTAGGTGGCTCATAAACACCTTTATTAAACATCCAGGGGACCAAATACCCAACTTTTGACTTCCATGTGCAGCCATATACCTGTGGCATTAACTAATTCAGACACACATAAAAAACAAATCTTTTTTTGAGTGGTGGTGGTACGCACCTTTAATCCTAGCACTTGGGAGGCAGAGGCAGGCAGATCTCTGAGTTCAAGACCAGCCTGGTCTACAGAGTGAGTTCCAGGACAGCCATGGCCACACAAGAGCAAGATCAAGTACAGGTACCAAAGCTACACAGAGAAACCTTGTCTCAAAAAATCAAAAACCAAAACAAAACAAACAAACAAACAAACAAACCAAAAACCAACCAACAAGAACATGCACCCCTACACACATTGAGCTGTGATATAAAATTAAGGGGCTGGTTTCCTTCACAGTTTGTGTCTGATAATGAAGGCAACTCCAAGGGAAATATTCCGAACAGGTTTTGATTAATGACATTATCTTTAGATCGAATGCCCTGCCTCCACAATCTCCCTGTGTTTTGGTATAGAATTCCTGATTATGTTTAGCTTTTTTTCTCTATCCTCTCTAGCTATCTGTCATGCAGTCATATCTCATGGCAAAGACTCAATAATATTTGTCTAAATAAAGTGGTTATGTAAAAGTACCACATACTGTACACAACGCTAAGCAACCAAAATGCTACCTATCAACTGTGAATGGATTATTTTTAGAGGAAGCCATTAAGCTGTTCTCTAAGCCTCCCATTTTGGTGAACTTTAATTATCTGAACACAAAACTACAGTACTTCATCTCACAGATAAAAATTAACTTGTCTTCAGATGCTAAACAAGTTAGACTGATCCAAATTACTGTTCCAAAAATAAGCAGGTAGATGATAATGACTGCTTTACAACTATCCTTACTTCACTTGGCTCTCTCTCTCATGGTGCACTAAGCCACAGCAACTGCGTTTTTGTCCTTTTCTTTTCTCTTTAAAGCGAACTCCAACCATCAAATGAAGAAATGAAAGAATAAAAGCTAGCCTAAAGCCATTTTGGCTCTGAAACCAACAGTAATAAGTGCTTTGGGTCTACTCAAAAGATTAGTATGTGTGCTCCAATACCTGACAGGCACTGTAAAATCTGACGCCCTGTGTAGCCTCTAGAGAAAGGTGCTCTAGAGCCCAGAGCACACACACAAATGTTGATGACTACAGGTGCATTTTCCAAGGTCTTTTGGCTTTAAAAATCTTTTACTTTTTTTTTTTTTTTTTTTTTTTAAAGATTTATGCACCAGGCATGGTGATGCACACCTCTCCTACACTTGGGAGACAGAGGCAGGTGTATCTCTGTGAGTCTGAGGTCAGCCCAGTCTATATAGTGAGTTCCAGGAAAGCTAGGACTGCACACTAAAACTGTGTCTCAAACAAAAACACCCCCACACTTGTCAAGAACCAAACAGAAAGATTTATTTAATTACTTATTACTTGTATGTGCAGTGTGTATCTTCATGAGCTAATGTGCACAACAAGCATGAAGGAACTCACAGAGGCCTGAAGTAGAAACTGGATTTCCTAGAATAAGAATCACAGACAATTTTGAGTCACCATATGGGTGATGGGAACTGATGCTGGGTCCCCTCCTCGAGAACAGCCAGTGCTCTTAACACTAAGCCCCCAAAATCTTGCTATTTATTACATTTTCCAATGTCGTAATTTAAAAAAGAACTAATTTGTCAGAAGAAAGCACAGCATTCCTATCAAAAGATCTGAGTTTTAGTCCTGACCTAGATACTGCTAAGCTACAAAATAAGAAAACCCTGCCCACACACTAAAACTGGAACAATACAGGGAAGATCAGCATGGTACCTGCACAAAGATGACATACAAGCCAATCTGTGACAGCTATTCTTGTCAACCTGACCACATCTGGAACTAACATCCATGTGGCTGGACACACCTGGGAGGGATGAATTCCCACCTTTGATCTGGGTCACACCTTCTGCTGGCAGCATACATAAGGACACGGAAGAAGGAAGCTTGTTCTCCTTTTCACTGGCAGTCCATCCTTTCACTGCATTAGGGCCTCCAGCCCCGGGAGGATGGGTACACCTACTGGATTCTGGGACTTTCCACTGGGAGCCAGCCATGTTGGGACAGCTGGGTCACAACCTGTAAGCCATTCTAATAAATCCCGTGTGCGTGAGAGTGAGCGAGTGAGTGAGTGAGTGAGATAGATAGATAGATAGATAGATAGATAGATAGATAGATAGAGAGAGAGAGAGATTGATTTTCATTCAACCAGTTCTCTTTCTCTAGAGAACCCTAACTAATACACCACCTAAATGCCCATGTACTGGACAGAAGCTGAATACATTACAGTGAATTCACGTGTGGCGTATCCCGCAGCTGGCAAATGAATGAGGAAGACTTAATGAAGCTTGTTTCTACTTTGTATCTTCTCATAATAACTAAATAGAGGTTAATACCCTATTTCTTTCTTCTTCTTCCTCTCAATACCCTATTTCTTTCTTCTTTTTTTTTTCCCTTGGTTTTTTGAGACAGGGTTTCTCTTTGCACCTTTTCCTGGAACTCACTCTGTAGACCAGGCTGGCCTCGAACTCACAGAGATCCGCCAGGCTCTGCCTCTCGAGTGCTGGGATTAAAGGCATGCGCCACCACTGCCTGGCTTAATACCCTGTTTCTAATAGATAATGGTCTAATTATTTGAATATAGTTCAAATACTAGATAAAAACATAAAACTTAGTAAAAGATTTAGCTTTACAAATAAATAACCCCCAATAAGGCAATCCTAACTACCTGATCCTATCAAACTCTTAAAAAAAAAGGGGGGGGGCTCATATACACACATACAATCTCCTAGGCTCGCCTCAGCTTCTACATAGCCAAGGATGACTTGAACTTCTAATCCTCCTGCCTTGACATCCTGAGTGTAGGAATTTCAGGTGTGTAGCATGGTGTCCAGTTTATACAATGTGAAAAGATTGAACCTGGTGCTTTGTACATTCAGGGTAAACACTCTACCAACCCAGCTCTGACCTCAGACATTTATTTAAAAGTAAAAGAAAACATATCAAGGGGGAATAAGGAAGCACAAAGATATTGCTAAAAGGCTTAAGCATCATAAATGCAAACCCCGTTTCTGTATGTAGGGCAATCTAGTCACACACTATAAACACTACTTTTTATTTGACCTGGACATTCCATTTCAGAGTAGACTCAGGGAGAGCTGTTGTACTAAGAAACGTTTAAAACTGCATCATTTAAAAGTATCCAAGCAGTCGGGTATAACATCTGATGCCTTTAATCCTAGCACTGGGAGGCAGAGGCAGGAGGATCTCTGAGTTGGAGGCCGGTCTGGTCTACAGAGCGAGTTCTAGGACAGCCAGGGATTTGCAGAGAAACCCTGTCTCAGAAAAACTAAAACAACAAAAACTAGTGGAGCAACAGAAAGTCAAACAAATGAGGGGCAGTCAGTTTATTTTAAATAAAATTTAACTGTAGGTTGTGGGTACACGTCATAGGTAACTCATAGATATATGAAAGTTAGTAGCACACAATCATATAGTGTAAGCAGTACACAGGGTTAAAAACAACAACAAAAATAAAATACCAACCAACCAACCAAGGGGCTAGTTAATACGGCTCAGCGGACAAAGGTGCTCGCTGGCAAACCAACCCTGAAGACCTGAGTTCAATCCCAGGGACCCACATGGTAGAAGGAGAGAAGAGGATCCCAAGCTCTACCTTCACTTTCCACCCCACATGGTGAGTAAATAAAGAAAATCAACACCAACAATTAGTAAATTAAAAACTAAATGGACTAAGTAAAATAAAGTAAAAACAAGTAAACAAAGAAACTTAACACCACCAGCCTAACCATACTGAGGTCAGTTACTTCAGCCAGAAGTGAGCAGGGAAAACAACACACAGGGACCTAAAGGAGACGAGCTGAAGCAAGAACTGCCTTAGACTGCAGTGCTATCAGCACTGTGCGCAACAGGACAGCGCTGTGTGCGACACAGTGGCACCCAAGAACTAAGAATGAAGCTGGGTATGGTGGCCCAGGCATTTAATCCTGTCCCTCTAGGAGGTAGACAGGTGGTTCTCTACTGAGTTCAAGGCCAGTCTGGCCTACATGGTGAACTGCAAGGCCAGACAAGGCTATAATAGTGAGACCATGCCTTAAAAAACAAAAAAAGAAAGCACAACAATTGCCAGGTTAATGGCTGTTGCATAGCAGTTTCCTTGAGATTGTAACACTGCATCCTGCAGGGAAGCTCCTTGGACAGGAAGGTAAACAGCTCAAGGGAACTTTAAGAAGTCACTGAAACTGACCAGATTCTCCAGGCCCCTCCTCACCAGAGTAAGATATAAAGGTGAGGGTCCGGGTTGGGGATTTAGCTCAGTGGTAGAGCGCTTGCCTTGTAAGCTCAAGGCCCTTCGGTCCTCAGCTCTGGGGAAAAATAAAAAATAAGAGTCCTTGTGAGGCTAGTGAACAGAGCTCCAAAGAAATCTCTGAGACAAGATCAGCTGCCTGGAAGACACAGAAACTTGCCAGCTACCTGGAAGACATTTACACCAGCTGAGGCACCTGGTCTCCAACCTGATTGAGCTGCCTGCAGGCTGTACAGTGTGCTCCAGGTTCCTAGGTTTGTGAACTGTCATCTGTATTGGAATGGACTTTGGTGGTGCAGCTGTCTTTGAGTTATCTCTGCTCCTGTAAGTAACCCCTCACCCATATTCCTGTAAGTAGCCCCAATAGAACTCAGTGGTTCACCCAGTTCGATTTTTGAGGTGAGTAATGTGTATCTTTCATCTCCTCGGGAAAAGTTTTGTCATACAATGGTGGCCCATTCCTATAATCCCAACACTCTTGGCAGTGGAAGTAGTTCAAGGTCATCCTCAGCTACAAAGTAGACTGCAACCTAAGCTAGCCTGAGCTATATATGATGCCCTGTCTCAACATAACCCTCACCTACCCCTCCAACCAACCAAAACTACCATAAAGGGTCACTCACAGACTTTGAAGAGAACAGAGGTATCTCACGGAAAGATGTGGAGGCAACTTTTTATAAAGGAAATTGCTTTTATCATGAAATGTTCCAGGAAAAAAAGAAAAAAGAGAGATATTTGCCTTAGATAGAGGAAAAAGGAGTTAAGAAAAAATACCCACTCAAAAAGATCAAAATGGAGACAGACTGTACATATAGGGAGTGTGCATGGTTCAACTGAGAATGGGTGGTGTTGGTGGAGACTTGTGGTTACAGCAAGAAGCAAGTTCAGGTGGAACAGTACAGATCATCCCGGAGAGATGACAAAAGGTAGGATGATCTGGGAAAGTTCAAGACTAGATCAACAGGCTGGAAGGATGGTTCAGTGTTTAAGAGCACTCACTGAATGTTCTTCCAGAGGACCCCAGCTGGACTCCCAGCACTCACATGGTGCCTCATAACTATCTGTAACTCCAGTCTCAGGGGATCTGACACTGTATCACCTCCAAAGGTACTGCACATATGTGGTACACAGACATATATGCAGGTAAAACACCCATTAACATAAAAGTCAAATGAAAAAATTAGGAAACTATTTTACTATACAGGTAATGTGTACTGAAAGGTCACTTTCATACAAGGGTATGTTTTATGATGTTAAGTAAACTCCACACCCTACCCTCTGCCTCCTCCTTCCTTCCCCTTCCCACTGGTCACGTTTCCTTCTCCAGACATTTCTGCTTTGCTTCTACTTTCATGTCAATATACAATGCATGACTGGATGGTCTGCAGAAAATTAAGAACCACAAATGATTAAAAAAAAAAACAAACCCTCATTTGGGAATGGCTTAATTTGCTTAATGATTATCTCCAGTTGCATTTAAAAGGGAATTCTGACACAGGCTACAGCATGGATAAATAAATGAGGAGATTAAGACAAAGAAAAATGAAGTCAGTCAGTCATAAAAAGCCAAATTCATATAAAGCAGAATGACAATTGCCAGGGACTAAAGAAAGGGAGGAATGGAGAGTAGTGTTTTAATGGGGATATGGTTTCAGCTTTGCAAAAGGAAGGACATTCTGGAGATTGATTTTATAAATATACTCAAATTACCAAACAATATACTTAATAGTTAAGATGCCAAGACATCAGTTTTTTTTTAAAGATGTATTATTTTATGTGTATCTGTGCACCATATGCCAGAAGGTATCGGTTGTAGTATTAAGGCAACTCCACGTAGTTAAAAGGGAGGTTTATTTTGTGGAGGTAACTTACAAGTAAAGGGATAGGTTACAGGGTCTGGGAAAGGTGTAGTGCAGTCCAGCAGTGTTCTCTGGAAAACTCTGCTCTGTCTACTTCCAACTTCCAGGAACCAAGAAAGGCAGCACATCCGGATCTTGGGTCTTAAGGGTTCCTGTCTCAGCCTCGCCTTGTAGGTGTGACAGTTACCGAAGCCTCAATGGGGTTAGTACTTCCAGGTCAAAGCTGTAACAGCTACCCACTACAAGAAGGGGGCACCAGATCCCCTAAAATTGGAATTACAGATGGTTGTGAACCACCATGTAGGTGCTAGGAACTGAATCCAGGTCCTTTGGAAGAGTAGTCAGTGCTATTTAAGAGCTGAGCCATCTCTCCAGCCCTGCCAGATGTGAGTTCAAGGTCAGCTTGGGCTACAAAGTCAGACCTTATTTCAAAAGAGTAGGAAAAAGATGATGGTTCCCGCCCACTCCCAAGACAGGGTACCTCTGTGTAGCCATGGCTCTCCTGGAACTCAGGCTGGCTTCAAATTCAGAGATTGCGTGTCTCTGCCTCCCAAGTGCTGGGACTAAAGGTATGTGCTACCACTGCCCAGCCAAACTAGTGAAATTTCAATGTCTTTTACAACAGTTTTTTAAAAGCCTTCATGAAGTTACCTATGTTCATAAACATTAATTAGACTACACACCAGTCATTTGCTTTCATGTCTAGCCCTAATCTCAAGACATAGTAATTTAGCTGATGCAATCATTTCCATACTTAAAAGGTATAAATATATCTCACCCAGGAGAAAAGAGGCTAAGGTTACAGCAGTAAATGCTTGCAATCCCATCATTCAGGAGAGATCCAGGTCATCTTGGGCTACTGTGTAAGAAAGACTGTCTCAAACAGTCTCTAAGTTACCCAGTGTTGAAGACCAGAACTGTGATTCCAAAAGTGGTGTCATAAAAACAATACATAAGACATATTTCCTGCTTGAAGAAGGTTGCAAAGTGAACAGAAGAATCAGGACACCTCAAGGCACGATCACTAACACTGTCATACTTCCTTGAGTATTGTATATCATGCATGCACTAGCTGTTGGAGATGAAACAAGAACAAACAGGTAAAGAACTTACAAAGAAGATACGTGGTTCATCTCCAGCTGACTTGCAAGCATATCACAGCTTCTTCACCCCAATCCCTCATGCAATTGTGACCAACACTCAACTGAATTTCTCTTACATACACTCAGTTTGACCAGATTTTAGTGTAAACTGAAGCCCCAGGCAAAAGACCCACACCCATGTTTAAACATTACCAGGCTGTTTAGAACTTTGTGATCCTAGGGTTGTTTGGGCATGGCTCAAACATGTTGGTAAAGTGTTTGCTATGCAAGCCTGAGGACCCACTCCATGTAAAAAGGGCAGGGGTAGCAGTGAACACCTGCTATCCAAGCAACAGAGACACAGGATCCCTGAGGCTTACTGGCTAGCCAGTCTAGCTGGATTAGTTAGCTACAGGTTTAGTGAGAGACCCTGTCTCAAAACTAAGATGGAGAGCCATAGAGAAGGACACACAATGTTGACTTCTGGCCTCCACAGGCACATACACAGGCACACACAAATTCCACAGCTAAGAATTCACTAGAGAGCATCTAAAACCCAAGACAGAGATTTTCCCACTTTGCTGAAACCCGTCTAGCTGATGTTCACACTCGTGTATGTGGAAAACACCGTGATGTGGGCCCGGGAGGTGGCTGTGCTAGTAAATACATTTGCTCCCTAACCCAATGACCTGAGTCTGCACCCCAGAGCCCACATGGTAAAAGGAAAGAACCAACTCCCACAAACTGTCTTCTGACCTCTCTACACATACCACTGTATGCATGCACCCACACATGTACACACCTAAAATTTAAAGTGCACTGAGTTATGATTTCCTTTTGTTCTGTAACTATAAAAACCATGAAATGTTTCCACATTGGAACAGTAACCTGCATCTGTGTTCCTGGGTCAAGGACATTCATATTTAACCCAAGAATAAACTGTTACTTCCTGTGAGGTGAGTGTTCTGTGTCCACAGCAGTAGTGTATCTTCCCCCACAGAACTTTCTTTTCTGTACCTAAGGGGGAAAGAGCTCATCTGTTCTTCCCACCAGTAATCTTGTAGTGTACAGATGTCCATCAAACCATGGAGGCTCAGTATAGGACAGAGGCCTGGTTCCTGCTGCCCAGTTACCCTTCCTCTAATACTGTCAAGGTAGCCAACACAAAATGAAAGAGATTTCTTCATTTGGTACAAACAGCTCTTATAAATGTTTCATCTCTCACTGATGAACTACTCAAATGAAAGTTCCTTTACTTTAGTCTTAATTACAGCTCAAAGGCCGTTAAGTTTTTTAATCACTATGACAAATACCCAAGAGAAACACGAAGGAGAGACTTACATTAGCTCAGTTTGAATTCCAGTCCAGATCAGAAGTTCTGCTCCAGGTCCCTGAGACTGAGGGGGGGTAGAACAGCATTCATCGGCAGGTGGGGGAGGGAGCAAACAAGTGACCGTGACAGCAGGGGTTGCAGCCCCCTTGTAGATCCCCTACTCCATCCAAGTCACCAACCCTTGGATGGTGCTGTACACATGCAGGTGTGGATCTACCTCTTCCCTAACTCTCCTTGAAATGGCAGGCATTCAAAACCTCACAAAAACACCTAGGGGTGTGTTTTACTCATTTCCTAGGTGTTTCTCAATTCAATCAAGGTGATGACAATAAGGATTAACCATTACAGACAAGCAAGCAAACAAAAACAAAGAAGATAATCATCACAAATGCTGACTGTGAAGCCTGCATGCACGCACATTCCCTGTTTGCATTTCATCCTCTACAACTGTGTAACAGAGATAATCGTCTTCCCTACTCATGAAGAGGGTTGAGGTAAGAGCAATGAAGAAGATACAAAAAGTACAAAATCATAAGACATTTCATATCACTATACTTTCATATGATATCTTTTATTATCTCCAAGTACACACTCAGGTCTTGTTTTGTGCATATAAGCAGTATCAAGTTTAGCACTCGCTACGGAACACAAAAGACACACTCTTTTTATTTTCCCTATTGAATGCTCACCTGGAAAACTGGTATTCTTCAGGGCAACTAGGGCATCTGGGGTCACTCTAGAAGTAAAGGCCACAGCAATCAAAGAAGCCAGATAAACTTGGGTTTTCAAGAAATCTATTAGCGCAGAGGCGGAAAC
The DNA here is from genome assembly GCF_049852395.1 of Peromyscus maniculatus bairdii. NCBI lineage: Eukaryota > Metazoa > Chordata > Mammalia > Rodentia > Cricetidae > Peromyscus > Peromyscus maniculatus. Next base: position 3,592,326 of record NC_134863.1, on the reverse strand, counting down.
ACTCAGACACAGACTTTTTTCTAGAGCTCCTGAAGTGTGCTTTACTCATTTCCTAGGTGTTTCTCAATGTAATCAACTTTCTTTTCTGGGCAGGTGAAAGGGCTCAGCAGGTGAAAATACTTGCTGCACAAGCTAACAACCCCAGTTTGCTCACTCAACTCTATTGGAAAGAAAGAATTCACTCCCAAGGATTGTCCTCTGACCCCTACACACAGAGCTAATTTTTAAAAAAGAGATTATTTCTTCTGGTCCTAGTGCTAAGGTGACAGAAACAGTCACCGTAGTACATCTGAGCCTAAGAACCTTAATAAATACCTCTGACTTGCAGATGTATAGAAGGCTGTACCCTTAGGAGCAATGGTAAAAATTGCAAGTAGACAAAGCTGTATGAAAACTGCAACCAAGCTTTAAATCAGTTCAATCTCCGACTGGACTAAGGGAAGGTATTTCTCACTCTATCTGCCTGTCAGAGGCTCAAGTAAACCTCTGGAGGAAGAGAATGTCATCCAGGGCCTCCATAAATTTCATACACAGTTATCTAGCATTCACCTAATTATCAATCACACAAAGAAACAAGGCAAGAAGGACAGTAGAAACATCTACAGAGGGTTCATTACAGGTGAACTTTTAAATAGCTGTGACTGATATGCTTAATAGACAAAAATGATCAATTCCACCTGAGAACTGAAATCTGTAACTATAACAAAAAGGATTCTATTAAGAGTAAGGAAAAGTAACTCAATCTAATTTGCTCTCCTCCACTTGCCCTATTGCTTAACCATGCTCTGCTCACAGGGATAACTTAACCGCTGTCTCTTCTAGCAAGCAGGCTCAGTCCACAAGGGAGGTCAGCTACTTTGTGTGGCTATGGGACCACTACAGACTCAAACTCAAGAGTTCTTATGAGTTGCGGGCTGCAGGATACAATCTGTACAGTCTGCTGGTTACACAGACAAAAAACACAATCAGAGAGTTGTCGTCTAGTTTAGCTGAGGAATACTTCACAGATGTAGATGGTGACACAGATGAAGTTACTGGAGAAATGCTGTGCTGTGTGGTTTAACTTTGAGAAAGAGAAGTCTGAGGTAAGAAGGGTGATTGCAGTCATTTGTGCACAGACTGATTTTCTTAAGATCCAGGAACAGAAGCTGAAGTTCAGGAAGACACTGGAAGTCAGGGTTCAAAAGATTTAAGTTCTAATAGAAGGATTAAAAATTTTATTTACAATAGGATTAAAAATTTTATCTACAATAGAAGGATTAAAAATTTTATCTACAACAGAAAACGGAAAAAAAATTTTCTTAATACTGAAGTGTTCTGATGTTTCAATACTGTAAACATACAGCTTAACCTTCTAGAAAGTATTTCATAAAGATTCTGTTAGGATCTGTGTTAGTTAAGGTTTCTACTGTGGTGAAGAGACACCATGACCACAGCAACTCTTAAAAAGGAAAACATTTAGTTGAGGTGGTGGCCTCCAGTCTCAGGAGTTCAGTCCATTATCCTCATGGCGGGCAGCACAACTGCATGCAGGCAGACACGGTGCTGAAGTAGCTGAGTCCTACATCTTGCAGGCAACAGGAAGTCAACTTAAGTGTCACACTGAGCAAAGCTGGAGCAAAAGAGACCTCAAAGCCCACCCCCACAGTGACACACTTCCTCCAACAAGACCACACCTACTCCAACAAGGCTACATCTTCTAATAGTGCCACTCCCTATGAGATTATAGGGGCCAATTACATTCATACTACCACAGGATCACAAGTCATTTTGTGTTTTTCGCAACTGATGGCTGCATGTAGAACTGTGTTGTACTATAGTACAACTGTTTAAGTTACATTTATTGGGTGACGTGTTGACACACACCTTTAATCTCAGCACTCTGAGTTTCAGGCCAGCCAGGACTATACAGTAAGACCCTGTCTCAAAAAAAAAAAAAAAAAAAAAAAAAAAGCAAAATAAAAACAAACAACCTCAAAACAAGAAAACATTTTATTTATTTGGGGGAGGGGCACACATGGAGGTCAGGGGTCAATTTGCAAGAACAAAGTCTTTTCTTCCACTATGTGGGTCTGAGGGATTGAACTCAGGCCAGTAGGCTCAGTGGCAAGTGCCTTAACTGCCGAGTATCTTACTGGCCTAACACAAAATATTTTCTAAACAAAGGTACAATTATAAATATGAAAATTCATTATTTAAAGCACGATACCCCTTAAGCAAAAGAAAGGAGAACAAAGCAAAGGGAATCAGAATGGAGACAATACTTGCACTACGCACACAGTGATGTGGTGGAGGGTGGGAACTCGGTCGAGCGACTGCTGCACAAGCAGAAGGACCTTAGTTTGATCTGCAGAAGCCATGGAAAAGCAAGGCACAGTGGCAGAAGCAGGAGCATCTGAGGTGCTCACTGGCCAGCTAGCCTAGCCAATCAGTGAGCCCCAGATATCAGTGACAGTATAACCCTGCCTCAAAGAAATGAAGGTGGGCAGCTCCTGAGGAATTTCACCCAAGGTTGACCTCTGGACTGGAGTCCAACATGTGTGCAACACACACACACACACACACACACACACACACACACACACACACACACACCACAAACAAACAACTTCACAGCAAGAAGTGGCAAAACCAAGTGTGGCTGATAGAACTGCAGTCCTCTGGTGGGGGTCTAGTAGAATCACCCTCTCTGGAACCTCTGAAACCTATGCACTGCTAGTCACACAGCGGCTCTGTTCTTACGGTCACACACATACTCACACTCTCGCGTAGATGAGAAATGTGTACACATTCACTAAACACATTTAAATGACCGGTGAGAATAGGCGGAGTGTGGTGGCCCGTGCCTTTAATCTCAGGCCATGGAAAGCAGAGGCAGGCAGACCTCTGAGTTTGGGGCTAGTCTGGTCTACACAGTGAATTCCAGGACAGCCAGAGCTACGTAGTGAGACCCTGTTTGGAACAACAACAACAACAACAACAACAAAAACCCAAACAAACAAACAAAAAGTGAAACAGAGAATAAGGATTGGGAATGTAACTTAGTGTGGTGCTTGCCTAGCATTCAAGAAACCCTAAATTAATCCTCAGCACTGCACAATCTGGAATGATGACAACTGTCTTTTATCATAACATTTAGAAGGTAGAGGCAGGATGATCCAAAGAGCAAACTCGTTCTTGGCTACACAGAGTCTGAGACCAAGCTAGGTTACATAAAACCTTGTCTCAATACATTAATAAGAAAATAAATGGAGCTAAAAACTGGCAACAGACCAAAGGCCTATTCTCAGAATGAAAAAATGAGTTTGCCATATACTATTAACACTGTAGTGAAGATGAATCCTCAAACAGGAGCACCATGATGTTAATCAGGAAAAAAAAAAAAAGACATAAAACATAAAAGAGGACATGTTACCTGATTCTATTTGTATGAAGTACAAAACCAAATAAATCTGCTGTTAGATGCCAGTATAGAGGTTCTCTTAAGAGAGTAATGACTGAAAGGAAATTAAGAAGGACTTCTTTGGTGCTGGGGTTCAAACTTGATTTGGAAGTTATAATGGGTATGTTCAGTGGGTGAAAAATATACCACACTGCAATCATTTTTTTTTTTTTGAGATTTTACTTATTTTTATTTTATGTGTGTGAGTGTTTGCTGATGTATATCTATGCATCACATCTGTGATACAGCGTGCCTGCTGAGGTCAAAAAAGGGTGTATCAGCAGATCCCCTGGGGCCAGAGTTCCAGACTGTTAAAAGGGTGCTGGGAATTGAACTGAGTCCTCTAAAGAGCAGCCAGTGAGCCTCCTCTCCAGCCCCTCGAGCTGCAATCTTTGAAACAGCAGGTATTGTAGGAGCTGAAGAGACGCCGCAGTGATTAAGACAACTGGCTGCTCTCTCTGGCAGAGGACAATTTTGGTTCCCAGCAGCCCTCATCAGGTGACTCACAACTGCCTCTAACCAGAGCTCTACGGCCTCTGCACTCACTGCACCTGTGCCGTGACACATGTGGAGGTCACATGAGAACTCTGGGCGGTCAGACCTCTTCTTCACCTTTACATGGTTAGGGGTCACACTCAGGTCATCAGGCTTCTAAGTCTCTCAAGCTATAATCCCCAATAAGAGACAAGACTATACCAACTTCAGAAGGGGACTGGTCAAGTGTGTCTATGCACACGGAGGCCAGAAGACAGTCTCAGGCTGAGCAATCTCTTCAACCCCTAAAGCACCCATTTCATAAAACATGTATTTAATTTATTCTTTAAACAATGGATACATTTGAGTAAAAGTTCAAATTAAAATAACTTCAATAAATACAGGCATAAATAAATTTCTGGAAAAACAATGTAGTAAAAAGAATCAGAAAGGGGCTACAGAGAGACTCAGTGGTTAAAAGCACTTGAAGCTCTTACAGGGCTCAGGTTTGGTTCCCAGCACCCATATGGTGCCTCACAACTCCAGTTTGAAATCTGATGCCTTCTGACCTCAAAGGGTACTTACTGGGCATGCGTGTGCGTGGACGGACGGATGGACGGATGGACACACATAGCACCCAGGATTAATTCCCAGCACCCACATAGCAGCTCCCAACTGTTTGTAATTCAAGAATCCAACACCCTCATACCAACACATAAAAATAAGTAAATTTTAAAAAAACTTAAAAAAGAAATAAAGTGAAAACATTCATATAACCATCCAGAAATAATTTTGAATATAAGTAGTTTCATACAAAAATCAAACTACCTGGAAAAACAAAAACCACCCAAGTCCAACCTGTTTTATAAGCAAATTCTATCAATCTTTTAAGAAATCAATCCATTCTAACTTTACATAAATAGGAGAATAAGAGAAGGAACATGTCTCCTGCTCTCTGTAAACAAACGAGAAAAACAGTAACTAGATGGCAATGCTGCTCAGTAGAAGAAAACTTGCCTAACAGGTACAAGGCCCTGGCTGTAATGTAACACACACATGTACATGCACTATTATTTACTAGCAAACTTAAACCAGCACTGTAAAATAATGCATTGTTCATTTCTATAGCTGCAATTAAAAACAGTCAAAGGTGGGAATGCCAAAATGTTCAAAAATGTGCTAGGCGGCGGTGGTGGTGGTGGTGGTGGTGGTGGTGCTAGGCGGTGGTGCACGCCTTTAATCCCAGCACCCGGGAGGCAGAGAAGCAAGTGAATGTGAAACTAGGCGAATTAAGACAGGTTTACAACTCGTCTATGGCTGTGGCAGATTCTGTGACACACCACTTTTCAGTTCCTACTGTAGGTTCCTGACTCAGAGCCTGCCCTGAGACTTCTCTGTCGTTGTGATAAAACACTGTGACCAAGACAGCTCAAGGAAGAGTTCCCGACGGCAGAGACGGCACGGCGGCAGGCGGCAGGCACGACGGCCAGAACAGCAAGCTCAGAGTTCACATCGTGACCACAAGCAGGAGACAGAGGGCACCTTGGGAATGGCACCATGCTCTAAGTCCTGAAGGCCCACCTCCAGAGACATACTTCTCCCAACAAGGCCACACCTTCTAAACCTTCCCAAACAATGCCACCAACTGGAAACCAAGTGTTCGAATACACAAGCCTGTGGAGAACACTTTCTCTCAAACCACCACAGGGACCTTGGAGAATAATCCATTCCACTGACCTCCCTGCCCCCATAAACTTATTTATTTTACACCCTGGCCACAGTTTCCCCTCCCTCCTTTCTTCCTAGTCCACCGCTTCCATATTTCCTTTGTTCCCACCCCACAATCCACGTCTCCATTTCTGTTTAGAAAAGGGCAGGCCTCCCATGAGTATCCACAAAATATGGCATATCAAGTTGCAGTAAGACCGAGTACCTCCCATGTGTAAGGCTGGGCAAGGTGACTAGGTATGAGGAGTAAGGTCCCAAAGGCCTGTAAGAGTTGGAGACAGTCCCTGTTCCCGCTGTAGGAGGACCAAGTTGCACAACTGTAACACATATGCAGAGTGCCTAGGTCATCCTGTGGACTCTCTAATGCTTTTCAAGTAACTGAATCCTTGCCTTATGCTGCTGGTCTTAATAATCACATGTGGAAGTTAACAGATGAATGAAAGGAAAACAAAAAAGTGGGGGAGGAGAAGGAAAGGGAGAAGAGAGAAGGAAAGTCGCTGTGGGATGATCTGTATGGCAAATGTGTTGCTCTGATTGGTTAATTAATAAAACACTGATTGGCCAGTAGCCGGGCAGGAAGTATAGGCGGGACTAACAGAGAGGAGAATTGAGGGAACAGGAAGGCAGAGGGAGAGACCTGCCAGCCACCGCCATGACAAGCAAGATGTAAGGTACTGGGTAAGCCATGAGCCACGTGGTAACTTATAGATTAATAGAAATGGGTTAATTTAGATAGAAGAACCAGATAACAAGAAGCCTATCACAGCCATACAGTTTGTAAGTAATATTAGCATCTGAATGATTATTTTATACGTGGGCTGTGGGACTGTGGGGCTTGGTGGGACCTGGAGAGAAGCCCTCCAGCTACAGAAAGTGGTGTTGCTCAACAAGGAGGAAAATGTTGAATCTGAGATTTTCCATGAGGTAAGGCTCTGAAGGCCCTTGGAAAGGCGGCAGTTTGAAAACACCAGACAGAACACATCCTTTCTCTCCCCCGTCAATGAACAGGACCCTCTAACTTTGTTGTTCATAGCTTCCTCTTTTAGTGGTTCTGCTCACAGTTCATAAAGCCTGGAGGCACAATCCTCCTGGCACCTCTCTCCTTGCAGAGCGGGCCATTTCAAAGCTCAGGCAGTCCGTCTTCCCCAGTGAGACAGAAGCATTGCTACTGGACATGTTTTTAGGCATCTCTCAGTGGGACCCCAAAGTGAGAGGGGAGTCAAGAAGAGGACTCAGCAAACACACTCGAGAACATGCTTTCAAAGACTTATTTTGTGTATTTGTGCGAGAGGACACACGGGTGGAGGTGAGCGGACCCCAAGGGCCGGTCCTCTTTGAAGCAGGGTCTTTTATCTGCCACTGTGCTGCATGCTCTAGGTTAGCTGGTCCATGAGCTTCTGAGGTCATCTTTTGTCTCCACTGCCCATCTCATGTTCAGGGTGCTCTAATTACAAACTTATGTCACCATGTTTGGCTTTTACATGGGTTCCAAAGATCCAAATTGAGGTCATCAGGCTTGCAAAAAACTTTACCCACTGAGACCTCTTCCTACCCTTCAACTGTCCCCTCCCCCTCCCCCTATTTTTCTTTTCTCAATTTTTTTTTATTGAGACAAAGTCTCACTATGTAGACAAGGTTGGCTTTGAACTCAAGAGTTGCTTGCCTCTGCTTCCCAGTGCTGAATTAAAGGTGTGGGCTACCATGCCCAGCTTCAACTTTTTTTGTTTGTTTGTTTGTTTTTTAATTAATAAGTCGATACAGTTGCTGGGGAAACTTGGATGCTTTTCATTAGAACCTATATAATACCTAAGAACTGAAAACAATCCAAGTAAATTCACATAACAGTTAACAACTACCAGGAATACCTTAGGGACTATATCCAAAAGTTCATAACCTGGACTGTTGAGAAACACTAATTTTTTTTTTTAAGATTTATTTATTTATTATGTATACAGTGTTCTGCATGTATCCCTTCAGGCCAGAAGAGGGAGCCAGATCTCATTACAGATGGCTGTGAGCCACCATGTGGTTGCTGGGAATTGAACTCATGACCTCTGGAAGAACAGCCGGTGCTCTTAACCTCTGAGCCATCTCTCCAGCCCCGAAACACTGTATTTCTGATGTTTGTGTGACGTTTTCTAGGCTCTAAATATGCTCTAAGACTTATTAGTTTAGCAACTAAATCTGAGTTTCTGAATCCCAAGCTGGGTGTGGCGGCACACTCTACAAACCTAGCACTGTGCCAGAGACCACGAGTCCAAGATCACCCCCAGTCACAGACTGAGCCAGTTACGGCTGGAGCCACTAGACCTTTCTCAGAACACACACAAACCAGAGATAAGAGCAGGAGTCAACAGAACAGGCAGAAGACACAAACTTCATGAGGAACGGCAGAAAAGGCCATCATCCTTTGATGAGTTCCAGTCTTCTACAACCCCAAGTTCAAACTCCCAGCTTTCACATAACCACACCTTTCTCCCCGAGGTGTCCTTTACTCTAGCTGTGGCACTCTGTGGTTTTCCCGACCACATAGGCTATTTTCATCCTGCTGTGCCTTTGCATGTATTATTTCTCTGCCTAGAAAGCATTTTTAAAGGTAAACTACTCATACATTAACACTAAGTCCAACATCTGAAAGGCCTTCCATTACCAGCACTCCATGCATCCCTCCTGTACAGCACTGGCAGTCTGTGTTACTGCCCAGTACATCCTATTCAGACAAAATTACCACCATGCAGGAACCAAGTGAATCCTGTGTTTGATAAGCTCTTCCTGAGCACATGGTTTTATATATACGAACAGTTTTAAGGAAGGCTAAAATGAGATGCAAGAAAAAGTAAATAATATTTCTGTTACTGAAGCCATTTATTTCCCCAACTTCATCCTCCCTCGCTCCCTCTTTGTTTTCGACACTGGAGACGAACCCCAGGGAATGCTAAGCCAGCGCCACCACTGACTCCCAGTGCCCTACCCTAACTCTGTAATCTTCTGAACGAGACAGAATGGGTTGTGTCCCATGTACCAGGCCTTTTACCACTGAGATACACTCCCAGCCTCCATCAAGTCAGAGACATACTCCTAGCTATGTCCTAGAGCAAGTCACCTAATACTCCCAAATCATCTCACAGAAAAGAAAACCTAATCACTTTTGCAATTGCTTGAGGGTTAGATTTGATACATACTTCTTAAAACACACACACACACCAAAACAAAGTGCAGAATAAGTGACATGTAAGTGAATACTTTAATCACCAAATCTTAAAAGAACAAACTACTGTACTATCAGGAAAAGGAACACAATAGCATTTTGACAGGAACCACCTTTTTATTTTACAGTGGAAAATATGGTAACTTGTCTTCAGCTGCATTCTTTTCTCACTCCCTGTAGCAACCCTTTAATGACCACCATGTCCTCGGGTTCCTGTGACAGCATGTCTTTGGTTTCCTGGTCCCTTTCACCACAGTTCCTGTCCTCTCTGTGGCTGGCCTTTGATTGACACCTCGAGGCAGATTATCTCCCTGTCTCAGTTCTCAGGTGTTTTCTCATCACTTTCAATAGCCTGACCTTAAATTAAGAATCCCCCAAGCCCTCTGTCACATACAGAAACAGTATTCCAAAATTAAAACTTACCCAGGGCTGGAGAGGTAGCTCAGGGCTTAGGGGTGCTGGCTCCCTACCAAGAACCCCAGTTCAGTTTCCAGTACCCACATCAAGTGGCTCACAGAGCCTCTTCACTCCCTCTTTCGGCCTCCAAGGAGACACACACACACACACACACACCCACCCCCCCACACACACCCCCATATAAATTGAAATATATATATATTTTTTTTAAATTGAACTTAGCCGGGCTGGAGAGATGGCTCAGAGGTTAAGAACACTGACTGCTCTTCCAGAGTTCTTGAGTTCAATTCCCAGTACCCACATGGTAGCTAACAACCATCTTTAATGAGATCTGGCACCCTCCTCTGTGTACATAATAAATAAATAAAATCTTAATTGAACTTAGTCATTTTGGTAGACAACCAAGTACACAGCTTCCAATTCTTCCTTCTCGTCTCTGCCATTCTTCTCTACAAGTTCACCAATTCTCAGGTTTCTCTGCTCTGCAGTGACACTTTTATCCCTCCTGCTCTACCTCAGTGGTTCTTACTCATACTGGGGACCATGAACCCCTCTGAAAATCTACTGGATATTATACTAAAAGATGTTGAACATGCGTGCTGACAATGTTAAGAAACCGATGCCTCAAATAGTAATCTGTGCTCCTCCATTCATGATTTTAACTATTACTCACTGTATACAAAGTTCTCTTTTTTAAAGATTTATGTTTTCTGTGTTTTGTCTGCCTCTATGTTTGCGCATCATGTGCATGCCTGGTATCTGTGTAGCCAGAAGAGGTCAGATCCCTTAGAACTGGAGTTAAGGGCTACCATGTGGGTTCTGGGAATTGAACCCAAGCCCTCTGTAAGAAGAACAAATACTCTTCCAGCCTCTGTATGCAAACCTGCATCATTAGTTCCTGCTCCCTTGTTACAAACTTCAAGATGCTTTCTGTATTGCCATTAGTGGTCTACAAACTCAATAAGCCGACACAGAAATCACTATTCTCCTTGGTAAAGCCACTGTGCTTACCGTACGCCCTCTTGGATTAGGGCCCCAATACTAAGCCTTGTCTCACATTAGCTCAGCAATCTTCAAACTCATGTCCATCTTTCTTCGATTCTTATCTTTCAACTCCCACTGCTTTGCTTCTGCCCTTCCCTTTGTTAAGTCTCTTATCACTTCCACAAGAGCTCCTCTGACTAATTCTGTCTGCTTAAGATTCCTCACCTCCACTGACACTGAATGCTACACCTTGAGATGACCACAATGGCCTGATTTCTGTATCACCACCAAAATTTAAATTTGATCATGACTGACTCTCAAAGACATCAGTGCTTTCTTTCCCATTCAACAAATAAAATCACTTACTTTTGCCATTATGGAGTCCTCTACAGTTTCCACCTAAGTACTTTTCTAAGATTAGATTCAACAGCTCAGGCTGTTACTTGTCCCTATTATCTGACAATCAAAATCACACCCACTCTTAAACGCCCAACTCAAAATCCAGTCTTATATTCTTTTGAAATCATTTTTAATTATGTATATTCATATGCACGCATATATGTGCATGCACACAGGTACCCAACAAGAGGTCAGAGGCATCAAATTACTTGGAGCTGGAGTTACTGGTGGTTAGGAACTGAATTCTAGCAGGAACTCTCAAGTGCTGAGCACCCACCACACTTTATCTGTCTTCTACACGATAATTAGGAAGGGCAACCTAAACAAAATAGTCACAATTTCCAATGAACCGCTTTAGGGAAAATCCTGCTAAAAAATAGCTGAAAATCCCTTATTTTTAATGACTTTAAAAATTATTTTTTACTATGTATGTATGTATGTATGTGACAGGGTTTCTCTGTGTTGTTTTGGTGTCTGTCCTGGATCTTGCTCTGTAGACCAGGCTGGCCTCAAACTCAGAGAGCCACCTGGCTCTGCCTCCCAAGTGCTGGGATTAAAGGCATACACCACCACTGCCCGGCACCCATTGAGTTTTCTATGCACATGTGTGCAGATGCTAGGATCTGAAGGTTCTCTTAACCACTAAGCCATCTCTCCAGCTTTTTAAAGAAGACAACTATTCAAGCAGACATTTAAGCCAAGATACCCTCTATAATTAAGAATAGTCTATAAATACTAAGTTATGTTATCAACCTGGAGATAAAAGGATGGACCCAGGATTCAAATTCCAATTACATCTGAATTTTTCTTAAAATTAAAATTTGTATTTTTTTTTTTTTTTTTTGGTTTTTCAAGACAGGGTTTCTCTGTGTAGCTTTGCGCCTTTCCTGGAACTCACTTGGTAGCCCAGGCTGGCCTCGAACTCACAAAGATCCGCCTGCCTCTGCCTCCCGAGTGCTGGGATTAAAGGCGTGCGCCACCACCGCCCGGCTAAAATTTGTATTTTTAAATTTATTTCATGCATATAGGTGTTTTGCTCAAATCTATGTCTAAGAGAACATCTGATCCTCTGAAACTGGAGTTACAGTTGTAAGCTGCCAAGTGGGTGCTGGGAATCAAACCCAGAGCAGCAAGTGCTCTCTCAACTGCTGAGTCATCCCTGCAGCCCCTAAAATTTGAATTTTAAAGAGAGCTTTGCACAGCAGCTGGAAACTTAAGGTCAAGCAACTCCACAGCACAACAGCACGAGGATCTAAATGATCCATCTTATCAGACAGAGGTGGGAGGAGCCGTCCAACTGACAGACATTTCTTGTCCCTATTTAAAATCAGCTCATTTTTAAAGTAAATGAGACTATGACAGGCCATCTCTGAGTATCTATAATAAGAGTTACTGGCATGTTTACCAGCAGGTGCAAGAGCAGTAATACAGATGCAAGACAGATGTGATGTGGGAAGTATTTGTTCTCCATTCCTTTATAAGGTCTTTAATTGTGACCTAATTTAATTTCTCTTTTGACTCCCAAGACCAGTTCACCTTTATCTTCACAGTTGTACATTATGAAATATTTTGTTCATGGAAAAATGTAACTATTCATGAGTCTTTTTAAAAAGAACGTTAATTATTCTATCTAGTGAAGACACTTGGTGAAAAATACATCTTTCCTGGCATTTCTAAAATTATGACCATTCGAATTTGAATGCATTTCTGAAACAGACTTGCTCACCAGGAAAATATGCCAAAGTACCGAGATTATTAATAACATCAAGGAAAGGCGTGTGTAATGACTGAAAAGCTGCAGCATTTGAAACAGGACCTGTCTATAATCAAAGCCTGATTCTAGTTTTGCGCCCTTGGAAACGGACTTTCTTTCAATACCTTATCTGAAAGAGGATCTTTTTTCCCTCAAGATGGCTAGCCAGGTAAAATTATACTATGCAGAGTGTCTCAGAGATCTTCAATAAATTTGTTTACTTTATTTGGCACAAAAGACACAAATTTAGGGATAAGAAAATTTACTTCCCCACGTTTTCTTTTTCCCCCCGGAGCTGAGAACCGAACTGAGCTAAATCCCCAACCCTCCAAGTTTTCAACGTACAAAACACAACTAGCTTGTTCTAATAAAAACAATGCACCTATCGTTCCGCAATCAGGTGAGAAATCCTGCAAGTGACCATACAAGAACTATTAGGGCTGTATATATACTGAACACTAAAATGTGAAGGAGAAATGGCCGCAGTAAATTGGGCTAAAACGTCTGGATACATTTACAGTGTTAGGAAAGCGCTCTTGATGGTAACGAAGGAGAAATTTAAAGTCAAATTAGGCCCAATTCCCAATACAGCTTAGTAACTCTAAGAGTGATGCTGGCTATCCTTCCTGAAACGCAACCTATTCGATATTTAAATCCATTTTGAAACTTCAAGACTTAAATATCCGCACAACCAAGGCTGGTGCCATTAATGCTTTTTAGAAAGCTGAGTAGAACGCATCATTAGCTCCACTGAAGGTATTTTGTGAAAGCTGTTCACGTATACTGAAGGAAGGGAAGAAAATTATCGTGGTGTTCGGCACACAAGCTGAGGATTCTGGCTTGCAAAACCACGGCCGCCTCCTCCACCACCACGGACAAGTATGTGATGGAATTCCTGGTTTTACAATCTAATGTCAAAAGAAGGCGGCTATAATGCTATAAATTAGGGGACACGGTGCACTTCCGTTCCCGTCCCGAGGGAGAAGACTCGAAAGTACGAGCTTGAGACCCAGTCCTCCGGTCCCGGTCTCAGTGCGGGCTGCCCTTCCAACGGCAAACGAGGGTCAGCCCAGGAGGCACCCCGGCAACACCTGAGCCTCGACGGGCTCCATGAGTGTGGGCCAAAGAGAAGTCAGGGGTCCAGGTCGCCGCAGAACGCGAGGCCGAGGCGCGGGAAGGGCCGCGGGCGCGTCCAGAGCAGCCACGGGCAGAGGCGTGGGGTGACCGGGTGAGGCCGGGCTTGCAAGCCAGCGCAGACACTCACCAGACCATGCCGTAGGCGCCCTCTCCGATGTACGAGAGGTTGGTGTAGCGCGGCCCCACGTCGAACACCTGCCCGCGGACCATCTCCGGGCCCGCCGCCGCCGCCGCCATGTTGGCTGCCTAGCCGCCGCCGCCGCGCTGGGCTTGACGCTTCGCGGCCGACGCTCGGCTCGTGCAGCGCCTCCCGCAGGGGCCGCGCCGCTACCGGTGCAGCCGCCGCCGCCGGCGACCGGGGACGAGGGATGAGGACGACACAGAGAGAAGTGACCGCCAGTCGAACCACTGCCTGCCTTCTTGCCTGACGGGCGGGCAGCGAGCGGGAGGAGGGAGGGAGGGGCTGGCGTCGAGGGGCGCTGGGGCGGAGTCAAGGGCGTGCGCGCTGATTGGCTCCTCGCGGCTCTGGGGCGGGGTCTCGCGAGCCGGCGGAAGCAGCGAGCTCAGGCCGGAGCACTGCGGCTGCGGGGGAGGGCCGTCTGCTGCGTTTGCAGGGACCGGCGCTAGGTGGCTCTTGAAGGCCGCCGGCTTGAAACCTAGGCGTAACGACCCCGCAGGGTATCCGACCCTTGAGCAGAACGAACGAACTCGCGTGGGACCAGGACTTGGCCTGAGACCGGGGGATTCACCATATACCAGCCACTGGATCCCTGAGACCGGCCTCTAGGAATCCGTGACCCACTCCCTGATGGTCTTAGACTACCAAACTGAGACAGACACCAAAAAGCATGACCCAGACCCAGAAAGATGTTTTCACACCTAAAAATGTGAGACATAAGTGGAAACCCAAACACAAGGCACTGAGTCCCCTAATTAGAGGTTTGCTCAAGATTTGCTGAATACTTAGAGTGTTGGAGCCAGCCACCCTTCTAGAGAGGAGATAGACAAAATACGATTCTTAACTGTAGTGCTGTGAAGAAGTCAAGAGTGGAGGGAAGGTTTAGAGTTGTGGTGGGGACCCTGGAGAATGACTTCGGAATTCAGGGACTGAGACCCAGGTGTTGTGTAACAGTTTCCTGAGATCGAAACATTCTATCCTGCGGAGGAGCTCCTTAAACAGGAAGGTAAACAACTCGAAGGGACTTTGGGAAGTCCTTGAAACTGACCAGACTCACCAGACTATTCTTCTCCAGAGTAAGAGAAATAAATAAAAGCCGAGTCCCTCTCAGATGAACTCAGGGAGCTGCCTGCAGAAGCACAAACCAGCTCCCCGCCTGGAAGAGGTTTAGACCAACTTAAAACAGCTGGGATACCGGGCGGTGGTGGCGCACGCCTTTAATCCCAGCACCCCAGAGGCAGAGGCAGAGGCAGGGGGATCTCTGTGAGTTCGAGGCCAGCCTGGTCTACAGAGTGAGTTCCACGAAAGGCGCAAAGCTACACAGAGAAACCCTGTCTCGAAAAACCAAAAAAATAAAATAAAATAAAATAAAAAAACCCAGCTGGGAGGACACTCTTCAAATTTGGTGGTATTCATACTTTGGTCTGTCCTGAGCTCCCTATCTTTAGTGAATAGGTGTGTGTTGTGTCTCCCCAGGAAGCGTTTTGTCACACAACACCAGCTTGGTAGAGATGAGTAGAAACCCAGATGGGCATACTGAAATACAGCACAGTTTGAATTGCTGAAGCATCTGAACAAGATTTAGAAAAAACTTGATATTGTGGGTCAGACCAGTCACAACACTAATAAACTGAAGAATAAAATTGGAATCTCAAAGTAGGTGGGTGCCAAGCAATGGGAAGATTGTGTCTCAGGTTGTTGTCCCTGGTGTTAGGGTACTAGAGAAGTCCCACAAAAGACCGTCATCCACATATGCAATCAGTAACTGTGTTTATTATCTCGAGAAAGCTTCCAGCATGCTGGGGTCAACCATCCTACTAAAAGCAAAATGGGACAACCCCAAGAGTGACACGTGGGCTCCTTTTAAGCACAGCTTAAGGGGAGTTCCTAGGGCAATTAGGTCATCTCAGATATGAGTGGCTTAAGCAAATAGCAATCATATTGACATTGGTTTTAATGTGGCAGAACAATGTTATTCATAAAGTGGCACTGTTACCGTGCAAGAAAGGCCACGAGGCATGACAAAACCCACTGTCAGAGTTTTATTAGGAGAAGAGAGGGACAGAAGAGAGTGTGACCAGATCTGTGGAAGACATGCACAGAGAGGAGGGGAGAAGAGAGAAAGAAAGGGGAGGAGTCTGTGTCCTGCTTCTTATGGATTCCCCTGCACATGCGCATGTAGGCTTATGTGCATAGATTGCGTGATCACACAGCTCATGGATTACTTAGGACACAAGGCCCCTCACTTGGCTACTGAACCGCCGGTGCTTATGCAGTTGGGGCGTGCCCAGGAAGGCCAACAGTTAGTACATTCTAATTGGCTAGGGCGAGTCAGGGTGTCAGGATTCTGCCACTCCGGCTATGACTGCACATGTGCAGTTCATAGCTAAGCAAGGGGTCTTAGGTCTTACGGTCGTCACTGTGCTGCATGATTGAGCAAATGCACGCAACGCGGTCACACAATTTGCGCATGTGTGAGGGGAATCCTTAAAAGCGGACACAGACTCCTCCCCTCTCTCTTTCTGCTCCCCCCCACTCTCTCCCTCCTCCTCACATGTCCCTTCCACAGGCTAGAGTGTCCCTTCCACACTCTCTTCTGGTCCCCACTTCTTCTTAATGAAGCTCTGATACTGGGTTTTGTCGTGCCTCACGACCTTTCTCACACGGTAACCAGTGCCACTTTTTTAAAACCAACACAGGGGCTGGTTAAGGCTATAGCTTTTCCATTTGGGGGCGGGCCTGGACAAGCTCCAAGCTTTTATTTGGTTATTACCTTGAGCTTATTGACTGTGGAGGCTGGCTGACCTAGTATGAGCTGACTTTGGGGCTGGCTCAGGCCTGGTACTACACATACCAAGCCTCCTTGTCCTTGCTGTAGGGGGTGTTGGAGATTGATTGTCCTTTGTTCATGGCTCTTCCTCAGAAACTGCTTGCTCAGTCTCAGGAAACTGAAATTGAAGGCCTGATTTCTGAGAGAAGACTGAGCAGCCTGTTATATATAGCGTCTGCTCGGTCCTCTCACTTGGAAGCAGACTCCTCTGTAGGATGTATTTTTTTAAAGATCAGGATAAATGGATAGTATCATGAAATTAAAACCACTTAACCAACATAAAAGTGGCAGTTGAAACAGTAAAACAGACCTGATGATACAGAAAAGCAAGTCAGCAGTATAAAAGGTGGACATAAGAAAAGTTTCCAGTCATAGAATTCCTTAAGAAAGAAAATGATCTAGGATAGTGTTGCATGCTTTTAATCACAGCGTTTGCCCAGCCAGGGCTACGTAGTTAGACCCTGTCTTTAAAAGAGAGAGAGAGAGAGAGAGAGAGAGAGAGAGAGAGAGAGAGAGAGAGAGAGAGAAAATAACCGAGATAATCGTAGGAATTCAAACTATACAGATTCCAATAATAAAATTGAGGGAATCGATTGATTCTTAAAATGGAGGAAAGCTTTCCTCAGTAAATAAAAGTAGAAAATTCAGTGAGCTCGCTAGGTTCCAGAAAATTAAGAAGCAGGAGCCAGCTTGTCTGGGCTACATATTCTGTTGCTGTGTTGAAGTGCTCTCTCTAACTAAAGTGCTCTAACAGAGGCAACGTGAGGGAGGAGAGCCTGCTTCCACTCCCAGCTTGAGAAAACAGTCCATCATGGCTCAAAGTCCTGGTGGCAGGAGCTCGAGGCAGCTGTTCACGGTGCAGAAACGGGAAGCAGAGAACGATGCTAATACTCAGCTCCCCTCTCCCTTTTTAAAATACAGCCTAGGCCTTCAGCCCAGAGGATGGTACTCTCCATAGTTAAGGTGGGTCTTCCAACTTCCATGAACATGAACAGGAATCTCCCACAGGCATGCCCCAAGCCAGCTTTAAGATGAAATCTGGATAAGCGCACACCTTTAAAAATGAATTAGTTATCTTTATTCTATGTGTACAAATGTTTTGTCTGGTTCGGGGAGAGGTCAGAAGACGATGTTGGATCCTGGAGGTACAAATGGTTGTGAGCAGCCACGTGGGTGCTGAGAACTGACCCTGGGTCCTCTGCCAGAGCAGCCAGTGCTCTTAAGGGCTGAGCCATCTCTCCAGTAGCCGGAAGTTGATACATTTTAGGGGTAAAGAACAAACTAATAATATCCTATCAGTGGATAAAGTTACTTATTTGAAAAGCTAAAAACTAGTCCGGAATGGTGGTAGATGATAGGTTTTAGGCTTCCTGAAGGCCTCTCTGCTAATGCAGCAAACTGAACCAGACCGAACTGGTAATTGGTAAGCCCAGGTTTAATGGGTAAAGTGCTCCTGGGCGATTCCCCGGCCCACAGAGAGGAGATGGGGACTCAAGATCAGAAGAAACACTTGTCTGCTTTCAGGGGGTGGGGTGGGGGCTGCAGCGTATATACCCTGTGGGAGTTGTCCTGAGCCTCTCTGGGGGAGGAGCTGTGTATGGCAGGCTCTGAAGGGGCGGGTTTAGGGAAAGAGATGGGGAGGGGAGTTGAGGTGGATCTTCCACCAGACTCCTTCCAAACATTCCAGACTCTGTGGGTATAGGGATGCCAGGGTGCCAGGGGTTGAGGTGGAGCTCCCACCCAAATAGTAGATATCCATAATCCTGCATGTGGAGGCAAAGGATCACAAGTTTAAGGTCATTCTTGGCCAGTCTGAGCTACAGGAGACCCTGTTTCAAAAACAAAACAAATACCTAAATATTGACCTTCAGATTTCTTCTCTATAATATTTTTAGTAGTAATTAGATACTAAAGGAAAATGAAATAAGACTAGCAGCCGCTGGAAGGGGTTCATTGTGATTCTTCTTGGATCATTTCATTCACTCCAAAGTCTTAATTCCTCTTAGATCTTTGCTGCTTTAAATAACACTCTTAATTTTGTTTTTGAAATTATTTGCTGGGGGTGGGTAGACAGGGCATATCTCAAACAGCATGCCTGTGGAAGTCAGTTGTGGTGTTATTTTAATTGTGCTGAAATGTGATTTTATTTGTATGTTAATAAATAAATTTTGCCTGGAGATCAGAGGTCAAATATCAAGGTCCCATAGCCATAAACAGGAGTCAGGTGGTGGTACGTGCCCTTAATCCAATCACAATGCAGGCAGAGTCTCTGTGTGGTCAAGGACATAGCCAAGCGAGGTGACAGTCTTTAATCCCAGTACCAACCATAGAGACCTGGAGGTCTGTATAGACAGGCAGTGACGAGGAAGTCATGTGTCTGGGCTTAGAGCCAATGAGAAGGCAGAACAGGAAGGCAATAAAAACACAAGTTAGACAGGAAGAAACTCTCTCTGGGGAAGCGACGGCTGTGAAGGGCTGTGAGGGCTGTGAGGGCTGTGAGGGCTGTGAGGGCTGTGAGGGGCTGTGAGGGCTGTGAGGGCTGTGAGGGCTGTGAGGGCTGTGAGGGCCGTGAGGGCTGTGAGGGGCTGTGAGGGCTGTGAGGGGCTGTGAGGGCTGTGAAGGGCTGTGAGGGCTGTGAGGGCTGTGAGGGCCGTGAGGGGCTGTGAGGGGCTGTGAGGGGCTGAGAGGGCCGTGAGGGGCTGTGAGGGGCTGTGAGGGCTGTGAGGGGCTGTGAGGGCTGTGAGGGGCTGTGAGGGCTGTGAGGGCCGTGAGGGGCTGTGAGGGGCCGTGAGGGGCTGAGAGGGCCGTGAGGGGCTGTGAGGGGCTGTGAGGGCTGTGAGGGGCTGTGAGGGCTGTGAGGGGCTGTGAGGGCTGTGAGGGGCCGTGAGGGGCTGTGAGGGGCTGTGAGGGCTGTGAGGGGCTGTGAGGGGCTGAGAGGGCCGTGAGGGGCTGTGAGGGGCCGTGAGGGGCTGTGAGGGGCTGTGAGGGCTGTGAGGGCTGTGAGGGCTGTGAGGGGCTGTGAGGGGCTGTGAGGGCTGTGAGGGCTGTGAGGGGCTGTGAGGGCTGTGAGGGCTGTGAGGGCCGTGAGGGGCTGTGAGGGGCTGTGAGGGCTATGAGGGGCTGTGAGGGCCGTGAGGGCTATGAGGGGCTGTGAGGGCTGTGAGGGGCTGTGAGGGGCTGTGAGGGGCTGTGAGGGGCTGTGAGGGCTGTGAGGGCTGTGAGGGGCTGTGAGGGGCTGTGAGGGGCTGTGAGGGGCTGTGAGGGCTGTGAGGGCTGTGGGGGGGTAAGATGAGGTAGTCGTGGCTCTTCACTAGTTCTCTGATCTCTTTGCCTATTGCCTCTGTGTTTGGCTTTGTGTTTCTTATTTGATAAGACTGTTATTCTAAACAGTCAATGACAACTTGTAGGAGCTATTTCTCTTCTACCATGTGGGTTCTGGGAACTAAACTTAGGTCATCAGGTTTTGTGGCGAGTACCTTAATTTTTTTGAAACATCTCACTGGCCCAAGAATAACTCTTCTTGAGCTCCAGGTCAGCATATCTACTGCACGCTGGACAGTGCCACGTGACTGCCCATATTTACATGAACTCTACATAGCCAAACTACCAGCAGTTAATTGCTAAAACCATAGCTTCAATTTCCCCAACTTAGGGGGTTTGCAATAATACCCACCTCACATATACATTATATAGAGTCAATAAGATAACACACAAAGAACCCTGCAGCACAAAATCTAATTGGTCTTTGATAATAATAATAATAATAATAATAATAATAATAATAATAAAAACCCAGAGCCTTTTGGGGTAAATGCTGAAAGATCAGAGAGACAAAGGAACAAGCCACTGCCATGTCTCACCTCTAGGACTCCGCAGCCTGAAGAAGCTTTAGTTCCTGTCTCCTCGTGCCTTATAAACCTTTCTTCACCCAGCCATGTCACTTCCTTAGTGCTGGGATTAAAGGGGTGTGACTCCCAATTACTGGGATTAAAGGTGCTCACTACCACTGCCTGGTTCTGTTTCTTTCTTAGACTGAATCAATCTCATGTAGTCCAGGGTGGCCTTGAACTCATAGAGACCCAGAGTTCACAGAGATCTCTGTTTCCTGAGTGCTAGGATTAAAAGTTTGTGCCACCACTGTCTAGCATCTATGTTTAATTTAGTGGCTTGTTCTGTTCTCTGATCTTCAGGCAAATTTTATTAGGCTACACAATATACCACCACAGAGCCCAGTACAAAGTATACTATGTACCCAATAAAGGTTATCTGTTATTGTTATCTACCCCACCCAACCCTGTTCCTGATCTTGTATCTAGTGGGTAGTGTTACCTTTATGCAAATACAAACTGCAAACACAGCTATAATTGTAATGCCTCATGGGCTGTTGGTGTAAGCTTTGTGGTAGAATATTTATCCAATATGTATTTTACCCCACTCCTGAATGTAGCACCCCCTACCCAGTCACAAATTTCCATAAAGTTCAATATATATGAATATATTTAAGATTTCTTCTAGTTACTTTATATGTGTAAGGTGTATGTGCACATGTGTGTGCATGCGTGCACTTACCTGTCCATGTCCATGTGGAGGCCAGAGGTTGACCTCAGGTGTTTCCCTCGTCACTCTCCACTTGAGTTTTTGAGACAGCATTGCTCCCTGAAACTAGAGCTCCATTTCAGCCGGGCTGGCTAGCCTTTCAGCTCGTCCTGCTGGGCCAGGCTTGTGTGGGGTGCTGGGGATCTGAACTCAGCTTGTCATGCTTCTGTAGCAAGCACCCTACTTACCAAGCGCTCTCCCCCATCCTAATATCTCTTCACTATATTTTTGCTACTCGAAACTACGGTCTCCAGACCCAGAAGCACCAGCTTTTCTGAGAATTTGTTAGAATTGTAGCATCTCAGGCCCCACCTCAAACTTCCAGAATCCAGATCTGCATTTTAACTAGAACCCAGGTTACTAGTTTCCATCTAAAGTTTGAGAAGCAAACTTTGTGTGTAACCGCTTGTTGGCTAAGGCCTGTTGTATCATCTTACTGAGACTGTGGTGCCGTCTCCAGTTGTTTCTTCTTCTATTGGGATTGGTCTTTCTATAACAAATTTAATCACATTCATCCCCTGACTCCCAACTTCCTTTTTCTTTTGTTGCTGAGGAATGAACTCTGTGTCTTAGCACTCTTCCACACTTTCATATACTCAGGAGTTTAACTGGACCTTAGAGCACACATCAGGGTTGTGAGGAGCCAGGCAAAACCCAAAAACTGTGACAGTCAAACAGATTAATCAGATATGACACCACATAAATGACTTAAAAGCTCTGGAGGGGCAATAAAAGTGAAGTGTGAACACTGACAGACAAACACTTCAGTTAGGGGCTGGAGAGACGGCTCAGTGGTTAAGAGCACTGGCTGTTCTTCAGAGAGCCTAGGTTCAATTCCCAGCATCTACCTGGCAGCTCGCAGTCACAACTCCAGTCCAAGGGGCTCTGTCACCCCCTTCTGGTCTCTGTAGGCACTACACACGTGGGACGTGGACAAAACATCCATACACATAAAATACAATTATTAATTAACCAAACCAAACAAAGCAGAGTTCTAGTTCTGAGCAAATTTTCTATGCTCCAGAATGGCAGAAGTGGAAACATATCTTAAACTCATAGATATTTTCTTTAATAAGGACAGCAAAAAGTCACTTTCTGTCTGTGTCTCAAGCATGGGCGGGGTGCCTCGCACTTGAGCCGTCTGTGTGGGGCAGAGGTTCAGTCACAGCCTGGCATTCTTTCCTCTGCAGCTGCTTGCACTCATGTGAGCAGGGCTCAGCGGCCTAGCTGCTACCCTCTGGGGCTTTCTGGTGATTTGGCCAACCTGCCAGCTCATTTCATAGAAAAAAAAAAGTCAAGCCTTACTTTTTCTAAAGCAGCTAGGTCTTTTGACATAAATAAATGATTTAAATGCTTCAGATTACTTTCCCCTTCTATATATTAAGTTTTTAAAATTCCAGATTTTAACATTAATAGAATTCTGATGCAGTTTGGGTCACAAACTCAGGATTGGGATATTCTTGGGTTGTCTTCCAGATATAAACTTACGGATATGAGTCTACTGCTGCTTTTCAGATGTCCCACCCTTGCTCCAGATGAAGGAGTTGTCCTTGCCTCTCTATTCCTGAGGATGTTATTTCTCTTTCTCCTGGTCTCCCTTTCCCAATTACTAAGACTAAAGGCTCCAAACAAGTTCACGAATTTTTAATTTCTGTCTCTAGTCTACCTGCTTCAGCAGGTTTCCACTTGGCTGGCAGACACATCCAAGTGTCAGTTGCTGCAACCTTCTTCTCCAATGGACCACAAGCTCTAGACTTGCTGAAGGCTGATATGATGTGGACCAGTCCAACCAAATGTAATTGTTCCCTGTCTCTACAGTCAGGTCAGATGACCACACGCTCCTGACAAACACCCCATTGCCTGGGTTCCCTCCTTACCTTTGGCTGGCCTTGCAGCCTCCCTGGGCTCTGACCACCAGAGCCCCGTTTCAGCTTGAAGCAGCTATAGAAGATCATCGCCCCCCCCCCAAACAGGCTAAAGGGCTAAGTCAAAGAAAAAACCCCGGCATAAGGGACAAATTGGCTACCTAATGCCTATTGATAATACCAGGAAACTGGACCCAATATTGTCAATTGATAAATTTATTAACTAAAATGATTCTACAATAGAATAAGACACTTGACCTTCTTTATGCCGAAACAAAGAGGTATAATATGACCTTAAGAAATAATTATTTCTATATAAATCATTCAGGATTATAATCTGGCTGTACTCAAAGATCAGTACTACAGGGCCTTAAAAATGATAATAGATGCAGATATCTATGGTGTTATTTTATTTGTATTAAAATGTTATTTGTATGTTAATAAATAAAGTTGCCCAGGGGTCAGAGCTATTAGCAAGCCATAGGAAAGCAGGGCAGTGGTAGCGTACGCTTGTAATCCCAGCACTTGGTAGGTAGAGCTAGGTAAGTCTCTGTGTGTTCAGGGATACAGCCAGTATTGGATACACATGCCTTTAATCTCAATACCAACCATAGAAAACCTGGAGGCCGTGACAAGGCAGTCATGTGTTTGGGTTTACAACCAGTGAGAAGGCAGAACAGAAAGTCTATATAAAGACTTTAACACAGGAAGTAGCTCTGGTTCAGAGAGGTAGGACCACTGCAGGAGGAAGGGTAAGGTTTTAGCTCTTAGCTCTAACCTCTTGGCTTTCTTCTTTGCATTGGTTCTGTGTTTCTTATTTAATAAGACTGTTGGTTACATCTACAAATGGCGCCCAACGTGTTGGCAAGAGTTTCCACCTAAAACCTGAGTAA
Organism: Peromyscus maniculatus bairdii; assembly: GCF_049852395.1. NCBI lineage: Eukaryota > Metazoa > Chordata > Mammalia > Rodentia > Cricetidae > Peromyscus > Peromyscus maniculatus. The sequence goes on along the minus strand of NC_134863.1, from coordinate 3,568,422 downwards.
AAAAAGATTCTAAAATGGAGCTAAAAACAGTTCCTAGTTGTCTCTTTCAAGCTAGTAGCAGCCTGCGTGTTTGAGCTACTATGGCGGGTTTCTGGCGTGTGTCCTTGACCTGCGGTGTGGTGGGAATGAGGCCTCTGCAAGTGGCACATTAAGCTGTGTGGTGGATTTAGCCTTTGCTAGTACAAAACAAAAAGAGGTTTCTGGGCTACACGCTGCTTTGATAAGAAGCATAGACCCACTATTTCTGAGAGTTGATGGCTCCCAGAGCTGGCGGAAAAGGTACCACTGCCATGTTGGGAAGCTGAAGTGGGTGGAGCCAGTAGCCACAGCACCAGCGCCATTTCAGTCTTGGAATGCTGCAGTTTAAAGCAATAGGCTCAAGGTAATATAAAAAATAAGCCACATAAAGATGGCTACCACAAAGAGAATCTGGATTATGTTCTCTTTGATATTCGTAACCGAAGAAAAACATTTGATTGCAAAAGCTGTTGAGTTATGTCAAAATGTTTATTTTAAAGGTACCTTGACTTCAAAATTTGGATGAAAGGATATGTTTCTTTGGAAAGGAGGCTCTGCTTTTGTTTCCACAGAAAGCCAGAGGCTATGGATTTGTTCCAGATTAAGATACATCAGGTTTGACCAGCCAAGACCCCCTGAAAGGTCTCCGATGACACCAAGGCTCAGACGATCCAACATCCAGAACCATTTCAAGGCAACTGACTCAAACGATACACCTTCACGGACTACTCCATAATCCTAAAATTTTCTTTGTGTCCCCATAAGATACAGTGCCCCCCTCCACCAGGAAGTAGTATGAGAAGGTACGCCCAAATTCCCAAATATACCAAGCTGGCTTTGGAGATGTGTAAAAGTTAAAACCTTCCTTTAAAAAAAAAAAAAAAAAAAGGAAAAGGGGGAGTGCTGTGGGATGGTCTGTATGTCAAATTGCTCTGATTGGTCAATAAGTGAAACATTGATTGACCAGTGGCTAGGCAGGAAGTATAGTTGGGACTAACAGAGAGGAGAACTGAGAAAACAGGAAGGCGGAGGAGTCACTGCCAGCCGCCACCATGACAAGCAGCATGTGAAGATGCTGGTAAGCCACGAGCTGCCATATGGCAAGGTATAGATTTATGGAAATGGATTAATTTAAGCTATAAGAACAGTTAGCAAGAAGCCTGCCACGGCCATACAGTTTGTAAGCAATATAAGTCTCTGTGTTTACTTGGTTGGGTCTGAGCAGCTGTGGATTGGCAGGTGACAGAGATTTGTCCTGACTGTGGGCAAGGCAGGAAAACTCTAGCTACAGATATCACTACCAATGGCTTAAAAAGTGTCTTTCCTTACTCAAGGTCTATTCAGGTCTAGGAATGTAAGCCTCTGTGTCCTTGCTAAATTTATCTGTTCATATTAACAAAAATTAACTTAGAGATGTACACTTCTAGAAAATTTAAATAAATGATGGCATATGTTTGATCAACAAGATATATATTGTGTGATGGAGTTTCTGGTCCACCAAGAGGGTTCTTTTCTCAGAGGGAAACTTTTCTCAGAGTTGGGCAACACCCTGACTCACAAACCCCTTTTCTCCTGTTCCCATTCAGCCCTGGGATCTTTCCCTTTACTCTTCTTTACTTTCTCAGGAGACAGTAAGTCTTGTGGAAGCTGCTAAGATATGAGAGACTAAGGGAATACTAGCTGATAGTCAGCTATTCATACCTAATAGACAGGCAGTCCTCAAATGCTCAGAGATCTGCAGTATATGGCATTTAAAATGTTGATCTGTTCTGTGAGTTTATCTGATCTGGTAACAAAGTAAATTGTATCTAGACCTAGTAGTAGCCCTAGGAGAGGGGGACCTGTGAATTTTACATAGAGAACTGAGAAGGCAGCTGAAGCAAAGTCTGGTTGTCGGATGGAATCAGATATAAAAGCTTATTATATCAGACAGAGATTCCCAGATCCTAGCAGTGACCCAAGTTCTCTGAAGAAGATTACGAGGCACCATGAAGTCTCCATCTGGATGATGGGCAACACTGATCTCTGGGCAAGATGGCCCAACGTGACACCTGCCACCAAGGACCCGGGCTAGACTGTGGACAAACGGCAGGACATTGGAGAATTGATTGCACCCCTTTTGCATAGACAATATAAGATCAGTCTTCTCTATGTTCCTCTTCCACAGGAAAAACTCCCACCTTATGGATCTGGTGGCCGAAGATTGATGCTGTTCTGATACTTCTGCCTCCAATGATGTGGAGACCTGGGTATGGACTGGTCCCTGTCATTTTTTTAATAGCTTTGAAAGCTGCTTGGTCTGCACTCAGATATGATTTTTCCTTCTCAGATCTCTGATTCCATCCGACAACCAGACTTTGCTTCAGCTGCCTTCTCAGTTCTCTATGTAAAATTCACAGGTCCCCCTCTCCTAGCGCTACTACTAGGTCTAGATACAATTTACTTTGTTACCAGATCAGATAAACTCACAGAACAGGCTTCAATGTAACTTTTTACTATTGACTGCTCTCTGTATATCCTGGTTTGTTTATATGAAGATAGGAAAGCTGTCTCACTTCTGTTCACTTACATATCCTTCTCAGATCTGATAATGTTTAGGGAAGCCTCCCTCCTCCTTCACTCACTCAACCACTTCCATTCATTAAATTTCCTCTGGTTATAGATTTAAAGAGTTTCACTGGGCTGAATCCAGGTCCTAAAATATGTTCATACCTTTTAACCTTAAGACATAGACTTTCTCTATGACACCAAGATATAAATCTGTTCCGGTTGTTTTACACACTTACAGGTTCCTTCTGCCTGGGCCAAGGCCAACCAGATACACCAGCCCCTGCACCAGCTCTGAGGATGCCAACCACCGACTGAGGATGCCAACTGGGATGGATGCACCCCCACCTCCAGAGAAACAGCAGATATGATGGCTTAACAGATGTGATGGCTAATGTACTCCTAAAGAACACATCAACCCTCAATTCACTGCTGGTACCTCCTCTCCAGGCTCAAGCAGGCACCTACCTAACAATGACAGCAATCTATTTTTTCCTCCTAGTAACCTGCCTTCTCAGCTCCCTCAAGGAAGCTGAGATACCCATGCCTGAGATCTCCATGATGACAACCAACTAAATGCTTCTTCACTCATACCTCCTGCAGTGTGTGATCCCGACTCCCAACTCTGCCCCACTTCCCCCCAAAATCAGCAGGAAGCAGTCTCGAAAATTCAGTGCCCTTATTCCCACACTTGCTGTCCATAACTCACCTTTTTATAATAATCAAAATGGAGGAATGTTGGCATTCTAGCCCACCCCTTGGGGACCTGCCTTGTGCATCCTGATGGAAAGCTTACTTTAAAAGAAAACTCCTCCTCCCCCTCTCTTTCTCCCTGTTCCCACGAGGTGTGGGCTTCTCTCTCTCCCCATGCTCTTTCTCATTCTCTCCCTCTCCCTCTCTCTTCCCCCAACCAAAGAAAACTCTTCACTGAGTGCTGTTTGCACGGTGTCTCTGTCTCTCACTTGCTGCGGGACGCCTTGGTCCAAAGGCCCCAGAGTGCCATATCATTATACCATATATAATCCTCAAAAATCTTGCTTAGGATTTTGATTTCTACCCTATTGGTCACCATTAATATCAAGTTGTCTCCTGGTCTAAATATTTTTTCTTATTTCTATTTTTTAATGTGTATGGGTGTTTTGTCTGAATGTATGTCCATGTATTATATGCATGCTTGGTGCCCTTGGAGGCCAGAAAAGGGCATTGGATCCCCTGGGACTGGAGTTACAGATGGTTGTTAAATGGAAATCAGTTGTGGATCCTTTGGAAGAGTGGCCAGTGCTCTTAACTGCTAGGCCATCTCTCCATGTCCCTGTTCTAAATGTTTTAAAGAATTATGTAGTATTGGCACTTGACATAAAAGCTTCTGAATTAGAAATCAGTGTTATGTGGCATGTGGTTGATTCAACCTGTAGATTTCCATGTGTGTATGTTTGATTGTCACAGTTGCTATCAGAATTATGAGAACACTTTTAAAAATACTTTTTAAAACTCTAGATCCATACATATTTTAGTGAGGGGGTACTTCAGAAAGGGGATATTTCTTTTAAATCTATCATTTGTCTAAAAATAAGGAATTATGTAGCCATTGATATATTTGTGTTTATTTTCCATTTGTTCTAATCCTATGTCTCCCAAACAAGATTAACATGTCTGTTTTGCTTACTAATATCTTATCAACATGCTTATTATTGTTCTACTTTAAGTTCTAGCAGTAAAGCTTAAATTTGATCAATTCATTGGGGGCAAGAAGTTCAAGTAATAGGGGCTAAGGTAGGGGCAGATAAGATTCTCAGCCTGTAAGGTACTTACCGTCAAGCCTAAGGACCCAAGTTTGCTCCTGGGCTCCACAGGTAGAACGAAGAGCTGTCACTCACAGATTGTCTTCTGAATCCCACTTTTTAAGAAGGTGAACCAGAAGGCTCAGAAGTCCAAGGCCAGCCTTAACTTTCAATAATATTTTGGGAGAGAGTAACAACAAATATCCCCAAAGCAAGAGAATTCAATTTATAAAGAGAACTAATTGGATCCTGCCTCACATTGTATGGGAAACACCAATATCTGGAGGCTCTACATTTATATTGCTGCAAACCAACCAGGAAAGGCAGGTTACAAATCAGAAAACTTAAGTAAAGTGGTTCAAAGTCCTTGTAATTCTGTCTGAAAATATGCCATTCTGATGGTATTAATGGATTTTACAGACCCTCTCAACATAGTTACTGACTCTCAGTATGCAGAAAGAGTTGTTTTACACATTGAAACTGCTGAATTTATCCATGATGAGTCAGAATTAATTTTGTTATTTATTCAGTTACAAGAAATAATCAGGAAAAGGAGTCATCCTTTATATATAACTCACACCCGATCCCATACAGGTCTGCCAGGCCCTCTAGCACAAGGTAATGAAGAGATTGATCAACTATTGATAGAAAATGTGCTGGAAGCCTCAGAATTTCATAAAAAATATCATATCACTAGTAAGAGGTTGAAAAAGGATTTTTCCACCACTTGGCAACAAGCCAAGGAAATTACAAGGAAATGTACTATTTGTTCTTTATATAACCAAACTCCACTACCAGCAGGATGTAACCCAAAGAACACTCAAAGGAATGAAATCTGGCAGATAGATGTATTTCACTTTGCAGAATTTGGAAAATTGAAATATGTACACCATATCATTGATACTTATTCAGATTTCAATGGGTAACTGCTTTGAGTTCCAAAAAGTCTGATTCTGTAATCACACATTTACTAGAAGTTATGACCATCAGTTGTATACCTGTACAAATTAAAACTGACAATGCTACAGCATATGTCTCTGTTAAAATGAAACAGTTTTTTGCTTATTGCAATATAAAGCATATTACAGGCACAATCCTACAGGCCAAGCAGTCATAGAAAGATCAAATCAAACTCTAAAGGATATGTTAAATAAACAGAAAGGGGTAACAAAAACTCCCAGAAATAGATTACATAATGCTTTATTAACTTTGAATTTTCTCAGTGCTAATGAGAAAGGAACAACAGCTGTGGAGAGACACTGGATAATAGAAAAAACTACAGAATTAAATCAGCCTGTATACTTTAAAGATGTGCTGACCTCAGAATGGAAACCAGGATATGTGTTACACTGGGGATGAGGTTTTGCTTTTGTTTCTACAGGAGAAGAAAAGCTATGGATACAAAATTGATAAAGGTTCGATTTGAACAAGAGAGACCTCTTAATTAAAAGAGGTGATAGTTCATCAACCAGCATGACCATCCAATTTAAACTAACTTATATGACTAACAAATATTTTTCATTTGATCAGATATAACTTGCCAAAAGGGAACCTCCCCAAAATTAGGGTTGGGAAAGGGCATTATTTTTGTCTCTTAGGAGAATGAAGGCTAAGGAATTTGAAGAACACTGGACAAATGAGACATATGAAGAAAAAGGACAAATCATCCAGAGAAATGTCCCACAAAAAAGATTTTTAGCAATGAATCATGCCCATGCCTAACAGTGACCTTTGAAGTCTTTGAAAAGATGATGTGATCCCACAATGATGATTCCACATGGACTATGATAATACCATTAAGCTGACAAACACCACCTAAAGATCAGCTTAGGACTACAAACTGTCCAGGACAATCTCGAGGTGGCCAGCTGAGATGATCCAGCCGTACAGACTACTCTAGCCAGGACTTGAGACAAGCCCTGCACTTTCCCATTACGCAGAGACTGGACAACAAATGATACAGCTACCTCTCCTAGGACTTGAAAATTAACCCAAATTTTTTCTTTTCAGGATCCCCTAAAGATGCTGTTGCCCCTAGACATCAGGAAGTAATTTTAAGAATATGATGCCCACATTCCCAATAGGTGGGGTGGGGTGGGTGGGGTTTGGTCATTCAGTGGGGTTATGGATAATTGTCACTGTTTAGGATGGTTGGTTACAAGTTGTTATTGGTAATGGTCAGGAAAAAAGCTAAACAAAGGAGATTAGATTCAGGGTTCTTGTTCGAATAGAAAAGAAGAAGAAAAAAAAAAGAGGATATAGATATGATAAGATAAAAGGTAGATTATTGAATCTAGTCTGAAAAGAAAAAAGGGAGAATATAGATATGATAAGAAAAAAAGGTAGATATTGAATCTACTTTTAAAAAGGAACTATTAGTTTTAAATATTTTACATTGGATTGGATTTTTGTATATTGTATACAAATTATGTATATTGATACAAATTTGAAATTAATTTTGTTAGAAAATACTGTACCAAAAAAAAAGACAGTCCATGGTATACACACAATGCTATTGACATTAAAATAAACTGCCTTTCTAACCACAAAACATTATGAAGGAAATAAATGCATCTTATTAAATGAAACAAATCAATCAGAAAATTCACATATTATATAATTCTAAATATGTAATATTTTAGAAAAGATAAAACAATGTAAACACAGAAATGATTAGTGAATAACATGGTTGATAGTGAGAAAACAAAATGATTAGGTTAAAAAGGACATTACTGGTAAAACAATTACTTTGAAAATTACTGCGCGCGCGCACACACACACACACACGCATATTTAGTCTGTATATTCATTTATATATATATATTTATATATTAATCATACACACACACACACACACACACATATTACCAGTATATCTGTAATGTGGCACATTATCAAGTTTGAACCTGTCATAAACTATGGACTCTTATGTAAGTTGTCATGGTTTGTCACTGTAAAGACATGGATAGTCAGCATTATACTGCTTACTGTAATGCTCCCAACACTGTCTATAAGACCCAATTCATTATTCAAGTTTGAATGAGACTAGCCAACTTGCAAAACATAATGTTAAAATGTATTCATTACACAATTTGCTTCCTAAAATGTCTGATTTCATCACTCACACAAAAAAGGGTAAATATTTTCTGTGGACTTTTCTTTTTTTATATAGTACTTTTATTTTATAATTAACTTAATTTCACATATCAGCCACGGATTCCCCCATCATCCCTCTTCCCATCCTCCAGCTCTCCCCCTCAATCCATCCCCCACTCCCACCTCCTCCAAGGTAAGGACTCCTCTGGGGAGTCAGCCCAGCCTGGCAGACTCAGCCAAGGCAGGTCCAGTCCCCTCCTCCCTACACCAAGGCTGAGCAAAGTGTCTCAGCATAGGCCCCAGGCTCCAAAAAGTCTGCCCATGCACCAAAGAAAGGTCCTGGTCCCACTGCCTGGGGGCCTCCCAAACAGTTCAAGCTAATCAACTGTCCCACTTATCCAGAGGGCCTGGTCCAGTTCCATGGGGGTTCCTCTGCCATTGGTTCACAGTTCATGCGCTTCCATGGCTATTTGTCCCTGTGCTTCCTCCAACCATGGTCTCAACATCTCTCGCTCATACAATCCTTGCTCTCTCTTGCTGATTGGACTCCTGGAGCTCCACCTGAGGCTTGGCCATGGCTCCCTATGTCCATTTCCATCAGACACTGGATGAGAGTTCTATCATGACAGCCAGGGTGTTCGGCCATCCGATCACCAGAGCAGGTCAGCTCAGGCACTCTCTCGACCACTGCCAGTAGTCTACAGTGGAGGTATCTTTGTGGATTTCTGGAGACCTCTCTAGCACTCTGCTTCTTCCTATTCCCCGGGGTCTGGACCAGGCCCTCTGGATTAGTGAGACAGTTTATTAGCTTGAACTGTTTGGGAGGCCCCCAGGCAGTGGAGCCACTGGGCAAGAAACTACCCTTGCTTCAATTGCTAACCATATGTTGTATAAATGGACAAGCAGGACACAAAAGAAAGGACTGCTGATCTGTAGCAAGAATCTTTTTTTTTTTTTTTTTTTTTTAAAAGCATCAAAAAGTATGTTTAATTAATTGACAACAGAGAAAGTTGGTCAAAGAAAGGCAAACAAATTTTGTCGAGTAAGAATTAGAACCGAGGAGCTCCATAATCATCTGGCATCCGTTCAATGTTGTACCTGTGGTTAGAAATGTACATGATAGGAACTCCAGGGATCTTTCGGATTCTTCGTTTGAGGTCCCGGTCAACTGTGGCCACAATGTAACACTTGTGCTGAGTGACTCTCTGGACCAAGCAGTCATCAGCATAGGTTCCTTTGTGTGTGCATGGAAGTCTGTCAAATCGTGGATCCTTGGCGATCCTTAGTGCCACTCGATACTTCTGTCCCAGTTTCTCAATTTCAGCCATCACACAATCAGTTATGCAAGGGATACACTTGGCGTACAGACAGTCCATCATTGACTGCACTAAGTCCAGTTTGGCTTTAATGGAAAAGTTGATGAAGTTGGTATCGACAAGGATGTGGTAAGGTGGACCCAGCTGTGTATTATACTGGAAGAATAAGCAGGAAGGATGCTGGGGGACTTCTCTTTCCTTCAGCGCACTGGGATCTTTCTTTTCTTTCTTTTTAGGCTTTAATCTATCCTTTTCTTTAAGTCTCTCATCTCTGAGACTAAGCATCCGCTTCATAGTCGCATATTTCCTTGTTTTCTTCTGCTTCCCCATGTTCATGCCGCACGCCTGTTTCTTCCGGAATCACTCACTGTAGCAAGAATCTTAAAAATTCTTATTAATAAAATCAAACCTGAGGCCAGTTATTGGGGTGAATGTTGGAAGATCAGAGAGACAGAACAAGCCACAGCTATCTCACCTCACCAGTTCCTCAGCTGATCCTGTTTCCTCAGACTGGAAGCTTCTGAGTCCTCATCCAGAATGAATTTCAGCTGAACTGCTGCTCAAAAGCCTAAAAGCTTAACCACCTAAAAGCTTCTAGTTTCTGGTCCTCACGCCTTATATATCTTTCTGCTTTCTGCCATCACTCCCTGGGATTAAAGGCTCACTTTCTGGGATTAAAGGCGTGAATCACCACGCCTGTCTGTTTCTAATGTGGCCTTGAAGTCACAGAGATCCAGAGGGATTTCTGCCTCTGGAATGCTAGGATTAAAGGCGTGTGCTACCACTGCCTGTCCTCTATGTTTAATATTGTGACTGTTCTGTCTCTGACCCCAGATAAGTTTATTAACATGCACAATATCTTGGGGAACATAATACCACCACATTTCCCCCTTTTTTGTCTAAAATTTAAAAAAGCTCATAACTAAGACAAGAAAAATTATATCCAATAAGTATATACAATATACACAATCAAGATTACATTAATGATGTCTAGTCCATTAACATTTGACAGATTCAGACAAAAACTCCATTATATATATTAACAATGTCCAGTCCAGTAACATTTGATAAACTCAGACAAAAATTTTTATTACTTATCCTATTTAAAACAAGGAGTTCCTTTTTAAAAGTAGATTCAGTAATTGACCTTTTTTATCTGATCATATCCATATTCTCTGTTTTCTTTTCATAATAGACTCAATAATCTACCTTTTGTCATTTTTACATCTTCCCCCTTTTCTTTTTAGAATAGCTTCAATGATCTACCCATTTGTCCTATTATTTCTTCATCTTTTATCTCAGAGTAGAGTCAATGTTCTACCTCATATCTATAATCTCTTCTTTCTTTATCCTTTTTTAAAAACAAAAACTCTGAATCTAATCTCCTTGTTCGGTGTTTTTCCTGACCATTAACAATTAACAACTTGTAACCAACAGTCATAAACAATGACAATATCCAAAACTCATTAAATGACCAAAAACCTCCCATCCCACCTCTTGGGAATGTGAGTGTTGTTTTCTTAAAATTACTTCCTGCTTTCTGGGGGTGAAGAATCTTTAGGGGATCCTGAAAAGAAAATTTTTAGGTTAATTGTCAAGTCCTGTATCATTTGTCCAGTCTCTGCATAATAGGAAAGTTCACGGCTTGTCACAAGTCCTTGTTTGTGTAGTCTGTCAGACTGGATCTTCTCAGCTAGTCATCTTGAAATTGTCCTGACCAGTTTGTAGTTCAAAGTCGATCTTTCTGTGGTGTTAATCAGCTTAATGGCATTATCATCGTCCATGTGGAATCATCATTGTGGGATCCTGTCATCTTTTTGAAGATTTCAAAGTTGATATAATGTGGTGGTATTATGTTCCCCAAGATATTGTGCATGTTAATAAACTTATCTGGGGTCAGAGACAGAACAGTCACAATATTAAACATAGAGGACAGGCAGTGGTAGCACACGCCTTTAATCCTAGCATTCCAGAGGCAGAAATCCCTCTGGATCTCTGTGACTTCAAGGCCACATTAGAAACAGACAGGCGTGGTGATTCACGCCTTTAATCCCAGAAAGTGAGCCTTTAATCCCAGGGAGTGATGGCAGAAAGCAGAAAGATATATAAGGCGTGAGGACCAGAAACTAGAAGCTTTTAGGTGGTTAAGCTTTTAGGCTTTTGAGCAGCAGTTCAGCTGAAATTCATTCTGGATGAGGACACAGAGGCATCCAGTCTGAGGAAACAAGATCAGCCGAGGAACTGTGGAGGTTCTGCTTCTCTGATCTTCCAGCATTCACCCCAATAACTGGCCTCAGGTTTGATTTTATTAATAAGAACTTTTAAGATTAATGCCAAAACAAGGTAGGACAGCCCTTCAGAAAATCCTGCTTCACAGAAAAGTATGTCAGATATGCTAGGCCTGCAGGCTGAAGATGGATGCCACAATGTTGCAGAGGAACCTTGGGTGGTCCAGGTAGTCAGCTGTTTCTGTCATTTCTCACATTTTTTGGAAGTTGCTTGTTTGCACTTCATGCTTACTCAGGTAATATTATTTCCTTCTTGGGTCTCTGAGGAAGTTCAAGACTAGATAGTTATAGTTATAGTTTTCCTTGTTAACAAATTTGGAAAAGAAACTCACTAAAGAGGTGTAAAGTGTACAAGTTTAAAAGACATCAAAAGATAGTTTTCAGTTGGTAACACAAATTAGGATAGAAAGTAAATTAGGTACAACATTTCAGACTCATGAAAATAGGATAAATAATGGCATATTTTCTCTGAATCTGTCAAATGTTAATGGACTAGACATTGTTAATATAATTCTTGACTGTATATATTATATATACTTATTATTCTTATTGTATATAGCTTTTCTTATATTAGTTGTAACCTTCTTTTATTATTTTAGACAAAAAGGGTAAATGTGGTGATATATTGTATATCAAATAAAGCTTGCCTGAGGATCAGAGGACAGAGCAAGCCACTAGATTAAACATAGAGGTCAGGCAGTGGTGGCATACACCTTTAATTCTAGCAGTCAGGAAGCAGAGATCTCTGTGATCTCTGGATCTCTATGAGTTCAAAGCCACCCTGGACTACATGAGATTGATTCAGTCTAGGAGAGAAACAGAGCCAGGCAGTGGTGACACACACCTTTAATCCCAGCACTTGAAATCTAATGCTTTTGCTACCAGTATTTGGGAAGCACACACACCATTGATCTCAGCACTAGGAAGGAAGTGAAATGGCTGGGCAGAGAAAGGCATATAAGACCTGAGGATACAGTTACAAGAGCTTTTCATGTCAGGACTCAGAGGCTTTCAGTCAGAGGCTTCGTGGAGATAGGATCACCTTCCATAAGGCCTGAGGATTCAGCAGTGGTGAGAAGTCTCTCTAATGACTTGTCCCTTTGTCTCTCTGATCTTTCAGCATCCACCCCAATATCTGGCTCCAGGTTTTCATTATAAGACCATTTAGGATTCGTGCAACAGTGACCAATTTACTTCATCATAAAAATGTAATTGACAATGAAATTCTAAAGTGTAAAACATCTTTCCTGGGCTGGGGAATGAGCTCAAACCAGTTGAGCACCTGCCAAACATCAGGAAGCCCTGGACTCGATACCCACAACACACGAACTGGGGGTGGAGGTATAGGTACGAAATTCTGGCACTTAGGAGAAGGAAGCAAGGACATTGGAAGTTTAATGTCCTCTTCAGCTGTGGAGGCAGTTCAAGGACAGCCTGGGTTACTTGGAACCTTTAAAATATAAAAAATAAACATATTAAAATATAAAAATATAAAAAATAAAAAGAAAACAACTACAAAAAGTCCTTTCTTCAGAATTTTAATAAAGAGGCTGTTTTTACTGCGCAGACGTTCACTGACAGGTGTAGAACTTGAGGCTGGGCACATGTGGCCTTCTTAAAGCAGCTGTTGTAATATCATTGTTGATGCACTATCTGAAAGAATTTTTCCTTCCAGAAGAAAGAGAACTAATACATTATAATGACATAAAGTATTTGGCCATTATGTTTTTCCTAAAGAACTTTCCTTACTTGGTTCCACGGACACTAAGCAACCCTATGAGTTTGGCTGCACTTGAAGTTTCTAACAGGCAAAGTCCCAGCAGACAGCTCCATTCAAGTCCTGTGTCAATTACTATCCATTCTAGGACAGAGTTTAATCCCATCATTCTGTGCTGAGTCAGACCCATAGGGAACCATAGTCCAGCCAGTCTGTAGGATACTGTGAGACTATACTGAGCTGTCCTTTAGGGATAGGGCTGTACTTAGTTGGCCAGGTGGCTACCTGAATGTTTCTACAGAATGGTAACAATTTATAGTAGGAAATTTATCTTAGGAAACAATGGATCATAGATGTCTCCCCTTCCTAGTAGTAACAACTCAGTTTCCTTTGGGTAAACTGCCTTGTCTGCACACTCCTGTAGTTTGAAGGGTTGATCCCACCACCACCCTCACCCCAAGCATGGGACCCTGTGCTCTCCACCCAGAATTATTAGTGTTGGCTGGAAGATTGGGCATGTGATCTTGTCCAGGCTAATGACACTTAGCTAAGACTTTCAGAAACCATTGGAAAGCTGGGTGGTGGTGGTGGTGCATGCCTTTAATCCCAGCACTCGGGAACCAATCAGGTAGATCTCTGAGTTTGAGGCCAGCCTAGTCTACAAAAAGAGTTCCAGGATGGCCATGGCTACACAGAGAAACCTTGCTTTGATGCCCTCCACCAAAAAAATACATTTACTAAAGAATCTTTTGATCAAAATGGAATACAACTACAGTAATACACTTTAGAAAACCATGAAATATACTGTCTCAGTTTGGGTTTTATTGCTGTGAAGAAACACCATGACCACAGCAATTCTTGTAAGGGAAAACATTTAACTGGGGCTGGCTTACAGTTTCAGAGGTTTAGTCCATTATTGTCATAGAGGGGAGCATGGTGACATGCAGGCAGACATGGTGCTGGAAAAGGAGCTGAAAGTTCTATAAGCTTCTGAGACCTCAAAGCCCACCCCCTACTGATACACTTCCTCCAGGAATGCCACACCCACTCTAGCAAGGTCACACCTCCTAATAGTGCCACTCCTTATGAGCCTATAGGGACCTGTTTTCTTTTAGACCACCACATAGGCCAAGTACTATTGCACAAACTTAGAGGATAATTCTTTTACTATCAGGCAGATGTTCGCCACGCCAACCCACAGAGAAGCTGTTTATCCCTTTGCAGGGTCTTCTGGGTCTGTCTGTGTCTTAAGTTCTGCTGCCCTCTGTCTCTAGTTAGAAGCTGTCAGTCCAGAAACCCTGACACAAACATGGCATGAGCCAGGGTGAGGCAGCAAGCAGTGCAGCACTTAAGGAGCCCTGCTCTCTCTGCAGGGGCAGATGTCAGCGTTGAGACTGGGATCTTGCAGTCCAGGGGGCTTACACTAGGCTTGTCTCTGTCGAAGGAGCCCTGCTCTCTCTGCAGGGGCAGATGTCAGCGTTGAGACTGGGATCTTGCAGTCCAGGGGGCTTACACTAGGCTTGTCTCTGTCGAAGGAGCCCTGCTCTCTCTGCAGGGGCAGATGTCAGCGTTGAGACTGGGATCTTGCAGTCCAGGGGGCTCATGTCTTACACGAGGCTTGTCTCTGTTGAGAAAAATTGACACCAACAGTAAGGACTTCCTCATCAAACAGAGGAGTGTCTGCCCCTCTGCTGTTTGTGTCTCACTTATATGGGATGTCCTTCTGTCTGCTGTGAATATGTGTTGTTTTTATTGATTGGTGAATAAAGCTGCTTTGCCCTATGGCAGGGCAGAATATAGCTAGGCAGGAAAGCCAAAGTGAATACAAGAGGAAAAAGGGTAGAGTCGAGGGAGATGCCATCCAGCCGCCCAAGCAAGATGCCAGCAAACCGGAATTGCCACAGCCACATGGCAATATATAGATTAATAGAAATGGGTTAATTAAAATGTAAGAACTAGCTAGTAATAAGCCTGAGCCATCGGCCAAGCATTTATAATTAATATAAGTCTCTGAGTGATTATTTAAAAGTGGCTGCCGGATGAGGTGGGGCAGAGAAAAGCCTCTGTCTACATCTCCCTCCTCTGAAACTGAGACAAAAAAAAAAAAACTGGCATTGTCTTAGTCAAGGGACTGCTTGGTAAGGGTCGTCTTGCTGCATCATAAGGTGTCAGAAAAGAGGCATGCCAGCTCAGGTCTCCCACTTTCCTTAGGAAAACCACTAGTCTCATCATTGGGCTTTACACACATGACCTCACTTAATGGTATAGTTTGGATATGAGTACCCCAAAGAAGCTCGCATGTTGAAAGCATGTTCTGCAGCTAGTGGACCCACTCATTTGTGAGGTGATTATATCAGGAGGTCTCTTACGTAGCTTGTGGATTAACCCACTGATGGCTCCATAATCTGATGGTGTTATTTGGAAGTACTAAAATTGCACTTGGCAGTGATGTCTAGCTGGACAAAATAGGTCAATATGTGTGTGTTCTTGTCCTGGCAC
Source organism: Peromyscus maniculatus bairdii (assembly GCF_049852395.1). Taxonomy (NCBI): domain Eukaryota; kingdom Metazoa; phylum Chordata; class Mammalia; order Rodentia; family Cricetidae; genus Peromyscus; species Peromyscus maniculatus. The sequence goes on along the minus strand of NC_134863.1, from coordinate 3,553,160 downwards.
CCCAGCTCTGCTTCCTGGTCATCCTGAGGTAACCATTACTGATCCATTACACCCACTCCACCATGATATTCTGCCACACCACATTCCCACAACAATGGAACCAAGCAAGTGTAGACTAAAATCTCTGACACCATGATCCAAAATAAATCTCTCTCCTTTGTAAATTGTTTATGCCAGGTATTTCCCTGTAGCCACAAGAAGCTGACCAGCCTCCCTAACTACCACCAACATATGAATTTGAAGGACTGAGTTCTCCACACAAGAATTTTGAAGGGACAGTCAAAAATATCCCTAGACCAGTTGCAAGTTAGTGCAACAGCCCCTGGCACCACATGGTACCACACTGTAAAAAAGGTATGAAGGAGCTGTCTCTTTGGGGGTTGATTTCTTGGTGCCAACAGGCTCATGTATTTGAAAAGATGGTCTTAGGTACTGGCAAAGCTTTAGGAGGTTTGGGGACTTTTTGAAATGGGCCCTGACAGTCTTGGGGGTAGAACTTTTGGGTTAGAGTCACACATGGTTGTAGCCTGAGGTCTGTGATGTCTAATTGGCTGCTGAGATGTAGGCAAGTTGCTTTGAGTCTTCACAGAAGTTTCTTCTGCTACCAACAACACCATCATGCTTCCCTGCCATGAAGCTATAAGCTAAAACAAATTGTCCCCCTGAGTTGATTCTGCCAGGCGTTTTGATAAGCTAAAACAAATTGTCCCCCGAGTTGATTCTGCCAGGCGTTTTGATAAGCTAAAACAAATTGTCCCCCCGAGTTGATTCTGCCAGGCGTTTTGATAAGCTAAAACAAATTGTCCCCCGAGTTGATTCTGCCAGGCGTGTTGTACAAAGTGCTGGGCAAAGTGCTGCTCTCAGGCTCCCTTCACTCTTAGCATCTCACATGGAAGTTGAGATTCATTACAGTCCGCAAACCATCGCTAATACACACTCGTTACCAAAGCCCGAACTTATGCAGCTGGCCTTAGTTTTTACTTAAGATCCTTTCTCTATTTGAGAATAAGAAGCCAGGGGACATCTTTTCATGTCTCACTGGGAGACTGGGTCAGTGACTTATTACACGTCAATCACAGTAAAAAGTGTGAACCACTCTGAGTGGTCAGGATTCATGCTTGTTACCCTGAAGAGAGCGAGTCTTCTTCCTAGTCACACATCACAAGGGCAGCTGCACACTCCACTCTGCTCAGCACGCCAGCACCCAGCAGGGAAGAGAATGTTTGGGCCACAGAGAAGCCTGTCTTCCTCTTCTCTCCTTGTCTTCAGGGCCTAGACATTCTGCTCTCCCAGCTACCTAACCCCTCATCCCAAATGACCTCCCAGGCTTCTCTCTGCCCACTGTTTCATATCTTACCCAAGAATCTCTCCTTCTTTACAGTTCTCTAAGCCAAAATATAAGCATCTTCATCAACCTCATTCTTTACCACCCCTACATCTGACTCACAACCACATTTCCTTGTAGCCCTCACCAACTCTCTCTCTCTCTCTCTCTCTCTCTCTCTCTCTCTCTCTCTCTCTCTCTCTCTCTCTCTCTCTCTCTGTCTCTCCTTCCCCTTAGGGTTTCTATTGCTGTGAAGAGACACCATGACCATGGCAACTCTTTTTTTTTTCTAGAGCTGAGGACCGAGCCCAGGGCCTTGCGCTTGCTAGGCTCTACCACTGAGCTAAATCCCCAACCCCTTCCATGGCAACTCTTATAAAGGAAAATACTTAAATATTTAATGGTGGTTCTCTTATAGACCATTATCATCGTGGCAGGAAGCAAGGTGGCATGCAGGCAGACATGATGCTGGAGAAAGAGCAGAGAGTTCTCCATCTGGATTAGCAGGCAACAAGGAGTCTGAGTGAGCATAGCTTGAGCATAGGAGAAAAGCCCACCCCCACAGTGACACATTCCTTCCTACATGGCCACACCTACTCCAACAAAGCCACACCTCCTAATAATGCCAGTCCCTGTGAGTTTATGGGGGCCAATTACATTCAAGCTAACACACACACACACACACACACACACACACACACACACACACACATTTTGAGATAGTCTCATGTCTCACTATGCTGCTCCAGCTGACCTGGAACTCACTACATAGACTAGGCTGGCCCTGAATTTACAGAAACCCACGTTTTTCTACCTCCCAAGTACTGAAATTAAAGATGTGTGCTACTGTGCCCAGAAATACTGTCTACTTTTAAAAATTACTTTTAATGTTTAGAACATGCTATGGTCTAATGTTTGTATCTTCTGCCATTTAGACATTGAAATCCTATTTTTAGGATTTAATTCTAGGAATTAAGAGGTGGGCGTTTGGGAGCTGACTGAGTCATAGGTGTGGAGCCCGCATGGAGGATGGTGGTGCCCTTATGAAAAATCCCACGGAGGCCTTTCACCATGGGAGGCGTCCTCACCAGACACTGAATCTGCTTCCATCTTAACCAGGATGTCCCTCCCTCCAGCACCATGAAAAACAAGTGTTCATTGTTTAGTCACCTAGTTTGTGGTATTTTATCATATCATAAGTCTTGGTTACTGTAGTGGGTAGGCATTCCAGCTTTGATCTGGAAGTTCCAACCCCCATTGAGACTTCGGCAACTGTCACACCTACAAGGCGGGGCCAGGGGAGGCGCCTGGAGACCTGAGATCTGGATGGGCCAGCGCTCTCTGTTCCGGGACCCTGAACAGTGGAGGTTGACAGAGCAGAGCTCCAGAGAACACCGCTGGACTGTGATACACCTTCCCCAGACCCTGTGACCTACCTATCCCTTAATTTGTAAGTTACACCATTAAATAAATATCCTTTTAACTACGTGGAGTGGCCTAAATAATTTCACCAATATCTGGTGCCCAACGTTCGTGGTACGAATTAACGAAAAAGCCTCTTGCCTGTGGCCTTGCGGCCCCAGGCTCAGGCCTGAGCTACACTCGGCCAGTTGTGGTGGTGCACGCTGGTAGGATTTACTGAAGAAGGGAGAGGCAGGAGGATCCCGAGTTTGAGGCCAGCCTAGGAGGCTTGGGAGAAGCTTCAGCCCAGGCTGAACAAACCACAAACAGTGGTGGGACCATGGAAGCAGTGGCCACTGCTCCACGTTGCCAGCTCCTCCTCATCATGTTGGTGACTGCGGTGATGCTGCTACCTGGGACGAAGAGTTTACTGCTGCTGGTTCAGAGAAGAATTGCCAGGACCATTGTGTTACAAGAAAGCATCGGCAAAGGTCAGTTTGGAAAAGTTTGGCAAGACAAATGGTGGGGAGAAATTGCTGTGAAGATTTTCTCTTCTAGGGAACAATGTTTATGGTTCCTAGAGACAGACATTTATCAGACTGTGATTGCTCCAAACCACAGAGGAGACACCAAAAAAAAAAAGTCTGCAGGGAACCATGACCACACCTAACAGCAACTTTGAAATCTTCAAAAGGATGATGGGACCCCACAAAGATATTCCACATGGACTATGATAAAGCCATTAAGCCGATTAACACTATGGAAAAATTGACTTTGGACTACAAACTGGTCAGGACAATTTTGAGATGACTAGCTGAGATGATCCAGCCTGACAGGCTACTCGAGCAAGGACTTATGATAGGCCCTGAACTTTCCTTTTATGCAGAGACTGGACAAATGATACAGGACTTGACAATTAACCCGAAAATTTTCTTTTCAAGATTCCCTAAAGATATCTTCACCCCTAAAAAACAAAAAGAAAAAGAGAATAAGATATGAGATAGATCATTGAATCTACTCTGAGAAAAAAGATAAAAAAAAATAGGATAAATAGGTAGATCACTGAATCTACACTGAAAAAAAGGGGAAGATATAAAAATGACAAAAAGTACACTACTGAATGTATTATGAAAAGAAAAAAGAGAGAATATGGATATAATAAGATAAAAAGGGAGATTATGGAATCTACTTTTAAAAAGGAACTACTTGTTTTAAATAAGATAAGTAATGAAAATTTTTTGGTCTGAGTTTATCAAATGTTACTGGACTGGACATTGTTAATATATATAATGGAGTTTTTATCTGAATCTGTCAAATGTTAATGGACTAGACATTGTTAATGTAATCTTGACTGTGTATATTGTATATACTTACTAGATACAATTTTTCTTGTATTAGTTATAAGCTTTTTTAAATTTTAGACAAAAAGAGAGGAAATGTGGTATTGTATTCCCCCAAATATTGTGCATGCTAATAAACTTATCTGGGGTCAGAGACAGAGCAGCCACAATATTAAACATAAAGGATAGGCAGTGGTAGCACATGCCTTTAATCCTAACATTCCAGAGGCAGAAATCCATGTGTTCAAGGATATAGACAGGCATGGTGATTCATCATGCTTTTAATCCCAGAAAGCAGCCTTTAATCCCAGGGAGTGATGGTAGAAGGCAGAAAGATATATAAGGCGTGAGGACCAGGAACTAGAAGCATTTGGCTGGTTAAACTTTCAGGCTTTTGAGCAGCAGTTCAGATTGATTGGGATGAGGACACAGAAGCTTCCAGTCTGAGGAAACAAGACCAGCTGAGAAGTTGGCCAGGTGAGGTTAGCTGTGGCTTGTTCTGTCTCTCTGACCATCCAGCATTTCACCCCAATAACTGGCCCCGGGTTTGATTTTATTAATAAGACTCTTTAAGATTCCTGCTACAGGTTACTGCTCTATCGCTGGGAAGAGACACCAGTGCCAAAGCAACCCCTATTAGCTGAAGCATCTAGTTGAGGACTTGCTTACGGTTTCAGAAGTTTCCTGATCCACAGGCAGAGAGAGTGAGTGAGAGAGAGAGAGAAAGAGAGAGAGAGAGAGAGAGAGAGAGAGAGAGAGAGAGAGAGAGAATGAATATGAATGAATGACTGAACCTGGCATAGGAATATGTGAGCCTATGGGGGCCGTTCTTATTTGATCCACCACAGTACAAATGGACTAAGACGGGACAGTGTTAGAGGGTGGACACACTGGGACTATAGTTCAGAGAGTTCCTAGGGCTCCTTTCCAGGCTTCCCTTATTAGTAACATCTTCTGTTAATGTGCATTCACTACAATGGACAAACCAACCCACTACTATTAATTAAAACCTAGACTTTGTTCAGATTTCCTTACTTTTCCCGTAATGTTCTTTCTCTGTACCATGATTTCATCTAAGTCATCACATTACTTTTAGGCTCTCTTACTTGTTAAGAGTTTCTGAGACGGCCTTATTTTTGGTGACGTTGGCAGTTTGGGGCTTCTGAGCACACGTCTCCCCACCTGCTGCCCACCCTGTTTGCACACCTAGTACCTCTCCCCTCCTTCCACTCTGCACACATTCCCATCTCTTTCTGCCTTGCCCCAGATCCCTGTGGCTTTTTTCTTAGTTCTGCTCACTGCTCTACAGGTACTCACTCCAATTTAAAACACAGAAGTCAATTCAAGAGGATTTGCACACAAGACAGCAAAGTGTACCGTTTGTCTTTCTGAGCCTGGGTTAATCTCAGTCAGTTTCCCAGCTATATCCATTTTCCTGAAAATTTCATCACTTTTGGTGCTTAATAAAATTCTCTTGTGAATATGAACCATATTTTCACTATCCACTTACCAGTCAAAAGACATCCAGGATGGTTCCATTTTCTGGCTACTGTGAACAGCAGGTGAACATGGCTGTGCAGGTATCTTTGTCTTAGGCTGCAGAGTTCTTTGTGGATGTGTTAATACTATTTCATTTTCCTGAAAACATCTACATTGATTTCTGTAGTGGTGACACTTTACACCCCAACCAGTGAATAGGGATTCCCTTTACTCACATCTTTGCTAGAATTTCTTACCGTTTTGATAGTATCACATCTATCATTGTTGATAGTAGTTATCCTAACTAGGGTGGATGGACTATCAAAGCAGTATAGTTTGCATTTCCCTGATGGATAATGATGTTAAATACTTAAAAAGTTGTGTGGATTTATATCTGGGTCCTCTGTTTTTTTTTTTCACTAATCTACATATCTATTTTTGTGTGTGTGTTTGCCCACCACTATGCTATTTTTATTACTATGGCTCTATAATTTAACTTGAAATCAGGTGTGGTGGTTTGGATGAGAACAGCTCCCATAAGCTCATGTATGAACACTTGGTTCCCAGTGGAACTGTTTGGGAAGGATTAGGAGATGTGGCCTCGTTGGAGTGGGTATGGTCTGATTGAAGGAAGCGTGCCACTGGGAGTTTCAGTATGTATCATTCCCGGTTAGCCCTCTGCCTCATGGTTGTGTCTCAAGATGTGAGCTCCCAGCTACTTCTCCTGCCTGCTGCCATGTCCACCACCATGATGGTCATGGATGCTAATGGTCTGAAACTGTAAGTCCTAAATTAAATGCTTTCTTTTATAAAGTTGTCTTGGTCATGGTGTTTTTATCATGGCAATAGAAAAGTAAGACAGAAGGTCTTTTTTAGATGCCTCTTAAAAATTTCCTTGTTTTGATCATGGTTGCTTTGGCTATCTGGGATCTTTTGTGAATCCAAATTATTTTTAAGATTTTTTTTTCTGTGAAGAACAACACTGGAATTTTAATTGCCAATGCATTAAATTTGAAAATTGCTTTTTGATAAGATTACTATTTTCACAATATTAATTCTTTTGATCCATGAGAATGGCAGGTCTTTCCATTTTCTGGTGTCTTCCTCAATTTCTTTCTTCATGAACTTAAAGTTTGTAGAGGTCTTTCATTTCCATGGTGGTTAGGTTTATTCCAAGGTATGTTTTTACATTTAGTTTATTGAGACAAGGTGTCTATCACGTAGCCTTGGATGTCCTGAAAAGCACTATGTAGACCAGTCTGGCCTAGAACACACAGAGAACTGCCTGCCTCTGCTTCCCAAGGGTTACATATTTACTTATTTTTAATACAACTGTGAATGGGATTGTTTCTCTAAGTCTGATAATCATTGGTATAGAGGAAGGCTACAAATTCTTTTTATGTTAATTTTGTATCCTTTGCTGAAAGTGTTTATCAGTTATAGGAGTTTTCTGGTGCAGTCTTTAGGGTCTCATATATAGAATCATATAATCTGTAAATAAAGGTACTTTGGCTTCATTCTTTCCTATTCATAATACTCTTATTTCCTTTTCATGTATTATTGCTTCAGTAAGACTGAAAACACTGTACTAAACGGGAGTGTAGATAGAGCAAACACCCTTATCTTAATCCTGATTTCAGTGGCAGTGCTGCAGATTTTCTCCATTATATACATGGCTATATGTTTGCCATGTATAGCCTTCATTATGTTGAGATATGTTCTTTTCATCCATAGCCTCTCTAGGGTTTTTGTCTTGAAGGGATGCTGGATACTACCAAAGATTGTTTCTGTATATTTTTGGTTGTGAGCCTAGCCTTTAATGGCTGAGCCATCTCTCCAGCCCTGTTTCTGTATATATTGAGATGATCATACGATGTCTATCCTTGAGGTCATTTATGTGATGAACTGTATGTAGAGCCTCCCCCACCCCCCACCCCCGCATCTATGAAATGCAGGCAACTTGGTAGATGAGCTTTTTATGCAGTCTTGAATTCAGTTGTCAAGTATTTTATTGAGAACTTTTGCCCATGTTTGTGAGGAAGACTGGTTGTGCCTTTCTCTGTTCTGCTCTCAGAGCAACTTCCCCGCCGTTGCAGTCAGACTTGCTCTCATACTCCTTAGATACCAATCAAAATGGCCGTTTACCAGCCCCCTACCCCGGTATTTCACAGGACCCCTGCAACTTCTGCCAGCGACCCCATAGAGGGGAGGGGGTACCGGAAGGATAAGCTGGAGGCTGGCACTGGTTACCTCGTGGAAAGGTCACGATCACGACAGAACAGTGGTACCTTTTAGAGCTTTATTAGGAGGAAGGGGGGTGGGGGAGAGAGAGAGAGAGAGGGAGGAAGGGAGGGAGGGAGGGAGAGAGGAGGGAAGGGAGGGAGGGAGAGAGAGAGAGAGAGAGAGAGAGAGAGAGGGAGGGAGGGAGGGAGGGAGGGAGGGAGGGAGGGAGAGAGGGAGGAAGGGAGGGAGGGAGAGAGAGAGAGAGGGAGGGAGGGAGGGAGGGAGGGAGGGAGAGAGAGAGAGAGAGAGAGAGAGAGAGAGAGAGAGAGAGAGAGAGAGAGAGAGAGAGAGCTAGGCCTGGTGGAGAAGAAACACAGGAAGAGAGGTGCAGAAAGAGATGCAGAGAGAGCGCGTGGAGGTGCACATCCCGCTTTTAGGCTGGAATGCAGTCTGCAACTGGTGATGTAATTAGGCGCCAGACAAGACCCTGAGCTGCCCATATACAGAATCCTTACAGTGTGTGAATCAGAGATGGAGAAGCCAGCTTGGTCCTGCTCAGCACACACCAGTTCTCCCTTTCTATTTACTCAGCTCCTGTTTAATTCTCTCTCTGTGTGTGCATGTAGCTATTAACAGCAACCACATGGCTCTCCTCCATCTTGACTGGTGACCTCATCATGATTTCTTATGAGCTCCAGGGAGTCGACTTGGATCTGTCTGAACAGCATCTTGCCAGGTCCAAGTCGTGCCGGACAGTTCCACAGAGCCTGGACAGTGACGTGAAACAGCCAGCTACATCAGGATGTGGCCAGCACCCTAGTTTTCTCAGATCTCCCAAAGATGATCGACGGCCCCCAGGCCATCAGGAAGCAGTCTTGAGAACACAGTGCCCTCATCCCTGCCTCACCTGCTACCCCTTTCTAAGTCCTCACCTTTTTATAATAAACAAAAGGGAGGAATGTTAGCATTTAGGCATCTGTGCTGGCCTGCCCTTAGGACCTGACAGGATAAACCTCAGCTGCAGCCGCTAAGAGCACCCTGTGCACATTCGCTGTATTTCCTTACCAAAGGCGGCCTTGCCCACCTCCTGTCTCTTTTTCTCTCTCCTTCCCTCTCCCCCTCTCTTGTTTTTTTGAGACAGGGTTTCTCTGTATAGCCTTAGCTGTAGACCTGCCTCCCTCCTGCCAAGATTAAAGGTGTGCGCCATTATGCCCAGTCTGCACCTGACTTCTCAAAGGAGACTCTAGAGACATGGGGGCCTGGACAGATGTTCAAACTCTAAGAGAACACAGATGTCAGCCATGTTGACTATACCTAGCAACATTTTCAATCACAATAGTTGGAGAAAGGAAACTGTTTCATGATAAAACTAAATTTAAGCAACAAATTGGACAACAAATGATAGAGCTAACTCTCCCAGGACTTGACATTTAACCCAAATTTTTCTTTTCAGAATCTTCTAAAGATGCTGTCACCCCTAGATAGCAGGAGGTAAATTTAAGAGCACTACGTCCACATTCCCAAGAGCTGGGGCAGGTGGTTTTTGGTTCTCCAATGGGTTATGGATATTTGTCATTGTTTAGTGGGGTTGGTTACAAGTTGTTATTGATAATGGTCAGGAAAAAAAGCTGAACAAAGGAGTTTAGATTTCGGGTTCCTGTTTTGAAAAGAAAAAATGGGGATAAAGAAATAGGATAAAAGGATAGATTATTGAATCTACTTTTTTTTGCTTTATTTAATTTAGGATTTAAAAAATCTATTTTACGGCCGGGCGGTGGTGGCACACGCCTTTAATCCCAGCACTTGGGAGGCAGAGGCAGGCGGATCTCTGTGAGTTCGAGGCCAGCCTGGGCTACCAAGTGAGTTCCAGGAAAGGCACAAAGCTACACAGAGAAACCCTGTCTCGAAAAAACCAAAAAAAAAAAAAAAAAAATCTATTTTACATATTGATCACAGATCCCCCTCTCCTCCATTCTCCCACCCCTCCCACCCCCCAACCCACCCCCATTCCCTCCTCCAAATATCCAAGATCTTCCATGGGGAGTCAGCAGAGCCTGGTACATTCAGTAGAGGCAAGTCAAAGCCCCTCCCCCTGCACCAAGGCTGTGTGAGGTGTCCCACCATAGGTAGTGGGCTCTAAAAAGCCAGCTCATGCACCAGGGATGGATCCTGATCCTACTGCCAGGGGGCTCCTTGAGCAGATCAAGCTACACAACTGTCTAGCTTATGCAAAGGGCCTAGTCCAGTCCCATGGAGGCTCCACAGCTGTTGGTCTAAAGTTCATGAGTTCCCACTAGTTGGGTTTGGTTGTCTCTTTAGGTTTCCCCATCATGATTTTGATGCCCCTTGCTCATAGAATCCCTCTTTTTTCTCTTCAACTGGATTCCTGGAGCTCGGCCTGGTGCTTGCTTGTGGATCTCTGCATCTGCTTCCATCAGTTACTGGATGAAGGCTCTCTTGGTCCAATCAGAGCTGGCAGATTCTGTGTCTCAGGAAGCTACTTTGAATCCACTTTTAAAAAGCAACTACTTGTTTTAAATATTTTACATTGATATAGATCTTTGTACATTGATACAAAGTTGAGATTATTTTTTGAACATATTGCACATACATTTCTAATCTTGTTCAAGGTATTATACCTATATATCTAATTTAACAATGTAACATAAATTTCTAGTCCTTGAAAGTTATTATCACCAACTAATTATGATATAAAGAAATGTAAGTTAGTCATTATAATTGAACTTGTAGTCCAATTAGGTATGTTTTCAAGCTCAAACAGATGTATTTTGAATAGACAGGTTGTCTTCAAACACTTCAGAGATCTACAGAATATGGCATTTAAGATGTTTTAATAACATAAGGTTCTTTTTTTTCTTTTTGACAATGAGACATATCTGCTCCTGGCAACATCAATCTACGTCAGAGAAGATGATGGGCATTGAAGAAACTCCATATGGAGTTTACTTTCTTTGTGGAAAGTTAGCCACTGGGCAAGAAAATGTCCTTGCCTTGACTGCTGACAGTGTGCTGTCCATATGGGACAAGTAGGACCCAAAAGAAAGGACTGCCAAACTTTGCCAAGACAAGGTAGGACAGCCCTTCAGAAAATCCTGCTTCACAGATGAGCCTGTCAGATACACTAGGCCTGCAAGCTGAAGATGGATGCCCCAATGTTGCAGAGGAACCTTGGGTGACTGTCCAGGCAGCCAGCTGTTTCTGTCATTTCTCATATTTTTTGGAAGTTGCTTGTTTGCACTTCCTGCTTACTCAGTTAATATTATTTCCTTCTCAGGTCTCTGATGGAGTTGAAGAATTTATAGTTATAGTTTTCCATGATACCAGATTCAGAAAAGAAATTCACCAAAGAGGTGTAGAGTGTATAAGTTTGAGAGACATAAAATATAGTTTTGGTAATGCAAGTTAGAATAGAAAGTGAATTAGGAACAATCTCTTGGACTCACCAAGATAGGATAAATATTGGAGTATTTTCTTTGAATTTGTCAAATATTTACAGACTAGACATTGTTGATGTATTTATTGCCTGTATATATTATATAGTTATACTTATTGTATATAGTTTTTCTTATGTTAGCTATAACCTTTTTAAAACTTTAACAAAAAGGGGGGAATGTGGTGATATTTTATTGGTGCTCTAACAAATAAATCTTGCCTGGAGATAAGAGTGTAGAGCTAGCCACTAGAGGCCAGGCAGTGGTGGCACACACCTTTCTTCCCAGCACTGGGAGGAGGAAACAAGAAGTGATAAGGCTGGGTGGAGAGAGGAAGTGATAAGGCAGGAGCTAGGCTCTTTCAGTCTGAGGATTCCTAGAGGTAAGAAGTCTTTCTAGTGGCTGCTGCTCTACTTCTCTGATCTTTCAGCCTTCACCCTGATATCTGACTCTGGGTTTTTGTTATTAAGATCAATTAGAATTCATTCTACACATGCATGTAACATGAGTTGTTAAATGATCTTATTAATAAAAAACTCAGAGCCAGATATTGGGGTGAAAGCTGGAAGATCAGAGGAAACAAGCCACAGCCACAAGTTCTTACTGCTAGAAAATCCCCAGCCCAAGAGAGAGCTACTTCCTGTATACTCACGCCTTACATACCTTTCTGGGTCCTGCCATTTTACTTCCTTTCTCTGCCCAGCTACATCACTTCCTCTGTCTGCCCAGCTCTATCACTTTCTGTCTGTCTGTACAGATCTCTAGACCTCTATAGTTAACCAGCGCTGGGATTAAAGGCATGTGCCACCATGCCTGGCTCTGTTCCCAGTGTGGCCTTGAACTCACAGAGATCCTGATGGATCTCTGCCTCCAGAATGCTAGGATTAAAGGCATGTGCTACCACTGCCTGACCTCCATGTTTAATATAGTGGTGGGCTTTTTCCTCTGATCCCTAGGCAAACTTTATTTGTTAAAGCACAAATAAAATATCACCACACATGCACACACATGTGCACACACTCAAATGCACACATGTGCACACACATGCATGAACACATACACCTACACACATACTGGCATACACACACACACATATGCACACATACATTCACTCTTCATCCACACACACCAACATGCACACACACACATGCACATGTGCACACAAAGTAACACAATCTTTAATGATATTTATGTTTATTGTCTACCTGCAATCATGTCTGTGCATTATGTGCATGTATTGCCTGGGATGGCCAGAAGAGGGTATCAGATCTCTTGGAATTGGAATTACAGATGGTTTTGAACAACTATGTGGGCACTGGGAATTGAACTTAGATCCTTTGGAAGACTGATCAGTGCTCTTAACCAGTGATTCATCTCTCCAGACTCATAAAAATTTTTAAAAAGATATAATAATTGTATTTGTGTACTAAATATTGGAGCCTATAATTTCATAAAATAAATAGTAAATGGACAAAAGGTCACAAATGTCCTGACACAATAATAGTGGGGTCTTTGGTACCCATTCATATTTAGATAGAACTTTCAAACTAAAATTAACCAACACAATTTCAAAGCTAAAATATAGCATGGATCAGTTGAACTTTATATATATATTACAGAATACTACATCCAACAGACTTCCCTTTCTCCAAAATTGATCACATAATAGACTACAGATGAAGCATTAGCAAATACAAAACTATCACAGTGATTTCTTGTATCCTATCAGACCAGTGTAATAAAAGTAGAACACAACAACAAGAAAAACTACAGAAAGACTGAACAATTAATCCATCTTTTTGAATGAATGTGGGTTATTCAAGAAGTCAGAGGAGAAATTAAAAAAGAAAAATGAATATGGATACAACGAGAACAATATCAGAATCTCTGAGATGCAGTCAAAGCAGTCCTAAGAGGAAAATTTATAGCTGTAAGAGCTCATATTAAATAAGTCTCAAATACCCTAATAATGTGCCACAAAGCTCTAAAAAACAACAAACTCTGTAGTGGTAAAAAATAATACAAATTAGAGAGGAAATTAATAAGAGAGAGACTGAAAACAATATACAAAAATCAACCAAAGAATCAGTTCTTTGAAAAACTTAACAAGGTTGACAAGCCCCAGGCAAAATGACAGAAAGAAAGAAGACCCGCTGGGCGTTGGTGGTGCACGCCTTTAATCCCAGCACTTGGGAGGCAGAGCCAGGCGGATCTCTGTGAGTTCGAGGCCAGCCTGGGCTACCAAGTGAGCTCCAGGAAAGGCGCAAAGCTACACAGAGAAACCCTGTCTCAAAAAACCAAAAAAAAAAAAAAAAAAAAAAAAAAAAGAAAAAAAAAGAAAAAAAAAAAGAAAGAAGACCCAAGTTATTAAAATTGGAGATGTAAAGTGTGTTATGACTCTAGTGAAATCTAAAACATGATTAGAGAAAAACCCCGTCTATCTCACTAGCATGGAAATTTGCTTTGATCTATAATCAATGGTAACTTATATGCATACTGCAGAATTAATTTATTATCCTTTCATCATTTGCTGTGTGCTCTTTTCTTATGTGCTGGAGATCAAGCCCAAAGAATTGCGGTTGCACTGTTAGGCAAGTTCTCTACCACAAGTGCTTTAACCCTTCGTTAGACACTTTATAAAAGTCATTGAAGGTATTGTGTTTTATCAGACTCCTTTTCTGCATCAACTGAGATGATTGTGTGGATTTTTCTTTCCTTTCTCCTAGTGTGTTATATGACATTGATAAATTTTTGTGTCAAGCTATATTCCTGAAAGAAATCTCATTAATTTTATTAATACTTACTTTATCTTATTTTCAGCTTACTTATTATTGGTGTGTGTATATGTGTGTGTGCACATGCATGTGTCATGGTGTGCATGTGGAGATCAGAGAGCAACTTGTAACAGTCAGTTTTCTCTTTCTAACATGTGGAACCTGGAGATTAAACTCAGGTCATCTGTCTTACATTCAGTTTATAATATTTTGTTGAAGATTTTCATGTTTGTGTTTTAAAGGGATATATACATACACATTTGTGGGTTTTTTTGAGACAGGGTCTAATGTATCCTGGGCTGGCCTTGAACTAGTTATGTAGCTGAGGATGACTTTGAACTACTGATCCTCTTGACTTTTTAACCATGCTGGGATTATAGGTGTGCACAGTGCTGGGAACTGAACACAGAGTTTCTTTCTTTTTTTCTCTCTTTCTTTCTCTCTTTCTTTCTTTCTAATTTTTATTTATTTATTTCTTTTTTTAAATTTTTATTTTTTATTTATTTTTTCCCGGAGCTGAGGACCGAACCCAGGACCTTGTGCTTGCTAGGCAAGCGCTCTACCACTGAGCTAAATCCCCAACCTAGTGAGCTAAATCCCCAACCACTGAGCTAAATCCCCAACCCAGAGTTTCTTGTGTACAAACAAATGCTCTACCAATTGAGGTATATACCCAGCCCTGGGTAAGGGAGCAAATAGCTGAACAACATGTCTCCATGGTCGAATAACCTCTCAATAAAGGAATAAGAAATAATTGAATCTGCCTGCTGGGACCAAGCCTTCAAGACAGGAGCCTTTTGTAGGACACAGTGTATACAAAGGATAACATTTTATTTTCTCAATTTTGCTACACGCTCCTGTGGAGAGACCCGTGTATGGAACAAAGCACTGTAGGACAGTGTAGACCAGTCCAGCATCCTGGGAATCCAGTCCTCTGGCCAGAGACAAAGTGTATCTTCTGTGGCTCACAACACAATGTCCAGACTGGGTAAATTACAAAGAAAAGAGTGTTGATTTGTGCCAGAGGCATAAACAGCAGATGACAACTGATATTCATAAGGTCAACCCATCAGATGAATGACTCTCTGATGCAGGAACCTCATCAAGCAAGGCTTATGAGGCCATAGGCTACTCTGCTTCTGTCTGTGATTTTCTTGTGTGCTGCCATAAATCTTCCTTAAAACAGCTGTGGGATTCTTCCCACAGCCCATTGGCAGTGTGTTTTCCACTTGTTGGGCACAATTATATCTGTAGATGGTCAAGATGATTTTATCTTAAGGTATATAATTTTGATGAATAGAAATAATACTAGGATATTTTCATAGCTCAGACTGATACAGGAAAATAACAATATTCTCAGCTATAATGACAGCTTTTTACACAATTAGTTGATTTAAGACCTCAGAGCAAATTCAAAGTAGACTAGTTGCCCCTGCAAATGAATGCACAAGGACAGATTCCTAGGTGTCTGGTTGTTGAGCCAAGGTCAGGCATGAAGCAACTTTAGTGCCAGTTCTTTGCTTGCAAAACTCTGGCTGGTAACATTAAAGACATTAATTCCCTGCATAAATTCTCTCAGCAACTGACTTTCTGCACAAACTCTAATCTCAGTTTTATGATACAAGATTCAAGGTTCAGCCAATGAACTGTTTATGTTTAGGTCCTGGGATGCTTTTAAGGTCACTGTTTCTTGAGAAAGTGGGCAGCACTGAACCACTACATGTTTCTCACCTGCTCACCAGGGAGCTTGGCTGAGAGCCAAGTGTTGCCATGGTTACTCACTTCCAGCCTTGCTGGCTGCCCAGTCAGAGCAACATTCCAAGTCCAAGAAAAACCATGTGATTCCACATGTGTTATCACGTAATCTTCTTATTTTTTACTCAGGAAATGTAATGTGACCCTCAAAATGTAACTCATGTATTGTCCAGAGCTTTCTGTCAGCAATATATGTAACTGCAAAGACAAGGAGAGAGAGTTTTTTTTGGGGGCGGGGGAGGTGTGAAGAAAATATAAGAGCACAAATCCATTTTCATTTATTAATTTTTTATTAGTCTAAATCCTGGAAGGGTATAGCATCACATTAGAAGTCCTGTTCCCAGCAGGCCCCCACAGGTGCCAAGATGGTGGAAAGATAGTTTGGAAATTTTGCACCCAGGATATGCAAAAAAATTCACTATGTCAGCAAGAACTAAACTTTTTCTATCTGAGCGGTAGGAAAGGAGCACATGTATTCTGATGGTAACTTTCTTTAGTACTGCATCTTGAAATTCCTTCCAAAAGAATCTCTCCACAGATATAATTGTGCCCAACAAGTGGAAAACACACCGCCAATGGGCTGTGGGAAGAATCCCACAATTGTTTTAAGGAAGATTTATGGCAGCACACAAGAAAATCACAGACAGAAGCAAACAGCTTTCACTGTAGCCTATGGCCTCATAAGCCTTACTTGGTGAGGTTCCTGCATCAGAGAGTCATTCATCTAGTGGGTTGATCTTATCAGTTCTCATCTGCTGTGTATTCTTATGGCCTCTGGCAGATTTGGTTCATGTTTCTGGTCCAACACTGAAGAACCTTAGTGGTGGTCTTTTTGCTGGCAGAAACTTGAGGTGGTACAAGTTGTCTTGTGGCCAGAGAGAGGGCAGTGGAGACGCCGCATGAGTCTCAGAGCAGATAAACCATATTCAAACCACAGTGTTCTCGCTCAGATTCTAGGTTCCCATGACCCATTATTACATCAATCAGTGCAGCTGCCACCAACCAAGAACTTCCCAACAGATGAGACAAGAGACTGGAAAGACTGGAAAAATAAAACAAACATGCGTGTGGTCTTGTCTTGTTTGTTCTGGATATTAAGAGGCCTTTTTGTAGTTCACTTACTTTAAATAAATCTTTGACAGGTTGATTAATTGGTAAGAGTAAGGCTGTATTCAGAGCTGTTAGCAGAGAGCTGAGACTCGAGCCCAGTGGAAAGTCCTCTTGAACAGGTACCATGATGGCCCAACCAAGCTGCCCTGGGGAGAGCCGTGGAGAGAGCAGGGAAGGGCTGCTTCTCCACACGCCCCACCTGTAGGATCAGGAGGATGCTGTGGTCCAAGGGAACTGCCAGGAAAGGACGTGCGTAACCTCCCCTCACCCACACGCCAGAGCCACACAGAACTCTGAGGCTGCAGATATGGAGGGTGCCCATTCACTGCTGCCCCTCCTCACAGAGTACCAAAGCAGAGCCTGGCAGGCCAGAGGGTCTGAGAATGTCCCCTTTCCACTCAGCTCGGCTGTGCCAGCATTCACTCCATAAGTTAGTTAATTAACCAACCAATCAATCAATTAATTAATAATTTCCTCTTTTGAGGTATGCCTCATAATGGCTTTGCTTTTGCTTGTGTAGTGCTTAGCGAGGTTTTAGGACTGTGTTTGTTTCCCCAGCCAGGCTAAACAAGGCTTTCTTGATTACACTGTTCATCTACATCTCATGTACTTTCCCTTCTTGTTCTCGTGATGTTCTTGTTCTCATGCTTGAGAAGAAGTGCTGTTCTTCTAACTAACAAACTCACAGCAGCTATGATTTGCCTACACAAGATGAAGCCTGTCACCATTTCAGCATGCATAGAGGGCTCATGAGGTCCCACCCCTAGCTGTGGTGGTATTGTGTTCCCCAAAATATTGTGCACCCTAATAAATTTATCTGGGGTCGAAGAACAGACAGCCACTAGATACAGAGGCTAGAAAATGGTGGCACTCACACCTGTAATCCTAGCACTCCAGAGTTAGAAATCCCTCTGTATTTCTGTGAGTTCAAGGCCACATTGGAAATGGCCAGGCATGGTGACACTCGCCTTTAATTTCAGAAAGCGAGCCTTTAATCCCAGGGAGTGGTGGTAGAAAGCAGAAAGGTATATAAGGCGTGAGGACCAGAAACTAGAAGCATTTGGCTGGTTAAGCATTTGGCCTGGTTAAGCATTCAGGCTTTTGAGCAACAATTCAGCTGAGAGCCATTCGGATATGAGGACTCAGAGGCCTCCAGTCTGAGGAAACAGGACCAGCTGAGGATCTGGCGAGGTGAGGTAGCTGTGGCTTGTTCTGGCCCTCTGATTTTCCAGTGTTCACCCCAATACCTGGCCTCGGGTGTGACTTTATTAATAAGAACTTTTAAGATCATGCTACACCTAGCTGAGGAAATATTGGCAGTAAATTGTGCTGAGAGTGGGGTCACTTTTTTTTTTCCAGGAATGCACTCACTGGTAAGTTGCCCATGATTGAGTAAATAATTCCACATTTATGTTCATGCAGGCAAGCCTGATTAAACTCCATGGGTTTAAAACAAAAACAAAAACATGAAAGCAAGATGGAGAAAAGGAATGCTTCAGAAGGATTAGGAGGGCATATGAGAAGGGAAGAATATGATCAAAATACGTTATCTATATGTAAGAAATTGTCAAAGAATAACATGCGTTCTGCCTGGGCTGATGGCTAGTCAGGTCTATATTTGTCTGTTAGATGTTTAAATTACAATGTTCATTACTTTCCAAGCATAAATTGAAGGGAATCACAATATTTGGAGGGATAAAAACTCTTTCTGTAGTAGTTACAAGAAAAATTGCAAGGTTTGATCAGATGGGACACTCACATGGGGCTACATTAATGATTCGGTGGTCTAATCAAGTAGACATCTGTGTAGGGCTCGTGTTAAATGATTAGGTTGGCATCTCAGTATTTTGCTAAGGAATGAATTACATAGTGAGTTGTTTCTTATTGGAATTGGCTATGCAGAAAGTTGTGAGTCATGGTATGGGTCTGCTATAAAGTATGGAATTTTCTATGGCAATGTCTTGGTGCCCTAAGAAAGATTGGGCTAGTCTGTGATGGTCAATTTCTGATGACATGCAGTTCCTGCTCAGAAATAACAATGGCCTTGTTCCTACTCTACCCAACAATAGCATCTTTGTTCTGAGGCTACAATAGCTCAATACAGCCATCATCCTAGAGTGGTAACAAAATGTTTAGTGTAGCTTCTTATATGCTATAAAAAGGAATAATATATATTTGAGGCTATCAACAAATACAGCCAATTATAAACTAGATTTATAGCAGACAATTCACAACAGCAACTTCTTCTCCTCCTCCTTCTCCTCCCTCTCCTCCTCCTCTTCCCTTTCCTTCTCCTCCTCCTTTGGTAGACTCTCTCTGTGTAGCCCTAGCTGGCCTGATACTTGTTATGATGTAGACCAAGCTGGCCTGGAACTGAAAGAGACCTGCTTACCCCTGCCTCTCAAGTGTTGGGATTAAACACCTGTGCCACTATGCCTGGCACTCCTCTTGGGTCTTAAATATAAGCTATGGCTGCTAGAGTTTTAAAATTCACTTGATAATTTCTATATACAATCTTTAAAAACTATAAAATACAAAATATGGGACTTGGGATGTATATAGCTCAGTCAATAGTGTTTGCCTAGCAGACAAAAACTGTTAAATCAACAGCGCTGCATGAATCCAGTGCATGCTGACACACCTCCCTGTCTTCCTGGCACTTGAGAGGTGAAGGCAAGAAGATAAGAAGCTTAAGGCCAAGGTGACATAGATAGACCCTGTCTCAAATATATATGAGAGGTGGCTTTGTGGCCGGAGCACATCCAGCTCTTGCCGTGAGCTTGAGCACTCACAACAGATAGCTCATAATCTCTTGTAACTCCAGCTCCAGGGAATCCAATGCTTGTACAGCTCCACATGCACATGTGCACACTCACATGTGCACACTCACATGTGCACACATACACATGATCAATGTAAAATAAATATTTAATATGTAGAATATTAAATGATAGTGTTGCTTATTATAAAAATGATTTTTTTAAATTAGACACTTTTTTTGCTTTTTTTTTTTTTCAAGACAGGGTTTCTCTGTGTAGCCCTGGCTGTCCTGCAACTCTCTCTGTAGACTAGGCCTGCCTCTGCCTCCCAAGTGCTGGGATTAAAGGCTTGTGCTACCATCGAAAGGCTTGGGGATTTCTTTAAAAAGTGTTTGAAGATGTAAACTAGATAAGAAATGAGGTTGGTGAGACAGGTCAGTGGGAGAAGTGATTGTGTCCAAGCATGAGGACCTGAATTCGCCTCCATGGCTCTCACATAAAAAGGCCAGGCTTGTGTTTAGAATTCCAGTGCCTCACTTGGGAGGTGAGAACACGAGGCTTCCTGTTCCTGGAAGGTCAGTGGCTACTCAGTCTAGCTAAAGTGGTGAACTGTTGGTTCATCAAGAGACCATATCTCAAAAAATAAGCTGGAGCTGGCACAGTCATGCACGCCTTTAATCCCAGCATTCTGGAAGCAGAGGCAGGCAGATCTCAATGAATTCTAGGCCAGCCTGGTCCATACAGTAAGTTCCAGGTCAGCTGGAGCTACACAGTGAGGCCCTGTCTCAAAACAAAACAAAAAGGTGGCAAGCAACTGAGAGAGATGTTCAGTATTGATGCATGGACATGTGCACCCACACACCTATACACAGACACACAAGAAATAAAAAGCCTGAAAAGAAATCAGTAGGTAATGGAAAATATAAAATGTTCTAAATATATGAATATATTTGATAAAAATATTTTAAAAATTTTATATAAATTTATTATTATCATCATAATGTATATATAATGTCTGTGTGTGGGTGTCTATGTGCATCAGCATATGTGTAGAGATCACAAGATAACTTTATAGAAACAGTTCTCTCCTTCCACCTTTATGTGGGTTCCAGGGATCACACTAAGGCTATCAGGCCTGAGCAGCAATCCCTTTATCCAGTCTACTATCTCACCAGCCCCCATATAAAATTGTTTATATTATACAATAAGATCATAAATAAAGATAGGGCAGGGGGCTGGAGAGATGGCTCACTGGTTAAGAGCACCTGTTGATCTTGCAGAGGACCCAGGTTTGGTTCCCAGAACCCACATGGCAGCCCAAAATAATAAACCCTTCAAAAATTGGCTGTAGATTCAGAGTACCTTTTCTCAGTTGAAAAGCTTGCTTTAAGGATTTCAATAGCAGAGGTAAATGTTAATGTTATTAACTATTAATGAAGAGGAAAGGTGAAGGAACAAGCTGCTCTGTTTGTAGTCTTCTCCAGGTAGCTCGAAAGAAGAAGCCATTTTGAGTGAGTGTCCCTGGCTCCCAGAATAGGACCTATCCGCCATCAGTAAAGCTGGACCAAGTCAGTGTGCATTATGCAATACAGAGAGACACAGAGGAGGGTTTGCCCAAAACATTCTCAGAGAGGGAGGGTGTCAGGAGCATACCGAGACGTGGAGCAGGTTTTCTGGGATATCTAGTTACTATGTTTTATGAATCATTTTTAACTTACTTAAGTCTATAGCTTTGCCCTTTAACTTTTTTAGATTTATTTACTCTATGTGTCTACATATTTTGCCTGCATATGTGTACGTACCTTGTGCATGCCTAGTGCCAGCAGAGGTCAGGAAGCTCAACCATCCTGTTTGCAGCCTGAGGGCGGCGTTTTGGCTCTGTGCTCTCCTCTCCCCACTGGGGCAAGCAGCACCAGCGGCAACAGCGTGCCACGCGCGGACCAAGAAACTGGTGACGGGGTGAGGAGGGACCAGTGGCGGCCCCAGGACTGGCTCTACTCAGCAGCGCTGTGCTCTTCATTTGCTTTGGCGGAGCCCCCAGACCTGGTGCTGCCCTCGGGCTGCAAACATGGTCGAACCTGGGGTACTAGCACTGAGGGTGGTGTACAGCAGCCTGGAGCTCTTGAGAGTCCTGCCTCCAGACATGGTGCCCAACTGCATGATCACCCTGACATGAAGATACCCGAGATGAAGAATGGCTCATTTTCTGGGTTAAGTCTCTCCAGAGACTTCGAAGATGTGTGCTGCCACTGGAATCCACATTGATGTTTGTGATCTGTGCTGCCAACCAGCTGCTGCGGGCAGGGAGACATCCTTTGCAGTGGTATCAATGACTGCAAAACTCATAACGAGAATGAGAGACACTGAAGGCTTCCGTGTTAACCTCCCTGCTCCCCAAAAAGAAGCAGTCTAGACATGAAGCTAATGAAGAGAGTCCCTAAAAACTGTGATAAACCAGGCGGCGGCGGCACACGCATTTAATCCCAGCACTCAGGAGGCAGAGCCAGGCGGATCTCTGTGAGTTTGAGGCCAGCCTGGTCTACAGTGCGAGATCCAGGACAGGCACCAAAACTACACAGAGAAATCCTGTCTCGAAAAACAAACCAAACCAAACCAAAAACTGTGATAATGACGCTGTTTACACTTGATGGCTTCTGGAGGGGGCAGGGTGGGGAAGGACTCTTAAGAACACTTTGTAGTCAGTGTTCTATCAGTTTATCAAAGCTGCATTTATCAGTATCAAAACTTTGAACCTCTGGAGTTATATCTGAAACCAGTCTATCCTGTACCATGAAGTCTGTGAATGAGGCATACCTGCCTGTAATTGGAGAGCATATATATATATGTAATCTTGGGATTGGGGCTGTTAAACTGATACCCTGGCTATCAAACATTGTCAGATCTGAGAAGGATAAATTTAAGAAGTGAGACAGCTTTAAAGCTACCTAGGCAGCAATCCCAAGTCTCTCTGTGGTCATGGTGTAGGGGAGCCCCAAAGGCAGCACTTGTTCAGCTGATAGGTCCAGAAGATCTGACAGTTTTTTTCTGTGGAGTAGAAATTTGGGGAGACTGACCCACCTTGACTTTGCAGTGTGAGGTAATTGGTACTCCATTGTTCCACTTATTCACAGTCTGGACAGGATCTCAGTTTCTCGCTGCATGGCCAGCCTTGCCATGAGCTTCCGGGTGGAAGTTCTTCTGTGGTCATGTGTCTTCTTGGAGAAGATACAGGATGCTGTGAGGAGCTGACATGTCTATTATAAAAAAGGCTTTTATATTAAATGCCATATTCTCAGTTCTCTACAGGTGTTTGAGAACTGGGGGAACAAAATCTGTTAGATGTATTTATAACTTTGAGAGCTTATATATGACTTAATCTGAATATACAGGTTTCCTAGTCAGTTACAGCTTAATGAAGTTAGTAAGGACAGGGAGGTTCGCATTCTTTTTTTTTTTTTTTTTTTTTTTTGGTTTTTCGAGACAGGGTTTCTCTGCGTAGCTTTGCGCCTTTCCTGGAGCTCACTTGGTAGCCCAGGCTGGCCTCGAACTCACGGAGATCCGCCTGGCTCTGCCTCCCGAGTGCTGGGATTAAAGGCGTGCGCCACCACCGCCCGGCTGAGGTTCGCATTCTTAAGCCTGAACAGACCTTGAGTAAGGAGAGACATTCTTTAAGCTGTTGCCAGTTGTATCTGAATCTATTACCATTTTTAAGGCCCTGTAGCTGTAGTTCTGATCTTTGAGTACAGCCAGATTATAATCCTGAATGACTTATATAGAAATAATTATTTCTTAAGCTATCTCCTGAGAATGCAAAGAAGAGTGCCGGGAAAGATCCCAAGGCTTAATAAGAACAGGAGAAAAGGGGTTTGTGAGTCAGGGTACAGCCCAAATCTGAGAAAAGGACTCTCTGAGACAAGGAAAGGGCCCTCTTGGTGGATCAGAAACTCCATCCTGAGTGATTTATATAGAAATAATTATTTCTTAACGTCATACAATACCTCCCTGGTTCTGCATAAAGAAGGTCAAGGTTCTTATTGCAAAACAACTTTAATTAATAAATATCAATGGACATTAGATAGCCAATTGGTCTTCTATGCCAGGGGCTTTCCATTTGACTCAGCATTTCAGCCTATTCTGGACAGGGAACATGAGGTGATTGTAGTCTTTTCTGGAACTGCTTCAAGCTGGCATTGGGGTGTTGCTGTCAGGGCCCCAAAAATGCTAAAAAGCTAGTCAAAGGCTGAAAAGCTAGTCAAAGGCTGGGCAATGGGGCATTTGTCAGTAGCATGTGGTTATCTGACCTGGCTGTCGAGGCAGGGAACATTTACGTT
This sequence comes from Peromyscus maniculatus bairdii, assembly GCF_049852395.1. Lineage (NCBI taxonomy): Eukaryota > Metazoa > Chordata > Mammalia > Rodentia > Cricetidae > Peromyscus > Peromyscus maniculatus. The sequence continues at coordinate 3,529,212 of NC_134863.1, read as the reverse complement.
TGGCTGGGTTGGTTCACATCCCATAGACAAGAGTCTCTGCTGACGTCCATAGCAGGGAAAGCACTGCAGGTTGTGGTCCCCACTGCTGCTTCAGTGTTTCTGCCAGCCTGCTGAAATATAGAGTAGAGACGGGAGTTAAAATGTATGAATTTATTTGAAGCCTTTTAGCCCATGGTCTTAGTAATTGGGAAGAGCAGGAGTCCCAAGACCAGGAGAGAGCGAGAAAAAAAAAAACCATCCTTAGGAATAGACAAGTGAGGAAAAAACAAAAGTTTTAGATAAATTAGTATTATCAATCCAGTACTGAAATCCAAATCCTGGAAAAGCAGGTAATGAGTAGCCAAGGAAAATTTAAAATCCTGAGCTTGTAACCCAAAGTGTATCTGAATTGTATTAATGTTAATTTCTGAAAATTTAAAATCTTGCCGGGGGGTGATGGCGCATGCCTTTAATCCCAGCACTAGGGAGGCAGAGCTAGGCAGATCTCTGTGAGTTCGAGGCCAGCCTGGGCTACCAAGTGAGTTCCAGGAAAGGCGCAAAGCTACACAGAGAAACCCTGTCTGGAAACAAACAAACAAACAAACAAACAAAAAAAAAACCCCTAAAAAACAAAAAACAAAAAAATAAAATCTTAATATGATACCACCTACACGTGGTTCAGCTGATGCCCTGGAGGGGAGTGCATACCTCTCCAGGCTCCACCCACACAAGCAGCCACGGTGGAATGAGCAGCAGGCTGAGACTGGACCTCTGCCCCACCCAGATGGCTTGAGCCTGAGAGAGGCAGCTGGGGAACACCAGGCCAATGCCGGTGGACTTTTCCTTGGCCCATAAAACAATGGTAAAATAAACCATGACAGGAGGTGATTCTATAACCTCCCTCCATACCTACCATCTGAGAGCCAAGTGCCCTGCCCATGCTGTCCTTAGTAAAGATGGCGGTGAGGTCATATGATCTGCCTGTTTTGAACTTAGCCAAGATGGCGGCTAGACCATGTGGTTGACCTTATTTAAGATGGCAGCTTGGAAACATGGTTGCCCTTATTTAAGATGGTGCCACCTGATCATATGATTGCCCCTATCAAATATGACGCCTGACCACATGTTCATGTGTGTGTGTTTTTTTTTTAAGATTTATTTATTTATTTTGTATACAGCATATATGACTGCATGTATGACTGCAGGCCAGAAGAGGGCACCAGATCTCATTACGGATGGTTGTGAGCCACCATGTGATTGCTGGGAATTGAACTCAGGACCTCTGGAAGAGCAGTCAGTGCTCTTAACCTCTGAGCCATCTCTCCAGCCCCCATGTTTGTTTTTTTTTTTTTTTTTAATTGAGCACATAGGGAACAGATAAATTGAAGCATTTAAAAGTCAGAAAGAAATATAGATGGCCACATCAATCACACATTTCCATTTGTACACAGGAAATAGACTTTGTGAAAGAAAGATGGAGAAGTATCAGTGCAGCCAGGTGGGAGAGAAGGACCCCCCCCCTCCAGGGTGTAGCATGGTGCGAGCAGCCACAGGGGAACAAACCCAAGCCATGGGCCGTGGCAGTGGTGGGGGTGGGGGGCCATAGGCACATCTTTCCACAATGAGGTATAAGGCCCAGCAGACTGGCCTCAGCGTCCCAGAGGGTCAGTGAGGGCCAACGATAATGGCGCCAGACAGCCAATGGACCGTCGTCACAAAGGCTGTGGGCTGTGAGGCGGGCAGGAGGAAGCAGTGGGTTGCCTGGCAATATTGGGCACCAATGTTATGAATTATTGTGTGGGGGGACCCCTGAGGGTATCCTGCATGTGCAGGGAAACATGCTGGGCAGATGCGTGCCATGCAGGCCTGGAGCAGCAGGCGGCCAGTAATTCACAACCCAGACACTGCATCCACATGGAGAGTTTATTATAATAGAGAGATGAAGAGAAAGATAGGAAAGAGGGAAACAGAGAGAGAGAGAGAGAGAGAGAGAGAGAGAGAGAGAAGGAGAGAGAGAGCGCGTGTACACCTTGTGGGAGGAAAGGGGAAGAGAGAGAGGAAGGGGAGGGGTTTTTCCTTAGAATGAGGCTTTCACATCAGGACGCAGGGTGGCACCAAGGGGTGGATCAGAATATTAACAAATGGTAAAGCAAGAAGTCAAATAATAAAGAAACGCAAACATTAAATGAGTCTTTCTGCCCCATTGTCTCTTTAGTTAGTCTCTTTGCTTATGTAGCTTTAATTGTACAAATGTGTAGGTTCTTTTACATGAATCACATTCAATGCAATTGTAGTGTAAGATATGGCAGCAATTATCCCTTTCCTCTTATTTTTCTCAGTTGGCCTGATTATTTATGTTTTTAACCTGGATTCTCTGGGACATTAAACCCTAGGGAATATTTTAGGCCACATAAATTATAAATGTAAAAGGTTGCTGATTTTATTCATGATTTATGTCATATTTAGATGTGTCTTAAAAGATGTTTTGGCAGAGCAATATATAAAACCTTAAAAAGGCATCATTAGATTGCCCCAGGCCGTCCTGAGACCTATCCTATTCTAGTATCAGGAGATTTCCACTCCTTTAACTGGAAAGATGTAGCACCCTCATCTGGAAGGAAGCAGACCCAGAATACAAACTCTGCATCTGACCTTCTAAAGAGTGGCAGTTTACAGGAGCACCAACTCTTTCCGGTCCCTCTACCTCTCTTTGTGACTTTCCATACCCGAGATCCCTCCCAACCAGGGTCCCCTTGGCCTGGCCATGTGGTGCAGAGACACAGGATACCTGAGCTCCCTGTCACGGCACTAGGAGCTGCCATCCCCCCTCACCCCTCTCCTTTCTTTGAGTTCTCAGCCTTCTCCCCACGAGGGACTCCCCAGCCAGGACCTAAAGCTGCAGCACCCAGGCCCTTCCTTCAAGACTCATGGGGGCCCTGCCAGCTGCCTGACCGAGTCCCTTCAGGCAGAGAAGAATGAGGAGGAGCTGTCTCGGCATTTGTTAGCAGCTAAGGAAGGCGGTCACTTGTGGGAACCTGCATGCTAATGTGTCTTCAAATAGCATTTTCTCTAAAATCTTTTTTAAAAACAGTTAAAAAAAAACATTTATTTGTGTGCATGTATGGGTATGTCTGTGTATGTGTGGGTGTGTGTGCATGTGTGGGTATGTGTGTGTATGTGTGTGTGTGTGGGTGTGCATGTGTGGGTATGTGTGGGTGTGCATGTGTGTGTATGTGTGGGTGTGTGGGTGTGCATGTGTGGGTATGTGTGTGTATGTGTGGGTGTGTGGGTGTGCATGTGTGGGTATGTGTGTGTATGTGTGGGTGTGTGTGGGTGTGCATGTGTGGGTATGTGTGGGTGTGTGGATGTGCATGTGTGGGTATGTGTGTGCATGTGTGGGTATGTGTGTGTATGTGTGGGTGTGTGGGTGTGCATGTGTGTGCATGTGTGGGTATGTGTGGGTATGTGTGGGTGTGCGGGTGTGCATGTGTGTGTATGTTTGTGTATGTGTGTGTATGTGTGTATGTGTGGGTGTGCGGGTGTGCATGTGTGTGCATGTGTGGGTGTGTGGGTGTGCATGTGTGGGTATGTGTGGGTACACACATGCCATGGCACATGTGTGGTGAGCAGAGGACAACTTGGGATTGGCTCTCTTCTTTGGAGCCCAGGTTGTCAAGTTTGATGGAAAGAACTTCTCCCCACTGAATCATTTTGATGACCCTATTTTCAGCTGAGTTTTCACGGTGTAAATAAGCATGTCTAGAATGGTCTTTGGCCATCATTTTCCTCTTTTACATATGGGAGCTAAGAATGTCCCCAAATGTGTTGACTAGCTTTTATTTTAAATTATGACCTTAAAATGAGTATGACTAAGAATAAACTCCTTAACTGATTGTGCTTAGGGATTGGCCAGCCCGTATATGAACGTTTAAGCTCATGACTAAAGCCCTCCTGCTTCATTTATCCTGCGAGAGCACTGATTTGGAGTGGCCTGCACAGTAACAGATCTTTCTCTCCTCTTCTATGTCTCGGCTGTGCCTGTTTGCCTTGGCACTCACCAGGATGCGAACCCACTGCGTTCAGCTACAGTGACATTTAAGACTCAGGGGCTTTGTATAAGATGCCCAAGATCTGGCCCCTCTCACAGCTGCATTCCGTGGGTTACAAATGTGTGTGTGTGTGGGGGGGAGGGTGACTCCATCTTCTCTAGAATATTCCTCTTGTAGGCTGTCTTCCACCAGGACAAATGGCACTTCAGGCTCTTCGTAGTTTTGCTCTTTTTTATTTTTATTTGTTTGAGTCAGGGTCTCACTATGTAATCATGGCTGTCCTGGAACTCACTCTATAGACCAGGCTGGCCTTGAACTCACAGAGATCTGCCTGCCTCTGCCTTTGAGTGCTGGGATTAAAGGTGTGCACCACCACCTCCTGGCTATCAGTTCGCTACTTAATGATAGAGGAGAGAGAAGGGAGAAGAAAGGATGGAGGAAAGGAGAGATAGAGAGAGAATTGGTTCATACCCACAGTCCAGTACTTGGGAGGTAGAGGCAGGAGGAATGTTGCGAGTTTAAGGTCTAAGAGTAAGACCCTATAAAAACAAATCAAAATAAAAAGTAAAAAAAATGCCACAGAATCCCTTTTGTGCGACGTTTTGTTAGAGATAAGTACAATTGTTAGCATTTAGGCGTCTGTACTGGCCTGCCCTTGGGGTCCTGACAGGATAAACCTCAGCTGCAGCCGCTAAGAGCACCCTGTGCACATTCGCTGTATTTCCTTACCAAAGGCGGGCCTTGCCCACCTCCCGTCTTTCTCTTCCTTTTCCTCTCTCTCTCTCTCTCTCTCTCTCTCTCTCTCTCTCTCTCTCTCTCTCTCTCTCTCTCACACACACACACACACACACACACACACACACACACACACACACACACACGGAATTTATTAGAGCTGGGCCTTCTAGAGGTCCCACTAGTCCAGCAATTGCTGTCTCCCCATGGAAATTTCAAGAATCCAATAGTTTTTCAGTCCACAAGGCTGGATGTCTCAGCTAGTCTTCAGTGTATGTTGTGATCCCCAAGAAGTAGGAAAGAACTTGCCAGCCAGAGTGAGGGCAAACAGGCAAAAATCAAAGCTTCATTCTTCTATGTCCTTTATATAGGCCGCCACCAGAAGGTGTGGCCCAGATTTAAAGTAGATCTTCCCACACCAAAAGATCCAGATTATTTCCACCTCAGATGATTCAAACAAGAAAAATCCTTCACAGGCGTGCCCAGCTGCTTGGGTTTTAGTTAGCTCCAGATGACGTCAAGCTGACATCCAAGAACAGCCACCATACTCCAGATTCACCTCTAGGATGGTACCCTAGGATGTGGGGGCTGAAAGACAGATGAGGAAGGATGGTTCCCTTTGGGACTTGGGAATTGCCACAGCTTGGTAGCTTCCAGAGAAAGAAGGAGTATGTCTTCCGGACCTGGCCCTGGGAGTTACATGGTGTCTCTCCTGCCATGTTCTAAGGGCCACAGTTATTTCAGGGGAGAGAAACTAGCCTCACTTTTTGATGAGGGTGTGACGGGAGAGTGGAGGAAGAGGAATTCTGTTGGAGCTAATGTTTGAAATATACTTTATATTTTGCAATATCTTGTTTCTCATCAAACCTCTACCCTGTCAGCATTAGTAGCCATGACTCCATCCTGCCTATTCTTCCTAGACTGAGTGAAGTTGACTAGATGGCTGCTTTTTCAGTTTGTTTCCCTTTCTATATTTATGAGTTGTTTTTGCACACAGAGAAGAGCTCCCATCCTCACTGAACAATATGGACTCATAGATGTCTCTATAAGTCAGTAGTTAGTAGTTGCTCACCTTTTTTCTTTTCCTGAGACAGAATCTCATGTAGCTTTAAGTGGCCTTGAACTTACTATGTAGCCAAGGATACCCTTGAGACTCATCAGACACTGGTGCTGGGATCAAACTCAGGACACTGTAAGTGCTAGCAAGCAGTTTACTCACTGGACTACATCTATTACTCTCTCATTATTTTTTATTTTGATGCTCCAAAGGTCAGATAGACCACCGAAGGAAAGCTCTTTCAAGCTGGCTCCTATATCTTGATATCTATCTAAATTTACAAAGAGAGTTAACACACGTATATACACCTGTATAGAGAGGTCACATATATTGTTAAGAGTTATACAGCTTATCTCTAGAGAATTTATAAATATATCCTTATATAGAACTTTTTATACATGTATTGTGTGGTTGTTTCCTCCAGGTTGGACATGACCGTTGTCATGTAGGCTTTGCGTCATTACAGGCCTACAAACAATAATGCCAAGCCACCCAGAATTTAAATCTCTGAAACTTTGAGCTTTCCCTTCTTTAAAACTGATTATTTAAGGACATTTTTTTTTTGTCACAGTGATTGAAAGCTGACAATTGCATGCACACATACTCATAAAGAATTCAGCTCCATTTCTTGGGGTTTTACTTAAGAGCTGTATTTGTTATTCTCGTCAGCAGTGAGAATCATCCCTTGTGTTATCCTCAATATATTTGCTCAATTTTCCAATCATGCCAATTGCCTCCTCTGGCTTCCAGCCATGTTGTCATTTCTGAGGGGAAGGCAGAGAAGGGAGGAGAAGGGTAAGGAGGTGGAGGATTGTGAGTCTCCTGCAGCCCAGCCCCGCCACATCTCCAGTGCCTGATGTTGACTGCCTAGTCTCTCTGTCCAGCATTTTTCAGCCCTTCTTTTCACCTAAGCCTTTTCCTCAGCCTGGGTAGTTCCAGGAGTTCTTTCTAATGCCCACCGCCAACCCTTCAGTCTGTGTAGCTCAGGCTTGCCTCAAGCTTGCTGCACAGCTAATGATGATTCCCTTGCGTCTAACTCCCGCGTATAACCATGTCTGTCTATTCTTTTTATTTTTTTTTTAGTTATAAAGTATTCCTGGGGGCTGAGGAAATGGCTTAGGCAAGCAAAGTGATGGCTGTGTAAGCAGGAACACGAATTGTGATCTCCAGTGTCTGCATGAAAGTCAGCTGTGGCCTCACATTTGTCATCGTAGACTGGGAGCAGGGACAGGTGAACCCCTGAAGCTCCTTAGCTAGCCAGCCTGGCTGGGTCAATAGGTTCAGTGAGAGACCCTACCTGAAAATGAGGTGGACAAGCACACACACATGCACATGCATCCACATGCACATGTACATACACTACACACATGTGAGCACAAATACTCACACAAGAGAAAAACATTTCATGCTCAGTGGGTGGTTTGAATAAGAATGCCCCTCCCCCCAGGTATGGTGGTGCTTGCCTTTGATCCCAGCACTTGGGAGGCAGAGGCAAGCCAGCCTGGGCTACCAAGTGAGTTCTAGGACAGCCAGGGCTACACAGAGAAACCCTGTCTTGAAAAAAACAAAAACAAACAACAAAACAAAAACCAAAACAGGAATGGCCCCCATAGGTTCACGTATTTGAATGTCTGGTCACCAGGGAGTGGTGCTGTTTGATGGGATTAGAAGGATTAGGAGGTGTGGCCTTGTTGGAGGAAGTGTGTCACCGAGGGTGGGCTTTGAGGTTTCAAAAGTGCATGTCAAGGCGGTGTCTCTCTCGGCCTGCAGATCAGGGCGCAGTTTTCAGCCCCAGGGCTATGTGTGCTGCCGTGGCGACAGTGAACTAACCCTCTGAAACTGTAAGCAAGCCCCCAACTAAATGTTTTCCTTTATGAGAGTTGGTCATAGCGTCTTTTCACAGCAAGAGAACAGTGATTAAGACACCCAGTTTTACAAAATCAAATGATGCAGCTTGTGTGAAGCATGGCATGAAAGTCCACATCATCTCATTCACACCAACTCTAGGATGGAACTAGATTCTTACGTGTGATTTTCAGAACAAACATACATGATAATAGGTTACATGCTAACCTAAGAAATGAATGATAGTGTTATGACGACAGGGGACAGGCAGAGCAACGTGGGCGCCAGAGCTGGAGCTCAGGGTGAAGCTGGTATGTGCAAGGCCCCGTGGATAATCCCTAGTATTGGGAAAAAACAACACATGCAAGTTCTTACCACTTTCAGTGTTGAAACAGGACAGTTTTGTGTGTTTCATTGCTTCCTCTTGCCCAGGTCTGAGCATAACGCTCGTGTCACCCAGAGACATACAGGGATCCATCATGAGACCACTCCACCATTTATCCCTTCTGCACAGGCCATGCCATCGAGGGGCACTTCAGTCTTGCTTTGCCCTTTGGGCTGGCTGTCGGTGGACTGACTAGAAGCTTCTGGAAAGAGACTGTGGGTTGGGGAGGGAAGCACCAGAAGGCTGAAGACTGTGTCCTCACTGCCGTGCCTGGTCCTTCTCACCTTCATGCCTGGGCAGGGCAATGGCCCCAGGCTCTCTCTTGCTGGCCCTACAATTTCTTGACCTTTTCTATACTTTGGTATAGTTCTCTCTCACTGTCTGACCTTCTGTGGCTTCAGTTATCCACGGTCACGTGTGGGTTCAAGACATTAAGTGGAAAATCACAGAAATATTTGATCAGTTCTAAATTGTGTGCCATTCTGAGTAGGGTGATGAAGTTTGCACTGACTGGCTTCCTCCACTCAGGATGTTAGTCACCCCTTTGTCCGACGCATCCCCGCTATATACACCACCCACCTGCTAATCACAGGAGATTGTTTTGGTATTATAAATGCTTGAGTTTGGGGGACTCTTCCTTATTTTACATAGTACTGACCCCAAAGCACAAGAATATTGGTACTGGCTAGGCATGGTAGTTGCACACCTTTAATCCCAGCACTCGGGGACAGAGTCAGGTGGATCTCTGTGAGTTCGAGGCCAGCCTGGTCTACAGGGTTAGTTCCAGGACAGCCAAAGTTACACAGAGAAACCCTGTCTCAAAAAACAAACAAACAAACAAAAACAAAAAGAAGCAACTCAGGGAAGAAGGTTCATTTCAGCTCACAATTCCGGTCACAGTGCGTCACTGCGGGGACGTTGAGGCAGGAGTCAAGAGCAGCGAGGAGGAGTGCACACATGCTCACGTCCTGGCTTGTGCTCAGCTGCATTTCTTCAGTTGCTTTCAATTCAGGACCTCCTGCCTTGTTGAGGGGTAGGTCTTCCCAAATCAATTAACATAATTAAGATGATTCTCCATAGACTTACCCATAGGACCACTCAATGTAGAGAATCCCTTATTGAGACTCTCCTCCCAGGTGATTAATCAAGTTAATAATTAAAACTATGGTAGCCTGGAAGGCACTCTGACACCCCTGGGGCTCTCCTCACATGTAAGTACATTTTCTTTCCGCTCCCCACAAGAGAGACTTGTTTCACAGACAAAGTAGAGAGCAAATCCTTTGAAGACCTTGGCTGCCACACAACCCAGGCTCAGCAGCACTGTGCCAACTCCACATTTATTCTCCAAACTAAGCAAGTGATTATCTCTCAAGACATAAGAATTCAGTAAGACTTGTTGAAGACCAACTGCTGGTACACACATCTGATTTCTAAGAAATCTGTTCTATTTAAATCTACTCGGCTACATGGGTAGCCACACAGCTCACACACACTCACACTTGTTCTCTGAGCCATGCACAGCACACACACACACACACACCTCACAGATATATTCCACATATACTCTCATGCACTCACACATACAATTCCATACATACACACTCCCACTCTCTTCACACTCACATGTTCACAGACACATTCACAAGCACACACGTTGGCATCCTTACAAACACTTGTGTTCTCACACACACATTCTGCACCTCACATTTGCACACATGTACACACCTGCCATCCCAGTTCTCAGACACTGCAGGTGGCGACCACAGAGAGGAAAGTTCAGCTCTGACTGCCTGGAAGGACACGGGGGTGGGGGTGGGGTAGGGGGTGGGGGGGGTTAGGGGGGGTGGGGGGGGAGAGCCACAGCTATGATGACACACTCCGTCTAGGCATGTGGGGTGAGTGCCACCTCTCACCCCCACTCCTCCAGGACTAGCTGGTGTCTTGGCCCAGTGGGTAGGCATCCGGGCAGTGGCTATGGCTTATTACTAGTATGTCCACTGGCCATCAGGCCACTAGCCACCCTCAAGCACAGCCAGCTCATCACCCACTCATGGCCTGCCTCAGGGCACCTCCCAGGGAAGACCCCAGATACCACTACTTCGGTTAGCAGAATCCGGCAAGTATTTTACCCTAAATCATGGTCTCACTACACCTCAAACTTGTGATCCTCCTGGCCCAGGCTCCCAAGTGCAGGCATCACCAGCTGGACCACTAGACCTGGCATCGCCCTGTTCACACGACATTCCTTCAGAGCGAGCTGCACTAGTCTCAGGCGTAAATCTAACACACGTGGACAAATGAGTTTATTAGCATCATCAAGGCTCAAAACAAGGTGGACACTGTTTCTGCCACTCCAAAATGTCTATAGACCAGTGCTTCTTGGTCCTGGGCATAGTGCCAATCAGTTCTCTCACCTCTACTTCGGACCCAGTCCTGCCCAAGGCTTTTCTGTACCTCCAGCCTGGGAAATCCAAGCTGCAGCTTGTTTCAGGGATGGCGTGTTCAAACCCCAGGACGGGAGGATGGCAGGCTGTTCCTCCTCATGCCGGTGCGTCTTTCCTCTGCACTCTTAAGATGGGAGGACACCTGTTTCCAGGTCTCCCAGGACTGCTGCCTCTGAATCAGATCTGGGGAGCAGCGGGGCCTCCCGCTCCCAGCTCCCTGCCTGCCTCTTCCACCTGCCACACACTCGGATGGCCACAGCAGAAGGCTGCTCTGGTCTCTACTCAACCAGCTGCACCAGTGTGAACCCTTGAAACAGGGCCAGCAGACCCTGGGGGAATGAGAGGATCAATCTGGTTTTATGAAATAATGTTTTTTTGTTAAAAAAAAAACTTATTAATAAGATAGAAAATGGGCTAGGAAGATAGCTCCGTTGGGGACTTGCTGGCCTTGGGGCTGGAGGATGCTCAGTGGTTGAGCACTGGTCCCTCTTCTAGAGGACCCAGGTTTGATTTCCAGCACCCACATGGTGGCTCACAACCATCTGTAGCTCTAGTGCTAGGGGACCCAACACCTTTCAGCCGTCACAGACACTGCACACATGGGCTGCATATACATATGTGTGTGTGTGTGTGTGTGTGTGTGTGTGTGTGTGTGTAGACAAAACACAAAATGAAAAAAAAAAAGTATGCCTTGCAAGCAGGAGGATCTGAGTATGATCCCAAGCTTCCCCACATCAAAGCCAGGCATGGTGGGGCATGTTGTAATCCCAGCACTGGGAGACAGAGACAGGGGGTCCCTGGAGTTGCTGGACAGCCTGGTTTAGCCTACTGGGTGAGCTCCAGTGAAAGACCTTATCTTAAAAAAATGAGGTGTCACCAGGTTGTGGTGGCGCACGCCTTTAATCCCAGCACTTGGGAGGCAGAGGCCAGAGGATCTCAGTGAGTTCGAGGCCAGCCTGGTCCACAGAGTGAGTTCCAGGACAGCCAGACCTGCTACATAGAGAAACCCTGTCTCGAAAAACCAAAAAAAAAAGGAAAGAAAGAAAGAAAGAAAGAAAGAAAGAAAGAAAGAAAGAAAGAAAGAAAGAAAGAAAGAAAGAAAGAAAGAAGTGTCTTCAAGAAGACAACTGTTGCTCTCATTGTTTGATAAATAAAGCTGTTTGGCCAATGTCAAGGCAGAATTAGGTTAGGTGGGACATTCAGACTGAAGACGGAGCTGAAGAAAGGGTGAAGTCATAGCAGAAGCTGGGGGCCATCTCCAGGAGAAGCAAGATGTGAGAGAACAGGTAACGCCATGAAGCCACGTGGCAAAACACAGATTAATAGGAATGGGTTGAATTAAGTTATAAGAGCTAGCTAATAATAAGCCTGAGCTGTAGGCCATACAGTTTGTAATTAATATAAGCCTCTGTGTGTTTACTTGGGATGGAGTGGCCACGGGACTGGGTGGGACCCAGGAAAACTTCCAGCTACAAACTGAGGCTGACTTTTGGCCCTCAAATATTCACCCACATGCATGCACACCCCCATACATACATGCACACATTTGCATGCACAAGTGTTTGCAAACACACACACACACACACACACACACATGTTTTCTTTTTTCTCCTGCCAGGTGTGATCATGTGTGCTCGTATTTCCAGGTGCAGGTGAGTTTGAGGCCAGCCTGGGCTATAAGAGACCCTGAATCAAAAACAAAAACCAACCAAAAAAAAAAATTGGAAAATATAGGGCTGGAAACAGCGAAATGATGAGTGTCTTCTTGGCATAGGTGAGACTTGGAGTTCTGAGGACGACGACGATAAAAGGAGGAGAAAGGAAAAAAAAACAAGCAAAATGTGGTGGTGTATAGGTGTCATTCCAGTACAGAGGGAGCAGGAGGATCAGGAGTTCAAGGCTGGCCTGGGATACATGAGATCCTGTCTAAAACAAACAAACAAGCAAAGAAGCAGAAAGAAATACATTTTTTTTTTGTATATAAAAACGCATGGCATCTAACCGCCCAGAAATAACTGATTTTACTGTAGTGAGCACTGGTTCCCAACTCTCCAGGACACCAGCAGGTGCTCACTCACTATGCTCCCCTGCCTTGGCCTCAAGACTATGCTTTACGTTATGTGAGGTAAAATAAGTTGTTTTGCCGTGTGTGTGTGTGTGTGTGTGTGTGTGTGTGTGTGTGTGTGTGTGTGTGTGTATGAGGACCACCTCAGGTGTCATTCCCTAGTTGCTACCCCCCTTTATTGTTTATTCTTTTCTCTTGAGAGCTAGTCTCTCACTGACCTAGAACTCACCAAGTATGCTAGGTTGTTGGGATGGATGATCTCGGTTGTCAAGGTGACTGGGTCTACTATCATCTAAGTGCTGGGCACTCCTCTGCTCTGCTCTGCTCTCCTCTCTTCTCCCTCCTTCCCCTCTCCCTCCCTCCCTCCCTCCCCCCTCTTTCCCTCCCCCTCCCTCCCTTCCTCCCCCCTCCCTCCCTCCTTGACTCCCTCTCTCCCCCCTCCCACCCTCCCTCCTTCCCTCCTCCCTCCCTCCCTTCCTTTTGTGAGAAAGAGTCCATGTAGCCCTGGCTGTCCTGGAACTTGCTGTGTAGACCAGGCCTTGAACTCACATAGATCTGCCTGCCTCTGCCTCCCGAGTGTTGAGGGATTTTCTTGGTTAGCTGATTTAAAATGGAAAGATTCACACTAAATGTGGGTGGCACCTTCTGGTGGCAGCTTAGACAACAGAGAAATGGAAGATGGAAATTTGCTTTTATGCCTGTTGGCCTTCTTTCTTACTGGCAAATCCATCTGTTCTGCTGCTGTAGCTGCTGCAATCCTCGCTGATGTTAGAACCAGCTTTTCTAGGCTTCTAATGTAGACTGAAGACAGCAGCTATCAGGCAACCCACCATCATGGATGAACAACTACCAGATTCTTGACCTTTATGGTGTGACACAGCCATTGTTGGACTACCCAGATTTTATGATATATGTCAGTCTAATAAAACTCCTTTTAGTGCATATTCATTCCATTGCTTCCGTTCTTCTAAAAATCTCTAATAGAGCCGGCTAGCTACAGAGCCCCAGGAATCCTCCCATCTGATTCCCTAGTTCTGGGACATACATCATCAAGTCTGGCTTTTTAAAATCATGGATTCTAAGGACTGAATTCAAGTCTTCTTGCTTGCAAGGCAAACACTTTACCAAAAGAGCTATCTCCCTAGCCTCTTGTTTTGATTTTTTGAAACTGAGTCTCCCAATATAAGCCCAGGCTGGCCTTGAGATTTCAGTTCTCTTCTCTGGCCTCCTACGTGCTGGGGTTATGGACCCATGGCGACCTGTGTGCCAAGATCCCATCTGAACTCCTCTTTTGACCTATCTTTGACTGGCTTAGAGCCCATCCAGGTCCCAGACAAGTTGATGAGGCTGAGATGGGTATGTAGAACTCTTGAGTGGAGAAATGTGTGGTCAAGTTAGATACCAGCTTGCTAGTCAGGATTCCTGTCTCTTTCCCTGGTTCTGCTACATTCCAGACCCAGCCTGGGGGTCCAGGCTTTCAGGTTCCCCTCCTCAGAAGGAAGCCCTCATTTGGTGAACTGTGACCCCTGCTCTCTGTGTTAAGATCTCGATTGTTCTCCTACTGGCCGAGTCGAACACATCCTCTGCCTTATCCTGGAATCTTGGTCACTTGGGTGAAGTACCTTCAGCTTGCACCCATCTGCCCATCACACCTCACTTGTCCTTCAGGCCTCCCCCACTCCCATCTGGTGGCTCCGAGAGAGGGTGTCGAGCTACATGCAATTGGGGGGCAGGGGGAGTGCAAACCACCATCTGGAGACTCAGATACAGAGCCGACTCATCAGGGAACAGTAAGGCAGCATATACTTAAGGAGGTTTTGCCAGGCGCTCTGGAGGAGTTGTGTGGGTGGGGGAGGGGGAAGGCAGATGGATGCGTGGGTAGCAGGGGGCAGGGCCTGATCAGGAACCCCCAGATTTGTATGTTGGCATTATCTTCTTCTGGGCTTGTTGCCTAGTGGGCAGCTGTGTCCCCTGGGGGCAGGGGGCTCTGGGGACAGGCCAGGCACCAGCCCACTAGTTAGAGAAAAGAGGTCTGCAGGGGAGAGAAGTGTTTTACCGGGGTGGAAGGGAGATGGGAAGAGAGGGCGGGAGTAGGCGTGTATGCATTATGTACAGTTGTGAAAACAAAACCAACAAAAAGAGAATGCCTGCCTCTTTGCCCGGCTTTGCACACCCCAGCTCCAGTATCTCCGTTCCCACTCTCCCAGGCCCAGTAGCAGCCGGTGAGGTTGCCTTCCCTAAAGCAGTCTGCGGCCTGGAAGGGCCGGTCTGAGCAACTGGGGAAGGACGGAGAGAAACGAGGCAGACGAGCTGGGGAACAGCAGAGGCCCAGAGGCACAGGCAGAGTGGATGGGGCCTGGGCTGAGGACAGTGCTGGGGAGGAAGAGGTGCAGCAGGCGTAGGCTGAGAAGTCCCCGGATGTCTAAGGCACACGGGCCTCTCCTAGGTTCTAGGGAGGGTTCAGGACATTTTAAAAAGCAGAGTGAAGTTTATTGGAAGACTGTTTGGCTTTCAATAGTTTATACAGTAACAGGGCTTCCTATGGTATTTTCATGCCTACTTCGTTTTGGATGACCCATCCTATCCGAACGGATATTCTGAGTCTGTGCTTCGTGCAGGCAGCTTTGATGGTCTCTGTGGCTCCCGAGGAAGCCCAGGAAGAGGCTGCCATTCCTGCTACTTTCCTATTTGAGGAAGGAAACTAACCAAATGGCAGAAACTAGTTAGAAACCCCTTCCTCAGGTTGAAGAATTGCCCCTGAAGACTTGGCCGGGTATCTTTCACTCTTGGTGGAGACTTGGTGGTTGGCTTTGTAGGCTGCCCTCATCCCAGCCTTGGGAGCTGTGTTACACACACCAGGCTAATGTCTGCTGCCTGGCTGGCCTGAGCCCTGCTACTGGTGGCTTCTCAGTCACCTTGACTTGATGTCCTGACCCCGAAGGGCACAGAGAAGGCTTTCAGGTGTCCTGAAGAGCGGTTTCCTGTGTTCTGGGGGCTCCAGTCTACTTGAGCCTGCAAGTGCTT
Organism: Peromyscus maniculatus bairdii; assembly: GCF_049852395.1. Classification (NCBI taxonomy): domain Eukaryota; kingdom Metazoa; phylum Chordata; class Mammalia; order Rodentia; family Cricetidae; genus Peromyscus; species Peromyscus maniculatus. Next base: position 3,513,629 of record NC_134863.1, on the reverse strand, counting down.
ACTGGAGGGGAGGCCTTGGGGAGCAAATCCCACTCTAGCCAGCTGCTGGCTGTCCCCACGGTGTCGAGGTCCCCAAGGTGAGCTGGAGGTCATCGTGGAGGGATGGAAGGCTGCAGGTCTACAGTCAGTGGGGAGTTGGGTGGGTCCTGGCACATCTCTCTTAAAGGCCATCTGTGCTAATGGTCCTGAGGTAGGTTCCCACCTGTCCAGGCAAGCCTTGAAGGACCAGTCTCTCTAGCCATTGGGTCCTGTAGTCCCAGGCCCTTCACTAGAACAGTGAGCCCACCACTTCCCAGGCTGTTGTCCTCCATACCCTTGACTTAAGCTACCTGGACTGCGGATCCAGCTGGCTGCTCAGGCCATTGTCTGGTCTGTAGAGAGATGCTGGGTCTTAGCACCCTTATGCTACCAGCTGATCTCTCACACGCTTCTTTCTTTGGTTTGGTTTGGTTTTTTGAGACAGGGTTTCTTTGTGTAGCCCTGACTGTTCTGGAACTCACTATGGACACCAGTCGGGCCTCAAACTCAGAGACAGTCCTGCCTCTGCCTCTGCCTATGCTGGGATTAAAGGTGTGTGCCTCCACGTCCAGCCTAAAGAAAGCTCTCTACAAGCCAGATACCTCAGTTGCTCTTGGCAAAAATGGTTTCTAGACACAGCAAACAAAACCTTTTTGACTTGATTCAGTTATAGAACTGTGTGTTAAGTCCTGACGCACAGCACTGTGCTGCAGCTTGTTTCCATAGCAACAGCAAGCTCTTTATGACTCCCTCAGTGAAAGGCTTGATATGAAATGCACCCCACAAGCTTGTGTGCTTGGACACTTGTCCTCAGCTGGTGGCACTGCTTAGGACCTTGCTGGGGGAAGTGGGTCCCTGGGGGTGGGCTTTGAAGGCTTACAGTTGCCCCTACTTCTGGTCTTTTCCTGCTTCCTCTGTGGATGAGATCTGCTCTTCCAGGCTGCTGGGCTGGCCTCCTCTCATGCTCCTGACATGCCTTCCCTGTTCAGACAGACTGTGCCCTTCTGGAACCTTCTTCCATCACTTGCTTTTTGTCATTTTTTTTTTAAATCACAGTAATGTGAAAGTAACTAGTTCATTTGGGTATTTGGAGATAATATACCCAAAATATGGTATTTTAACATTCATCTGTTCTACCGAAATAACATTTGACTGAAAATAAAAGCACGTTTGCTGTATTAAGTAAACAGAACTCGGGAAAATCTAAACAAGGAAAAAGTGTTCCACAACCCTGCCTTCAAAACCAGCGAGAGAGCTTAGTACATTCACCCAGGGCTGTGCCGCCCTCTCCCGAGAGCTCCTGCCCTTGCCCTGTTTGAAGGCCCTACGTGCAGGAAGAAGGGTGCCAGGCAGAGGGTGGGGGTCCCAGTGGCCAAGGGACGGAGCCATTTCAGGCTCCTGGCCGCGGTGAGGTACCGCTGATGCTGTTGGGGCTCCTGAGAGGCCTGACCCCCCCTTTCCTATCCCAACAGCTGGTGGGACGGACAGTCTCAGGATGGTAATAGGACCAGCTGGCTAGGTGCTCACTCAGGTCCTCAGCAGCTTCAGAACATACCCTGGACACCAGGAGGGTCCTGAGTCCAAAATGTCTCTCAGAGGCTCATCTCCCAATGCTTGGTCCCAAGCTGTTGGTACAATTTTGGGAAATTGTGGAAACCAGCAAGCAGAACTTGGCTTGAGGAAGCTGATCACTTGGTGTGGATCCCTGGTCACCTCTTCACACTTCCTGGGTTAGCTTTGAAGTAGATACCCATGAAGTCTGTCACAAGCACATGGGGTCTCTCTCGAATACCTTTAGCCGATGCCTTCCTTTTTAAGTTTTTCTGTCAGTGTTTGTCAGTGATAGAGAAATAACTACAGACAGACGCTCCGACAGGAGATGCAAGTGGTACTGAATATGCGTTTATTGACACCAGTACAGCGGGCCCCAGGAGACTGTCCTAAGCTCATCACGCTGGCACTTGTCCCTAAGATCAGAGAAACACGATATCCTAGAACAAGACTCGCTGTTGCGCATGGCTCCCAGGAAGGCCCCTGAAATAAACCCTTGGCAAGGCCCACATGGCATGTAACTGGCAAAGCTCAGTGTGTTTGGTAAAGCTGCAGAATTCAGTGAAAGCACAGGACTCCTGAAGATGATCCCTGGACACTACAGAGGCAGAATCAAGCCAGAAACACAGCTTGCTTTACACCAAGTTGGCCTGGCTTCCCTACGGTATGGCGAGGGCCGTCCTCCTGGCCCTGAGAATACAGCTGAGGTAGCCAGGACACCCATGCTGAAACCTACCATCGGGGAGGGGGGAGGGGGCGCTGCATGCAGGACCCAAGAGGGTAGGGGCGACAGATCTCGGAGAGCGCCAGGGGCTTCCGGAGACTCCCCAGCTCTGCTGCAGATGCCTTGCTTCCACACCCCTTCACGCCTGCCTGTGCCCTCCCACCTCCCCCTCCTACCTCCGACGCCTACGGCTCTGCTGGGAGGCAGCCAGACTGCTTTAGCTTTTGTATCCATGCAAGACACTGGCATCTGTAACTCAGCGCTTTCCCAGCCCACTTAATTTTAAGAATAGACACTAATAATACTTAACCCCTCTCTACTCCTGGTGGGGGACGGGCTCCTCTGCTCCGGCAGCTGCTCACTTCGAGCAGCCCCTAAAATTCCAGGTCGGAAGGACTGGTAATGCTGCACACCCTCTCCGTGCCTTAAACGGGTAACTGGGGCCAGAGAGGTACAGTGACTTGTTCAGCTCATGCAATGAGACGGTGGTAAAGCTGGGACTTAAGATTACTCTGGTCAGGGGAGCCTCTTGTAGGCTAGGTATGGCGGCTCCAGTCAAGACACAAGAGTCCTTCTCTGTGGCCATGAGCTAGCACAAGGCCAGCCCGCAACGGCAGGAGAGTGTGCCCGCTCTTGGTCACTAGGTGAGGATGGGGCAGCGCCTAGCGTTGGTTCTGGACTACTGCCCAGCAGGGGCTTGACTATCAACACTGCAGAGGACTGAGGGGAAGGAGAGGCACTCAGAGAAGCCTGGAAATTCTTCTCTTTACAGAGGCCTTGAATTCTGGCACAACCTTGTATGTGAGTATGAATCAGAACATACTATCTGGGGCATCTATGTGGGCCTAAATTCCACTCTTGCCAGCAATGAACAGAATAAGATTAGCAAAAAAGGGAGAAAACCAAAGTCAATATCTCCCTCTATCAAAGCCATTGTTACAGGCAGGCTGGACCAACAACCACACTCCTGTGCTGAGAGGGCACCAGGCCTTCAAGTTGAGCAACACCCAGTCACGTACAGTGGGCAATTATCTGAGTGTTTAGGATGCTTCCTACCAGGAGACTTTGACCAAGGAATCAGCATGGCCTCAACTCCTCCGTTCCTGCTGTGGGAATGGGTGAAGGCCAAGTTCAGGTGGCGTGCCCAGCCAAAGCTGGCTCTGCTCTCCCGACACCGCCGGGCAGTGTGCTTGCCTCAGGATCAAGAGCACGTGTGCCCTGTTTCTTTTGAGAGAGGTGTGCTGAGCAAAGCTCTGCGAAGCTTGCCGAGGCTTTGCTCTCTACCCCTGGACTATCATCCTCTCTATGGGGACCTCACAGGCAAGCTTCCTCCCAAGGCTGCCCTCCCTGAGCCTCTGCACCTGCTGGTGTCTGCACGCTGCAGCCTTGGCTCACACTGGGGCCTCCCTGGGGGCCTCCTGAGTCCTTCTGCTCTGGGTGTCCCTCCCTCGGCCTGGCTTCCTTGCCTGATTGACACATCACAGCTCTCCAAGCAGCCAGGCACCATTGCTGCGCCTCCCACCCACTGCTCCAGGGATGTGGCACTCTTTCATGTTGCTCAGGCAGAGGACAGAGTCCAGCAGGCAAGGACACCAGCCACAGGAGACAGGTGGTGACCGTGGCAGCAGACTGCTAGTGCCCAAGGAGGTGTACTTCCGGGCCGGCCAAAGTTCCTTAACCATGCACTGTCCTCAATGACTCAATGTGATGACAAATATACTAAGATTCGGAAACTTCTAGTCCAAGGGCAGTAAGATCTTCCTAGGTGGGATCTAGCTGGACCTCAAGGGTAGGCAAGGAGGCCACTGTCACCCAAGATGCCCACAGTCACAGCCTCTGCTGATCACTTCAAGGAAGTTCTGAGGTTCCCAGAAGCACAAAAGGACCTCCCCACAGCAAGTGCTGCCTCCCTGAAAACCTGAACACACCCGTCAGGATCCACGCTGGGCCCAGCAGCCCTCATCTACGCCAAAGCTGATTAAGGCACTTAAGTGGCTTGTTAACACAACCTGAAAAGTTTGTTTCCATCCTGATTCAGGAAAACAAAAAAAACAAAACAAAAAACCCCAGTAATACTGCAAATGTCTTCATGAATACATAAAAAAGTAAAATACTTAAGTTTTCAGGAATAAAATAAATGCTAAGCTTAGCTTAAATTACATGACCTTGTGGGTCAGCTTGGCACTGATAAAACCTGAATACTGATTCTGGATTAGACCTTTCCTTGCAATAACTCTAAGTACACACACACACACACACACACACACACGTCTGACTTCACCTCCCTAGGATGCTCAAGGGAAAGAGGTCTACAAGACCCTGGTGGCCTAGAACTCAGCTAAGAGTGGCAGTGGGTCGTCCCCTGGTGCTCCTCCCAGCTGGGGTACAGTGAGAAGCCACAAGCCCAGGCCAGGTACCTGGCTGCAGACCTCACCCCAGGATGGGCCTGAAAGGCCTGTGCGAAGGTCTGAGCCCTGACCTGTGTTTCTGGTTAGGATGCCAGCAGGTGCCTGTGGTTTCTGTCCTCAGCCCCGTGCTGCTGGGCCCACCTCAGCCATCCTCTCTCGGGTGAGGTCATTCCCTACGCTTCCTTCTGAGGTCCACTCGCTGCCTCCTGCAGTTCTGCGGTCTGCGGACAGACTGTGGCAGGCCTCGTGAAGGCTGGGGTGCTGAGGGGATGCTGTGAGGGCCTGCACCCCTGCCCACTATACCTGCTGGATCTAAGGTCTTTGAAGGGGGGATCACAAGGGCAGGAGGAGTTGGGTGGGGCTGGGGCCTGGACCACTCAGCTTCTTGGTGAGTTATTGGTCTCAAGTTCCGAGATGCCAGTGGGCAAGCCCTGGCTTCCTACATCTGCTTGGGCACCCCCTGTTCCCTGGGCTCCACCCTCCAGCAGCTCTCGGGGGTCCCTAAGGAAGACTACCATGACTGTAATGTTGTCATGGGAGCCCCGGTCACGGGCCACGGCCACTAGCTCCTCAGCAACATGCACCCCGATGCCCTTCTGCCGGATTAGGTGGCTGTGGACAAGACCCGGGACTTCCTGGTGGGGGACAACATCGAAGAAGCCATCACAGGCAAGCAACAGGTAGTCGTCTGAGCCCGTTAGCTCTCGGGATGCTGCATCTGCCTCACCAGACACATAGGGCTTCTGGAAGACATCCCCTGGGAAAGAAGAGACAGACAGCCTTGTTTCCTACTGCCCACAGGCCCGGGACCAACCTCCTATCACCATCCCCACACGATGGAGGTGCAGAGCCCAGCTGGCTCTTGAGGGGTCACCTGCCTGGTGCTTCCCACCCTCTTGGGGGCACAGTCATCACCCCCCAGCTCTACAGGAGCAGTTCTTGCTCCAGGAATGGCTGCCATCTCCAGTGTGTCCAGAGATAAAGAGCTACAGCAGCATAAAGACAGGCCGTGGGGAAGGAGCCGACGAAGACTCTTCAGGAAGGTGAGAAGACAGATGCCAATCTCCCAAGGCCTAGGTGGAGATGGAGTTGTTGGAAGGGGCAGGTGTAGTCTCTGAGCTGGGTCCCAGCAGTGGTGGTACACAGAGGAAAATGGACCTTGAACATTGTTTTTGAGGAAGAAAAGAACCATTGGTGTGCATGGGCTGAAAGAAGAACCTCATCTATGGATTATTTAACCCTGGCTAGGGGTTTCCTACTATATTTTAGGGGGGCCTAGAGAGGGTCCCTGACTTTGTTTCTACTTTGTTATAATTGGAGACAAGATCTCTAGCCCAGGCTGGCTTCAAATACCCCATGCAGCCCAGGATAACCTTGAAGTTCTGATTCTCCTCCATCCCCCTCCTGAGCTGGGATGGACCACGGCTAAGGAACTGTGCCCGGGACTCCGTGTGTGCTGGGCAGGCACTCTGCCGACCGACCGAGCCACACCCTTCCTTCTTCATGATTTCTGGACTTTAGTGTGTGACAGGACTCACAGTCAACACAAGCTGCACCCTGAACCCAAGCCTCTCCCGGGTACAGCGACCCGGTCCATCCTTCTCAGTGCCAAGGAAGCAGCCGAGAACTGCCGCTTACAATCAGCTGGGGTCCTGGAGGCAGCTGCTGACGCTCCCCAGACTGTGCCGAGCTGGGGTCCACTGGGTTGGGTGGATCCCATTCTGAACACAGTGTTTTTAGTTTATCCTGGTTTATTTGGGGGCAGCTCCACTGTAGTCTGGGAGGTCTACATGCTGTGAGTGCTCGAGGGACACGGTCCTGCCCTAGGTCACTGTGGCTCCCCACCCTGCACTGCCCCAGTGCACCCCCTTACCAATGGCTCTGGACACTGCCAGGGTCCCGTTGACTCTCCAGCAGTCCATGAGAGAAACAAAGCCACCCAGTGCTTCAATACGTTCTTTCTCATCCTGCAAGAGACAGTCGGAAGGTGGGGACTTGAGTGAGGGGAGGGCTCAAATGTCACCATATAAACAGAACTTAAGTCAGTCCTAGGACACGCTTGAAGCCAAAGTACTTGAACCAAGCCAGACACCATTAAACAGGACACACTGTAACTAGCCTCGCTGTCTTTTAGCTGTGGGAATGGCTGGATAATCAAGGAATGGGGCCGCATAGAAGGGTCAGCCACGCAAGCCATGGTGTGTCTCTAAGCAGTGTTAGCTCAGACTCGGAGGACAGATCCTCAGCTTTTTTTTTTTTTTTCTTTTTTTTGTAAACACATATTTATTTAAAAAATACTACAGAGAGATTTGGATTCAAAAACAGAGTCATATACAGAAACAAAATGTACTGACTGAGAAAAAAGGGGGATGTCACTGGTGTGCCAGAGGGGCACAGTGCAGATCCTCAGCTTTAATCTGGGGCTTCCAGGTCTACCTTGAAAACTGCTGGGTGAGGTGTGTGCTGTGTACAGAGGGCTACAGGACAGGGCACACCGGAGCCAGGCGCGAGAGGCAGCCCGTGGTCATCCTCCCCACTCACCCCTAGGCATTGTCTGTTTGTGAGAAGGTCATGGCGTTCCAACCCTAACTGCAGGGGATGGGCAGAGGCTTGGTCTAGCCACTATGATCTCAAAACTCTCTTTGGTTCTGCCATCCCCTCTGGGGAGAAGCCTTCCAGATGCAGTTTGTCTCCTGGAGGCTGGTGTATATACCTTATGCCCTCTGGGGCAAGGCATCTCCTAGATGAGGGAGGTCATTCATATCCTTATTTTATTTGTTTGATAAACCTGACACATCTCCCTTGGGGCAGAGCCTCCCAGAGGCTTCTAAGTTGCAGAACCCTCCTTTCTGAAGCTCTAGGTCCTGAGATATTTGGCTGTGGGAACAGGGCTTAACTGGGCACCCGGGCCAACGATCCCCACCATGACCGGCAATCTGGAAATCCCTAGCGAAGGCCTCAGTGCCGACAGGGCCATCCAGTCTGCGACAATGGCGACAGCACCAGGATTTAATGTGCTGAGCTGGCTGGCCTTGGAGAGATCGGTCCTGGCCTGGTCCTTCTTCCCTTTCCTGGATGCCTCCTCAGTCTGTACTGATCACAGCCTTGCCCTCTGCTCATGCCTGTTCCAGGTGTAAGCCACCCACCCTTGTCTGTTTCCTCTGACACCCTCCCCTTGGTTCCTCCTGCTTTATCCTCCCCACCTCCTGAAATAGCCTCTCCGCAGCTGAAGCTAGCTGGCACAGCAGTTGCTATGAACAGCCACAGTACCCCTTTCCCTGGCATCAGCAAGGTTTCAGTGCCACTCAGAGCACCTCGGCATCCCGGTGGACTCTCAAGGCCCTTTCCATATCTCCCCAAAGCCTGGACTCCTCCCTCCTGAGGCCACTGATGTGTAATTGCAGATGCCATCGACAACTCGCAGCCCCACTCTTGAGACCAGGCCTCAGCTTGCCCTCTAGTGGCCTGGCCATGATGAGGGTTGGTAGAGTTGTTTTTCCACTCCAGTTCCAGTAGCTGCAGGTCAGTGGTGCATCATCTGTTCTCTCTCATCACCGACTGCTGCAGTCTCATCTGCTTCATGACTCAGCCCATGCCTCATGTGCTTTCTCCCCAGCACTTGACCTGGGTCTTACACCCTCACTGCTATGCCCTGCTTCTCCACCAAACAGAGTGCCTGGGCAGAGGGCACGAGGTCCCATTTCATCATCTTGCTGCCTCAGTGAAGCATCCTACGAAGCAGACACTAAATGCCAGCTGGCCTAACTGAGCCCAGGAGTGGGGTGGGCTCTGTTTGGACAACTGCAGGGTAAGATACCATCACGAGTCCCCACACAACCCAGAGTCACTTGTGCTGGTTGCTGGGCCCTCTCTGAAGCTCTCCAGGCTGCCAGGTCCACGTGTTCCTGTTGTGGCTCTGGCTCCAGCAGGGGTCTTTGTACAGATGTCTAACTGATTTTCTGGCAGTTGGCAGGCAGTGACAGGGATCACAGGCGAGAGTTGGCAGGATGGGGAAGGAGCTCGGATCTGACCTTGGCCCCGGCAGGCTAAGGTCAGCAGACACCTGGCCCATAGGCATGCTTCTGTGCAGACACGAATTCCATCTTCACCCATGCCATCAAGGGACTCTGACAGACAAACCCCGAGGCCCGGAAGGGTCAAGCTAGGACTCAGGGTTGGGTGGAAAGGGTTATTGGATACAGCTTGCAGGTGTTGGAATAAAATATCCAGCTCCTGGGCCAAGCTTGGCAGGCATCCAGAACTGGTTATATTTTACCTGCCCAAGGAAGGAGGGCCTGTCAGGGAGCAGATATCAATCCCCGGTAGTTGTGGTGGAAAGAGAGTGGCAGAGGCTATCACCTTAGCTGTGTGCTCTGGATAAGTGACTAAGCCTTTCTGAACCTTGGTTCTCTCTTCTACACACTAGCATGAGCACATGTGCCTCCCAAACCAGGAGCCACGTCTCTGCCTGCTACCTGTCCTCCCACAACAAAAGAGGGGTGCGTAGGGAACATGTCCAGGTCCCCAGGCAGGAGCTGACCTCCCCAACATGGATGCAATGCCCACAGTCAGTGCAAAAAACAGGCCAAGGACAGACACAGTGGATGCAGAAAAGAATGCAATGATCTTGAACTTTTGAAAAGATATTCAAGAGCTGGACAGATGGCTTAGTGGTTAAAAGCACTGGCTGCTCTTGTAGAGAACCCAAGTTCAGTTCCCAGCACCCACATGGTGGCTCATATCAGCCTGTAACTGCAGTTCTAGGGCATCTGACACCCTCCCTGGCCTTTGTAGATACTGGGCACAAATGTAGATCACATACTTGTGGGCAAACACTCTTGCACATAAATAAAAATAATGAAATTTTAACAACAACAAAATATGCTCAGATTTGCTCTAGAAGGCTGGGTGGGGTAGCTCACACGTGTAGTCTTAGCACCTGAGAGGCAGAGGTGGAAGGACTGTCTCGAATTTGAGGTTAGGCTGGGCTATATAGCGGGTTCTAGGCCAGGCAGAGCTACATAGGGAGAACTTACCTAAAAAACAAACAAACAAAACCCCACCCTCAAAACTAAAACAAACTCACTCTGAAAGAAAAAACGAGGTATTCTTGCCTTCCAGCTGGTGTTGAACAATTTCCTTCCAAATGAATCAGACCCTCTAGAGGGAGAGAAGCTCACTGGGTTTTTAAGGTCTGGGGAGCCCAGAATGCTGTGCAGGAAGCTGCAGGGATGATGCCTTCATGAGCCTGGTGCAGGTTTTCCATGATGCAGCTTCAAGTTACTTGTAAGTAATCCTAATAAACACCTGGTTCACCCACTAGACTTGGGGGAAGTGACTCTGGTTTGCCACCAAAACTTTATCTGGAGTGAACAGGCATCTGTTTATTTCTCTCCATGAAATGCCACGAAGCAGATGGGCTGACTCCGTGGACTGGTGAGACTGTGGACAATGGACTCTGAGCAGCAGTGCTCGGCTCGGGCTGGTCCAGGCTGAGGACAGAAGCTGGGCAAATTTCCAAGACTAGCATGTCTGCCGTGACTTAGCATCCTTGCTCCTAGAAACCTGCTGTGCAGACACCTGAGCTTGGGCCATGTGATGTGCACAGTTACCACTGCTGCCACCTTTCAGAACGGGAAGAAGAGAATCCTGGTGAATGTCTGTGACTTGGGGCCGGGACTGTGAATGGAAGGCCACGCTCTGTGTCTGTAAGAAAGGCTGGGAGCTTTGCGTGCTGACGAGGGGAGGTCCCAGCTGCACAATGAAGCGACAGAGGCAGAGAGGAGCAGAGGGAAGCAGGGCTGGGCAGGTGGTGTAGAGGCGTTCCTCGAGTCTGCATTCGCTTTCCGACTCTAGGAGACAGTCCAGACATGTCTGTGAGATCAGAACCTGAGCACCTGGAACTCATATGTCCAAGGTGAGGACCTCAAGACTCAAGAGGCTGAGTGACTTGAGAATTCTGTTATTCCAGGGCAGACTCCGGGTCTACCATTGAAGCTCGGGGCCAAGGTCTTCCAGACTCTGGGCAGCGTGGCCTCCCTGCTCACTCTCAGCCAGCGGCCATCTGCTCTTTGCCTGCCACTGTGGCGGGTTCTCTGCTGGCCCAGTGCTGGGTTTGCCTGTTAGGGCACAAGGTCCTGTTCTTGCTTGAAACTCTGGGCTCCCAGGAAGGGCTCACATGGGACCCCTGCCCTTCTGCAGGAGCACTGGGAGTCTTCTGGACCCGTTTGTACTTTCTGGTTTACCCCAACAATACCGTGCTGGGGCCTCCTGGCATTCCACTTCCCCCGTGGGGTCCCCGGACATGGGTCCCCTGCTGGGGCTCAGCACAGCAGGAGTCTGAGAATGTCTTAGGCTTGGATGAAGGGCACCCCTTACCTGTCGCTCGGGTTTGTGTGGCTCCATCAGCTTCACCACCTGGCCCTGCTGTACCAGAATGACCTGCGAGTCTCCGAGCCAGGCAACGTGCAGGGTCGCTCCTGTGATGAGTGCACACACACCTGTGGTGCCGCTCTGCAGTCGCTGCAGGGAGAGGAGGAGAGCCATGGAGAGAGAGGACGCGGAGGAGGGCGGTCCTCCACAAAGGAACCCCACGGGCCCGCCCCGTACTCAGGCTCATTTTCATGCTGTATGGAGAGAACGTGTGCCACAGCACCCCCTTCAGACCCAACGTGGAACTGGCAGGAAGCAGACCACTGATACTGAAAACGGGCATGGAAGGGTGGGGTGGGCAGGGCCAGAGAGCAGGACGATTTAGGCATGACCAGTACTGAGGCAGGGCTTCATGAGTGTACGTGTAAGTCACAGCTTCTTCAGCTGCATACTGTAAACAAATACAGCATATGCTCGAATTACACCTCAGCAAATCTGTATGAACGAACAGAAGGGCTGAGGTGCAGACCAGTGGGAGACCCTTAAGTCTGACCCTGACCGAGAAGGAGGTAAGGGAAGGGAACTGAGCACCTGCCTAGGAAACTTCTTCCTCTGTTCTGAGGGGTAACCCTAATCCCGGTGGCCTGCTGGGTGTGACGGAGGCCACTAGGCTGCCCTTGGAGTTTTAGGTGTTCCCCAGCTTTCTGTTGAGAAATGGAATTCAGTTCTGCTGTATTCCACTAAGGTCTTCGGGCCGGTGTATGATGACTGAGAATCTCTCTCCAGTGTTCTGTTATTCCAGGGTGGCCTCTACCAGTGAAGCTCGGGGCCGAGGTCTTCCAGACTCTGGGCAGCATGGCCTCCTTGCTCACTGTCAGCCAGCGGCCATCTGCTCTTTACCTGCCACTGTTGTGGGGTTCTGGGCTGGCCTGAGCACAGGCCCTGAAGGCCCATTTCTAGGATTGGTTTCTTAAGCATCTAAAGTATCGGTGTCTCAACGTCTAAAATGGCCACAACATTAGACCCTGTCTTCACTGCTGCTGAGAGGGCCCAGTGAGGTCGGTTTTAGCCACAGAGGAGAGGCCCATGGTCTTTTTTCATAAACAAGGGCCTCATGCCTGCACATAGTTGTCACTCCAAGAAGAGAAGTTCCCAGCGGCTCCCAGCAGCCCGTCGAGACCTGGCTGAACAAGGGGCATGGGACACTTTGTTAATCATGCTCTCTATTTTCTTTTTGGTTGTTTTGTTTTTTTTTGATGAACTGACATCTGGGACCTTGTTGGTCCTGGTGAGACCAGCACTCCCAGAGCTGCTGAACTTTAGTGACACAAACCCAAGCTGTTAGTGTTACCTTTCACAGGCTCACCAGCCAGTCTGGAGCCCATGCCCGCAAAGCTGCCTGGTTCACCTACAGGGCCTACGTTCTCCTGGCACTGGCTGGCTGGGGGCTGTACCAAAGCTCAGACTAGCATGGGTAATTCAGAGTACCTAAAACTGAGTTTGCTGGGACTCGGATTCCTGGGAAGCCAGGCTTGCCTCTCTGCCCTGTGACTTCTGCTCACGGAGCTGTAAATGATCTGCCATTCTACCGTCCTCAGTGGAAGGAACCAGCCTGGGTCTTAAGTCAGGTAGCCTTTGCCGGGTTGGCAGACCATGTCTATGTTGTAGAGATCCAGCATGGTGGCCCAGGAGTGCTGTGGTTCGCAGGTCTCAAGTCTCCATGTGCTATAACTTAATTTCCATTATGAGGCACTAAGAGGGTCAGAGCATCAGCTATAGTGCTGGGGAAGATGACTTTGCTGGGGTGAGCACTGGGAGGTGACTGCGGCTAGATGAGGAATGGATAGGGTACAGGGTAGAGCTATCTCCTCATAGTTAGGCCCTGGTGGCTTTGGGAGACGAGGGAGACCAGAGATACATATATATCCATACACGTGCACATGCACATTTGTACACACACACACACACACACACACACACACACACACACACACACACACACACACACTCTTTCCCCCCATTTCTTGCTCTGAGCCACCATGACACACTACTAGCAAGGCCATTATCAAGAAGGCCATGTACCTTGCACGTACCAAACTGAATCAAAATCAACCGTCTTTATAAAGTGCTCCAACCTTAATTAGTTTGTTATGGTGATAAAAAACAAGACTAGTACAACAGGAAGCTTAGTGCTGCCTCCATTCAAATGAAAACTGAGCCCCAGACCTCACAAAATGAATGACTTCCAGCTGTGCTTAGTGAGACCCTTCCTTCCTGAACCACCAGTCACTTTCACTTTCCTTCCTTTATGGAGACCAGAACTCTCTGATGCTAAGAGCTAGCGTTCTGCAAACAGCACTTTAGACTCAGCGGCCCGTTCTCACCTCTCGCTTGGCTTTCCGGAGAAACATCTCATCAGTGCGCCGGAAGGCTTCTTTGAGGGCCGCTGCCGGGTCTGTGAGCAGCTCTGGCCGGTGGGAGGCATTGGCGTGCACGTGGACAGAGGCATACCTTGCAGCGTCCACTCCTCCATGACCGTCAAACACAGCGAAGTAGGCGCGGTCCACAGAGTCCTGGTGGGACACAGTGGGAGTCGGGCCCTAGCCGGCTGCTCTCACGGGGAGGGCGTTCTCCAGGCAGTAGCTAGGGCAGCGCTATGGTTGCAAAGTTCGTCTACACTTCATTATTATGTTGGAAACCTAATCCCCACGGTGTGTAAGGAGATCTTTGGGAGGTAATTGGGATCAATCCACCGAGGGATGAATGGGCTATCAAGGAGGTTTTCTCCTTGGGAAACTTGTTCTATCTTGCTATGTGACAGCCTTCACTGCTTTGGTCTCTTCAGATGCAGCCCATGACATAAAGCCTCTCAGTCTCCAGAGCAGTAAGAAATACATTTTTTATAAATGACCTAGCCTCAGGCAACAAAACACACCCAAGACAAGTAGGGTCTGGAAGAGCTGGCATGGCCTTTACCATCCGACAAGTCAAACTGCTCAAGTACTACAAACAGGGAGGCTTAGGAAAGGTCAGCCCTCAGAGCCTCAGGCTCAACAGCTCTTCCAGGCTATTGCAGACATAACCCAAGGTAGGACGCATCAGGAGGCATTCACTGTTAGAGACACAGCAATTCAAGTCTGAACCTAGCACCTGGCCTCTTTATATAAAAACACAGCCAACTGTTGCTTTGTTTAGTCTTTGGCTGTGGAAAGGAATGTGCCCGGAAGCTTGGTGCCGTGAATTAGCGTCTCAGGCTCCGCAGGGTGGTGCTCTGAGAGGTGCCTAGCACTCAGCCCCAGGACAGCAACTTCTCGGTCTTTCCCCAGGCTCAGCTTTGGCCGCAGCCCTCCCAGCACTCAGGGCTCCTGACCTTCTCATCAGCCCCCCCCTCATGCTCTACTGCCCGTTTCTGGGCTCTGCTGGGGCAACACTCACAGACAAGCCGAAGAGGTGGTTGAAAGTAGGAAGGGACACATGTCGATCCTCCATCTTGCGCCGTGTGTTCCGGATGGCATGGATTGAGACCAGCCACTGCCGCTGAGGGGCCTGGGCAGTCAACGGCACCCGCTTCTGCCACTGGCTACATACTTCCCAAAGGCAGTTAAAGAAGCTCCGTGCCAGGCCTTTGGCATCAAGCACTGATGGGCATGAGGGAGAAATTGTTAACCAAAAAGCAAAACCATGCAGTCGGGGCTCAGCTCCTTCCCGTACTCCTTTCCTGCCATGTCCTCTGGGTTTAAACAGCCCCACTCGAGCCCTCAAGGGCCCCGCCTCACCAACCAGGGCAAGCTCAGCACACTAACCTATAAACTAGGCAAGAAAGTCTGTCGCTGCTGACAAAAAAATGTCTGGGGGCTGCCCGCTAATTAGGAATACTTTATGTCCAATGACAGAGGCATAAGTGAATTCTGCCTGCACCGATTAAAAATTGAGCTATGGTTAAAAAGATTTCTGCCGGGCAGTGGTAGTGCACACACCTTTAATCCCAGCACTCGGGAGGCAGAGGCAAGCGGATCTCTGTGAGTTTGAGGCCAGCCTGGTCTACAGAGTGAGTTCCAGGACAGGCACCAAAACTACACAGAGAAACCCTGTCTCTAAAAAAACCAAAAAAAAAAAAAAAAAAAAAAAGAAAAAGAAAAAAAGAAAAAGGAAAAAAGAAAAAAAAAGAAAAAGAAAAAGAAAGAAAAAAGATTCCCACACCACACCTAAACACACAACTATCCCCTCAGCCAGCAACTGTACTCTTGGGCATGAATCCCAGAAAAATGAGGGCTGTTCCCACGAGAACAGTGCATGAATCACACTAGCTTCATCTGTGATAGCCCAAACCTGTCATCTGTCCAGATTCCCTCCAACTACAAATGACTCGGCAGCTAGACCCTGAGTGAGGGTTCCCTGAGCAGAACTCAGGGAAGCGTTGATAGGTGGCCCAGACAGGTCAGTCCCCGGAGAACCACACCAAATGGAAGATGCCATTCCCCAGATGTCAGGCTTTTTTGAAATGACATCACTGAGATGGAGAAAACCAGTCACTGCCAGGAGTTAGGGACTGGGTATATAGCAGGAGAGGTGAATTAGGGCGGCCTGTAGAAGATCGTTGTGATACGGAAACTGTCGTGTGTCTGACCATGTTCAGATCCTGTGTGTGACAAACTATTACCAGGAGGAAACTGGGTCATGTGCAGTTGGGATAGTTCTGCATTGTTTCCCATAATTATCTGCATGTGTACCTATGATTATTTCAAAACAAAGTTCATTTAAAGGATGGGGCAGAACAGAACAGCCAGTGGGGCTCAAGCCACTCTCGAGTGCTGGACCTGGTAATGTGCTGTGCAGAGCTGAACTCAGATTTAAAAAGAAAAAAGCCCCACAAAGCCTAGCTTCTAGGAGAGACCACCAAGGATGAAGTTCAAAGGAGACTCCGGGGCTAGGCTTCCAGGCCTCACTTCATCTCAAATGCATAAAGCCCTCTCGCCTGTCTGGGTGCGTGCAGCAGGCAGGTATACGTGAGTCAGAGCCATCGTCCAAGAGGGCAGCTCAAGGTCAGGGAACTGAGAACCACAGAGTTCAAACATCAAAGCCACACCAGAGGGACAAGAATTGGCAGAAGTGTGGCTAGGAAGAAAAAGGAAGGCGTGGAAGGAAGCCAGAGGGAGCCACAGAAGAAAAGCCACGAGCAAGGAGAAGAATAAACCCACCCAGAATCCTCTATCAAGGCGGGGGCAGGAAATCTTCAGTCTGCTGTGCATCCAGGGCAGTGGGCCACTCAAGCAGCCCAGACAGCTGTGGAGCGGCTCAGGAGCTGGAGAGCTGACTGTATTAGGCCCAACCTAGGGACCACAGCTCTAATGTGACCCAGGCTGCCTCCTTTTTAGTCTTAGGTTACACTGCTATTTCCAGCAATAGGTTTAGACTTGAATTTTGCTCAAGCAAAGAAAGGGCAATTAAAACCGAGGAGACAAGCCCCGCAGGAATGCCCAGCCTCAGGCTCTTGAAGCCCTATCCTGACTTCTGGCCAAGGCTACAGCCCTGACTTCAGGAACTGCCTGGGAGGTCTGGCTTCACAACAATCACAGGGAAGCTGCTGGCAGGTGGGCAGAGATGCTGAGGTCACATCTGCCTGTGGACAGCCTCACAGAACGTGCTGATACAGCTGGGCAGGAGCAACTTAGAAACTACAGACTTGCCACAGGCCCTCGACTTCACAAGCCTAGGCCTGCATGGCAGCTCTGGGGCAGACAGGGAGGGCAGGGCAGACTCCCCCCGTCTCCACATGCCCTGGTGAAGCCTGGCTCGTCAGCTGTAATTCTACTCCCTACCAGCAGGTGATGCTGTTTCCCGTCTAGAGAGGTAAGGTGGGGGTGCTTCCTTTGTGGGCCCCGGTGGCAGCTGCCACCAGGCTGGAAGCCCGATGGCTTTATAGAGAACAATGGCCGTTGTCACTGTGGATAGTTGTCTCCCAGGCGAGGGGCAAGGCCATGCTGGGATGAAGGCTGGCAGGGAGTTGTGGAGGGGCCAGGAAAAGGGTGGGGAGGGTGGCTGGTAGGCATAATTCCGAGAGGCTGTACCTTTTCTCCTGTTGTGTTCTGTGTCCTTCCTTCTACACATGCCCTGATGCCGAGCTTAAAGCACACAGAATTGGCAGCGAAGGAGAACCTGCCTTCTGCCTTCTGCCGCCTGGAACACACCGCCCCAGCCTGTGTGGCCCACTCCTGCAGCGGCCACGTCCTTCCTGCCAAGTCCGACCTCACAACAACCAACGCCTTGCTAAAAGACTGGGAAAGACAGCCCTGCAGATGAGGGCCCTGAAGCCTCTGGGCACACACTCCCAGCTCCTGGGTCCCTCTGGTTGTGGTGGACCACTGTAGGGCCCAGCCCACGGGCGGCGGCTGCTCCGACAGCGGCCACGTTAGCCTCGACTTTGCCACCCCATGGAGATGGGGCCACCGAGTGCTGACATCCAATGGTCCCAACTAAGGTAAGTCAGGGCACGGGACCTAGAAAATAGCTGCTCCCCTCCATGGGCAGACAGGCCACACTGCTGAGGGCCTCATGCCAGCTGAGGGGAGCAAGCACAGGTGAGGCTGGCTGTGTGCTGTGAGCCAACACCTTGGGTTCACGTGTAAGGCAGGACAAGCTCATTCATTCCCAAGGGCTCTGAAGCATAAAGAGAGAAGATGCAGGCAGTGCCTGGTCAGGACCGGGTGTCTCCCTGGCTGGCTCTGACCTGGGTGCTGGCCCGTCCAGGTTTCCTCCCGCCATGCCATGTTTCCTTTGTACTCTGACCCTGCTGTCAAGGGCACTGACCTTCAGTGTCAACCTGAGTCTATCACTTGCTAAACAGTCTCAGAGACATATGAGAGGAACTCACAGGTCACAAGGGCTTTCTCTTCCTCCTCTTCCTCTTCCTCCTCCTCTTCCTCTTGTTCAGGCAACTTCTTGAATTCGGAAAGGTCTGTTTGTAGCAGCTGGGAAATGGCCTTGTGGGTCACAGCTGCAGCAAAGGGTGGGGGCGCATTCCTGGGGAGAAGACACGAGAGGAAGGCTGGAGCAGCTCCCAGCTGAAGGGCAGGCCTGCATCCGCCACCTCCAGACGGACTTATGCCGCCACCCTTCCTGAGGTCACTACAGGTGACCTCTGCCTCCAAGGGCCTGGAACGTATGTCCACATAACACCAGGGGCACACCATCTGATAGGATCTGCTGGAAGGTATCCTTGAGGCATGTGAACCTCAGTGCCCAGGAATCTGCCCTGGTTCTCAAGCTGGAGACCCTGGGACCAGGGCATGTTACGAGCTAAATTGTATCCCCCAATTCATATGCTGAAGGCTGAACATGTTTTGCCTCAGATGGGATCGTTCTTCCAAGGAGGTTCACTGAGGATAGCACGAGTGAAGATGAGATTATGGTAGAGTGGGATGGGTCCCTGCTTCGGTATGACTGGCTTCTTTTGTGGAGAGGGCGGGGTAAGTACAGATACAGACACACCCATGAGGAGAAAGCCACGTAGCTATAGGACAGGGGTCTGGGGATTCTGGACCTACACACCAAGGAATGCCCATGATTATCTGCAGACCACCAGAAGGGCTCAGCCAGGCTGACACTCTCACCTCCATTTGGCCTCCATCCTGTGAGTCAACTGTGAGACTATGGTGTCTGGTCTGTGTGCTAAATTTGGGGTGACGGCCCCAGGAGACTGCTCCTGGGAGTGGGTCCCAGGTGATGCCTTGGGACAGGTGACCCATGCTGCCCCATGCTCTTACAGCTCAGGGTCTCTGGGCTGCTGGGGGCGGGTCAGGCTACAGTCACAGGGAATTCTGGTCTGTTCTGAGGGGAGACATGATAGTGTCAGACTGACTTCTTAAATCCCTTTGAGCCCATGGAGGATGGGCTGAACGATGGATGCTGGTGATGACAGCCTAGAGAGGCCAAGGCCTAAGGGCTGGGCAGGGCCTTGGTGACAGAGAGGCAGAGGGGAACAGCGCTGGGCAGGGGCCTTGGTGACAGAGAGGCAGAGGGGAACAGCGCTGGGCAGGGGCCTTGGTGACAGAGAGGCAGAGGGGAACAGCGCTGGGCAGGGGCCTTGGTGACAGAGAGGCAGAGGGGAACAGCGCTGGGCAGGGGCCTTGGTGACAGAGAGAGGCAGAGGGGAACAGCGCTGGGCAGGGCCTTGGTGACAGAGAGAGGCGGAGGAGAACAGCGCTGGGAGCTATCATAGAGGGTCAGAGGAAAGAACAGAGAATCCAAGTATCTGATGTGAGCGGCTGGGCGGAGGGGGTGGGGGAGCCCCACCAGGAGCCCAGCTGGGACAGGGAGCCAGGTTCTGTTCCCACAGGTTCTGCAGAGTTAGGAGCCCTGAGGAGCTGTGGGAACATGGGTTGGCAGGAGCTGGAGCCCAGGAGGAATGAAGGCTGGGAGGCCCAGCTCCAGGAAGAGTTGGTGGAGAGGGAGCTGGGAAATAAGGGTCCTCCTTGGGACCACAGAAGAAAGGTCCTGAGGAACAAAAGAATCAAGAGCATAGGACAGTGCCCAGGAACATCACCTCAAGTGACGGCAGCCCGGAGAGGAAATGTCAGTTTCCTGTTGGGGCCTTGGCCAGTCAGCAGCGCAAAATGGGACAAGGGACCAAAGAGGAGAGGCGCCTGGTGAAGAGACGCCTGCTGTAGCCAGGGCAGCGAAGACAGCAGGCTGAGGACGCGCCTCTCCATGGCTGCTCTGCCCTCCACAGGGCTCTGAGCCTTGGGGATCCTGTTTAACACAGAAGCCCCGAGTCTGTGGCAGAGGGGTCAGTCTTCCTGGGGCCTCAAAAGCTTCTAGGATGCACCTCGATCCTCAACCTGCCTCCACGTCTAGTGGGGGATTCCCGAAGCTAGACTATGTGCTCTAGCCCAGTGTGCCTATTCCAAAGGGCATCTGGCTGAGTCTTCACGGCCGACAGTCTGGCTTTTAAAACTTCTTTAATTAAAAAAAAAATTGAGATAGGGTTTCATTTTGTAGCTCAGGCTGGCCTTGAAATAGCCATATAGCCCAGGCTGGCCTCAAAGTGGTGATCTTCATTGCTTCAGCTGGGATTATAGTTGTGAACCACTATGCCGGCTTTTGTGTGTGTATGCACGTGTGTGTAAGTGTGTGTGCATGTTCCTGCAGAGGCTAGAAATGGCAGATGTCTTACTCTGTCACTCTATTGGATTCCCTTGAGACAGGGTCTCTCACTGAACCTAAAAGCCACTGAGCTCCTGGGCTCTGCCTGTCTTCTATCCCCTAACACTGGGATTACAGGTGCATGCAAACACGTCCAGCTTTTATGTGGTCACTGGGGATCTGAATGTAGCTTTTCTCGCTTGTACAACACTCTTACCCACTGAACCATCCTTCTCCCCAGCCCCTTTATTGCCCTTTAAAACAAACAAACAAACAAACAAACAAACAAACAAACAAACAAACAAAACCAACCACAGTATCTCACGTAGTCCAGGCTGGCCTCAAGCTTGCTATGTAACCAAGGCTGACCTTGAACTCCTAATTCTGCTACCTCTGCCTCTTCAGAGGAGTGCTAGGGTTACAGTCATGCACCGACCATGGCAGGCTGACTTTTCAGCTTTGACGAGAACAACGACCTTCTAAGGGCCTGGCTGTTGAGTCCTGTCCTAAGGGTACTGGCCGTCGACCGATGGCCTTTAGTTTTAGAGAACTGAGGACTGAACCTGGAGACCCTGCAGGCTCGGCAAAAGTCGGTCACAGCTTTCCTTTTACTTTGTGAGTCAAGACCTCACCCAGGCCTTCAGCTGTGCCCTGTGTCCTAGGCAGGCCTGAGCGTCAATCCTCCTGCACTGGGCAGCACAAATGATTGGACAGCACTGCCGGGCTCTGCCGCCGCCAGCCTTTGGAGCTGCACAGTGAGCCGAATTTTTCAAAACAGAGAGTGACTCGGGAGGCCTGTGGACGAGCCTTTGAGAAAACAACCAGCCGCACTGGGTGCAGCCCGGCGGGAAAGCACTGGCCTGGCTCGCTGAGACCCTGAGCTGCATCTCCATCCTCTCTCGACACACTTCCCACCCCAATAAAGAAGAGTACATCTGGGAGGAAGCCAAGACATGAGAACAAGGTCCCTGTTTGAGGCATTTCCAGCCAGGCACTGGGCTTTCCTGTAGAGGCAGGGAGAAGGTACCCGCTCATCTGGCGCTGGTGAGGTCATGCTGAAGCTTCCTGCTCACTGCCTGCTGCATTTGTTGGGGGCAGGGAGGCAGCTTCCAGCCATGGGGACACAGACAATGCCTGGCCTCTGGCCACCAGCACTTCCTTCCCATCCCAGGGCCCACCCATGGATGTGTTCTGGAGGCCTCAGCCCTGCCGCCACACCACAAATGTCAGCCTGACTCTGGTCCTGGGAGTGGAGCTCTTCAGCTAGGCCAGAGGACACTGTGCCTAGGAAATGGCTACCTCAAGGGTCACCAGGAGCTACAACATGATGGGATGAAAACCACATCTAGGTAACCACAGTGTGAGTTTTATATTGCTCAGGGACCTAGAGAGGTGACAATGAAATCACAATAAACGGAGAAGAAAGGAAAAAGAGTGTGCAAAGCCCAGAGGTCAGAGATATGACTTCTGGATGGTCTCAGAGGAACACCATTTAAAATCCGAAGAAAGAGACAATGGATCACCGTATTTTATGCCCACAACTCTAAACTGGCTGTGGGGCCAGGAGCAAGGCAAGAGGGCCCAAAGTAACTGTGTGCGCACGGGTAACTGTGAATGCCGGGGACCACTGCAAATAACCAGTGCAGGTTATACACGAGGCTCACACCGCAGGTAACGGCGACACACACACCCATGTCCACACGTAAGAGAGAACGTTAGAAAAGAACAAAACAAACCCATTTGGAGGGCTGGGAGCCAGACTATAGCTGTATTCTATTTTTTTTTTCTTTTGTGAGTCAAGGTTTCTCTGTGTAACAGCTCTGGCTGTTCTGGAACTCGCTCTGTAGACCAGGCTGGCCTCGAACTCACAGAGATCCACCTGTCTCTGCCTCCCTTAGTGCTGGGATTAAGGGTGTGTGCCACCACCAGCCCACTGCACTAAATTTTTACGGCACACTTATGGTTTGTTTATTGATGCACAGACAGGGCCTCAGCAGGTCCCTGGGGCTCTGTGCCACCCCATCCTTCTTCTTCTTCTTTTTAACTAAAAATAATTTTTTTTTACTTTGAAAACTTTTAGAAACTTTACTGTTAAACTTGCATGCAAATAAAAACATCCCACATCAAAACTAACTTGACTCAATGAAAAGTTAAAATAGGCATTCAAAATGGAAGCTATGGAGCAACATACTAAATATTATACTTTCAGTATCAACTATATTTTGTGTGCTTACCCATTACTAAAACAAACAACAACAAAAATCCACGACAGAATTAGAACTGGAAGGACAATTCGCTCTTTATCTTCTTTTATAATTAGTGACCATGACCATATTCAGTCCTTCCTCATCCCCCAATGATTAGCATTTCTTGTTCTTTTTCTTTCATTTCGTGGAAGGGCGGCCTCTAACCTACTATCTAATATGACTAGTATCCTTCAAGGAAGGGGCCCAAAAGAAAACGGGGGAGCTAGCTCAGTCGGCAAAGGGCTTCCTTCGCAAGCACGAAGCCATGCAATTAGATCCCCCAAAGCCACGTAAAAATCGGAGTGTACGTGTCACACCTGCAATCCCAGGGATGGTGAGATGGGAGGCAGAGACACGGGCATCCCTGGAGATTTGAGGGCCACCTCGCCTGGCCTGCATGGTGAAGGTCTAGGCCAATGAGAGACTGTTTCAAACAAAAGGCGGACCGATGGACTGATACCCACGATTGTCTTCTGCTCTCCACATGTACGCTGTACATACCCACACAAAATGAAATTTAAAAACGTGAGGTCACACAGACAGGGAGAACGCCATGTGATAATAAAGGCAATTTACCAGAGGTGAGTCTAAAAGCCAAGGAGTACTAAGCAGTGGCCACCAGAGAGTCCTAGAACAATCTCCCCACAGCCTCCAAGACAGCACGGCCTTGTTCGATTTTGGATCTCTGGCCCTTAGACCTGTCAAAGGACAGACTTCTGTTCTCACGGCCTTGACTGTAACACTTCCATGCTACAGTCACACGACATCTACACCCTCATCTCAAAGTTGCACTTTCTGTTACTTCAATACTTTTAACCATGAGTTGAACACATTAAATGGAAAAATGTCTGATCTGGAGAGATGGCTCAGTGGTTAAGAGCACTTGCTGTTCTTGTAAAGGGTTCTGTTCCCAGCACCTACACTGGCGTTCACAACCATCTGTAGGCAGGCATGTGGTGCACATCCATATATACAGGCAAAGCACTCATGCACATAAAATAAAATCAGTAAAAGAAAGAAAAAACAACTGCAGAAATAAGAAGCAGGTAACTTTAAATAGGTGCACTATTCCGAGTAACTTAGTCATGTGCTTGTCTTACGGGGAACAGTAACCTTGTCTGTCCAGTGCACCTATCCATCAGTCATTTAGCAGCTGTCTTAGTACCACAGTGTTCAAAAGGCCCTTACTCTACTTAGCAACAGCTGCAAAGCCCAGGAGTAATGATGCTGCATTCTGACAGTGAAGAGAAACCATAGAGAATGGTTTCCACTTATCTTTAAATAAGATAGTGGATGCTCTTGACCTAATCCCCAGACATGCTGAGCCTGCTGAGATCTATGCTGAAGGAGTCTCCTGTCTGCAAAACTGAGAGACAAGAAGCAGGAGGAAAAGGCCCAGTAACTGGGGTTCTCACTCTGCACTTCAGGCTCTCCTGGAATGCACCCCACAGATAAGGGGACCACGCCACTCTCCTAAGGCTCAGGTAGGTCAAGGTCAGCACCTGGCAGACAATGTTGCACCCTGCTGAGGTGGCCAGGCCTACCTGCTGCCCAGGAAGCTCACTGCCAGCTCAGCCAGCTCCGCCTCCACCTCTTCCTGGCTCAGTACTGTCCCTGGGACCTTCCATGGCAAAGGGCTCTCTGGGCTCAGTGGGGCTGGGAAGTCTTGGAGGAGGGTGTCCAGGAAGCCTGGGATCTCGCTGTCACAGGCCATCTGGCTGCTGTTCTGTAGGGCTCCAGAGGCCATGCCCAGTGCATCCCGGGGACTTGCAGTTATGTTGGGGTGAGATGGTCTCCAGTCAGTCTTCACTCTGGGGAGAGATGTCAGAGTTAGAATATCACAGGGTGACAGTTTCTGTGTGATGTGGGGTACCCTGCTTTGTCTCTTTCACCAGCAAGCAAGGTGAGGCAGGTACCTCAACAAGCCCTGGGCCTCATGGTCCAGGGAACACAGCTAATGGAGTGGTAATCCCATTTAGTATCCTGTCATGGGTTCAAGCGGAGAAACATGCATGCCCAGAGACTAGCCTTAGACGACAGTATCACAAGCAGGCCATGAAGCCATCTCAAAGAAGTGACAGAGGAAATGCACGTTGCCTGCAGAGTGGCGGGTATGGTCAGAGGCAAGCAGGACAGGGACACCGGGACTGGGTCATCAAAATAGGTAAAGGGTTTAACCGGATCTCCGGAGGCCAGGAGCCA
The DNA here is from genome assembly GCF_049852395.1 of Peromyscus maniculatus bairdii. Taxonomy (NCBI): domain Eukaryota; kingdom Metazoa; phylum Chordata; class Mammalia; order Rodentia; family Cricetidae; genus Peromyscus; species Peromyscus maniculatus. The sequence continues at coordinate 3,488,967 of NC_134863.1, read as the reverse complement.
GCAGGGCCCAGGGAAGAAGTGATGCCAGCATGTCCATAATTGACCAGCTGGGAGAAAGGGACACATGCCAGGCTGCAGAGATGGCGGGAAACCGAAACGCCAGCACACAGGGGCTGTCGGTGCAGAGTGACTTGGGAGACAGAGCAAACTAGGAGCAGACAGGCTCCTCCCTGGGTACCTCTGGGGCCGCCTGCCAGGGACGAGGGGCTTCTGGGACATGGTCAGGTCTGTTCACTGCTCTCTGGCAGGAAATGTGAGTCAAGGGCTTTGAACATCCCAGCTGGGTTCCAGCCCCTTCCCACATCCTTAAGGACACTGAGGGTTCTGTAGCTGCCAGGCCCTGGGTGTGGCCCCAAGCTCTGCAAAGCCAGGCCAAATCCCCATTTCAGCAGGATCTGGAGAAGGTGGTCCCCTGCCCAGGGTCTCAGGATAAGGACAGGGCTTGGAGGAACCCCCGCCTGAGCATCAAGCTGTCACTGCCCACATCAGCCCTTTCACACCTGAGGTACACAAAATGCCCAAGACTCTTCACGTCCATAGCTGTACCCTGCCCTCTTCCCTGGGGTGGGATTTTAGCTCTCATGTGGCTCAGAGCCACCTCTGGCATGGCCAGCCAGTCCCTCTGTACTCAGTGTCCAAGTCTTGCAGGGCACTGTCACCCCTTTAGATAGCCGATCACACAAACAGACTCCTATCTTCGTTTACAATCATCCAGCCTCAAATAATACTTGAGCGTCTCTTGTCTCTTTGTGGTGCTGGGAACTGAGCGGAGCCACACATCAACCCCCTCTGCCTTTCTTTCAGGATCCCTGTGATGCGCTTTGGTCCCTACCTCCCCCGCTCCCCTTGGTGCTGGGGCAAAGCCCTACTTCCCATCACACCGGGCAGAACCTCCCTGCCAGCATCTGCTCACACAGGCCCCTCTTTGCAGCCTCTGCTTCTGTCAGGTACACCCCAGGCCCAGTGGGACTGTCCACTCCCTTTAGCCCCCCAAGGATGTGGCACCTTTGGGGGCTCTACTTAATATTCTGGCTTAGGAACTTCCAGTAGGAAACAACCCGGTGTGCTGCCATCAGAGGAAACAAAGGGCAATCTTTATGGTGGTAAAATGGACTGTAAGACTCTGAGCACCCCAAGTTCTAAAATGGACTGTAAGACTCTGAGCACCCCAAGTTCTAAAATGGACGGTAAGACTCCTCTGAGCACCCCAAGTTCTAAAATGGACTGTAAGACTCTGAGCACCCCAAGTTCTAAAATGGACTGTAAGACTCTGAGCACCCCAGGTTCTAGGCAGAACCTAGAGAGCAGCTTCACAGTCCAGCTCCCTTGAAGGCCTTTCAGATTCTAACCACTAAGTGGACCAGGTAGAAAGACAGGCGAGACTCCTAGAACCATCGGTCTTGGAATGAACACAGATGGTGTCTCCACACTTTGCTGGGAGGGAGGAGGGTTGAGGCATGAAAGAGGGATGAGGAAAGTCCGAAGAGCAAAGGGAACTCAAAGGGACTGCAAAGGCTGTCCTCACTTACAACAGTTTCTAGTACAAAAAGACTAGAAAACACAAAGAGGGGATGGAGATGCATCTTAGCATAGACTGCTTGCCCGACAGGCACAAGGCCCTGGGTTCAATCCCCAGCACCACACCTGTGACCCTGCACTTGAGAGGTAGGGCCACGAGGATCAGAAGTTCAAGATCATCCTGGGCTCCATGCAGAGTCCCAGGCCAACCTGGGAAACTAAACAAAACACAAAAAGAGAAGTCGATGTGGGAGGGTCCTGATATCATGTTAATCAAAATAGTATTTAGGGTACAAAGCAAAGGTGTGGTGAAAAGCTAATACTGTCAACTTAACAGGATCTAGAATTACTGAAGAGACAAGTCCTGTCTGTTTGCGATTCCCTAGGTGAGAAGGTCAACTATAATTGTGGGTGGCACCATTCTATCAGCTGGGGTCTTACACTAAATAAATGAAGCACACTAGTGGAGCCCAGCATCCGTCTCTTATTCCCTCACTGTGGACACAATGTGACCAGCTCCCTCTTCAAGATTATGTTGCCATCAAGGACTGCATTCCTTGAAAACCCCTCATTCCTGAAGTCCCTTTATAAAGTATCCTTTTTTTTTTTTTTTTTTTTTTTTTTTTTTTTTTTTTTTTTTTTTTTTGGTTTTTCGAGACAGGGTTTCTCTGCGTAGCTTTGCGCCTTTCCTGGAACTCACTTGGTAGCCCAGGCTGGCCTCGAACTCGCAGAGATCCGCCTGTCTCTGCCTCCCGAGTGCTGGGATTAAAGGCGTGCGCCACCACCGCCCGGCTATAAAGTATCCTTTTGCAACAAGAAAAGTACAAGTGATAAGAAAGCAAAACACAACACCTCTTTCTTTTTTCAGAGGTGGAATCAATCTGTTTTTAAAAAGATAGACAAAGAAGCTACAGGCTGGTGGTGGCGCATGGCTGCAAGCCCAGCATTCAGGAGGCAGAGGCAAGAGAGCTGCCACAAGTTTGAGGCCATTCTGTCTACACAGCAATGTCCAAGGGAGGCCAGGCTACAGAGACCCTGTGTCAAAAACCAAACAGCCTCCACCACTGGAAGAGGCAGGATCCTGCACCGGTCTACAGCAGCCAGCTTGGGCTCCAACACCAGCAGAGCATGGCTAAGTAGAACAGTTCAGTTTAAGGGAATGAGAGACGACAGACTTTCTGCGGCCACTCGCAAGCAGAGGGACCTGGAGATCATGCAGTAGAAGCAGAAAAAGGCCAATGACCAGGAGGCCTCCACGAGGCTCGGTTCACCTTTCCTGTGCTGTGTGTGTGGAGTCAGTCCCACCGTGCTCCCTGTCCTCCTGGAGTGCTCACAGGTTCCAGCACATTCCCTTGGTCTTGACTCTGCAGTGGGTCCTTTCTGTGTTTCCTTTCCTTCGGGTAGCCTCGCTCCCTCTTGGAGGTGAGGGGTTACCCTTTCCCAGTGTTTTTTATTCCTATGGGGCATACCCCAAAGTATTAAAAGTAGTTTTGTAAAAAACAAACAAAAATTAGATAGAGTACTTTTTGTTGAAGGTTATATATATTACTAGAGTTAAAACTCACTGTCTACACTCACATTTATTTACAAGTTAATAAAATGTAGCCTGGGTTACAAAGAACAAGCAGGTAAAAAGATGGAGTGTAAACAGAGCAGAGACGGAGAGATTCGGACAGGAATGAGACAGATACAGTGTAACCAAAGGTAAGCCAGAAGAATCAAGTGGGCCCTGAGCTGGGGCTGGAGACCGCAGCAGAGGCAGTAGGGAGTTTGTTCACAGGCGGAGCATGGAGACGAAGAGATGGCATCACCTTCTCAGAGGACCAGGCCAAATGTCATCAGTACCCCACCCGCCAACTGCTCTAGTCTCCTAGTGTGCAGGGACAGAAGTGTGAATACTGCAAAGCTGTTCTCAAGCAAGTGACAAGCATCTGGATTATTCCACGCAACTCTACAGGACCTAAAGGTACCACAATTCTCCGGCAGTGCGGAATGGGCTAACACACGACTCTGACTAGGATCAAAGTGAAAGGACAGGACGCTCACACCCGAGCACACAGAAAGCCCCAGCTAGAAAACCCTGCCACGGCATCACCCGACCTGCCACTTAGAAGGCTTCTGTCTAACCTTTGCCCTCAGACTGTTTCCTGCACCTGGAGCCTGTTTTCCTTGGAGTCTGGGCTCATCCTCTTGGCACTGCAGCACTCTGGACCCAAGTCTTTAATGCACCTGGCTACACAGCTGCTCTCACTGCCCTGCGCTGTCTGCTCCAGGCTCGGGACCTGTTTGTCATAGGCCCCAAGGCTATCTGCACCATGCATGCTGAGTGGGCCTTGGGTGGCACCATACGCATGCTCTTGTGCAAAGCTCTGCCTGCATCTGCTGGCTTACTCTCAGGGCCCGTCCTGACGGTCCACTTGCACTAGAAAGGCAGTATGCCCAGAGAAGTTCTGCCTGCTGTGGCCATTTCTGCATTGTGTGGCTTGGGCCACGGTGAAGAACCAGGCCACAGTTTTCCTTCCCCAGAGTCTAGCTGAGGCAAAGAGTGAGAGCAATTCCCTTCCTTGTTTTCCCTCTTTCTGACAAAATCCTAAATCTGATGCATGTCTTTCCAAGTTACATGAAACAACCAACCTCTGGAAGCCCCAGACCCGAAGAGGAAGGTTCAGACAGCAGCAGGAAGGCGTGGCGAGGGGCAAGGCACCCAGGGGTACTGGAGGGGGGAGCAGTAGCTGGCTGGTGGTCGGCGCTGGACAAAGGAGTCTGGGGAGATGGGGTGGGGCAGAACACAAGTGCTGGGCCTGGTGTGGGGCGGCCTGACTCCAGTGGTCTCACGGCAGCAAGGGCTCAGGATGAGAGGGACATGTGCATGAATGTGTGTGAGTCACCACGGGAGGGCCTGCAGGGAGGGTCGGGGGAAACCAAGATCCAGTCGCCCATGGCTGCACGGCCTTGACTGGTTTGGCCAAATGTGACACCTGGCTGGTTCCTCCTGGTTCTGGGACTGGTGCTTCTCTTATACATATGAGCTGGCAGCTGCTCCTAAGATCCTGAATTTGTGACCTCCCTGACTCAACCTCTCCAGTACTGGGGTCATAGGTGTGTTATATCCCTAGCCTCAGGACTCATTTCTCTATTTGTAACTGACTGCTAAGAATAGCTTGTGTAAATCCTTCTAGATCTTAACTAATCTTTTACTTCACACATGGAAGAGATTTTATTTATACTTAAAAATGGTTATTATAAAAAGTGTGATAAATACACATTAAATAAATCATCACTTTATGGTGGTTCACGCCTAGAATCCCGGCACTTGGGGAACTGAAGCAGCAGAACTGCCACCAGGTTGGTGCCAGCCTGGGCTACTGAGTGAAACCTTGCCTCAAAAAAGAAAATTCAGCCAGGTGCCGATGTCGCATGCCTTTAATTCCAGCACTCGGGAGGCAGAGGCAGGTGGATCTATGTGAGTTCTGGGCCAGCCTGGTCTACAGAGTGAGTTTCAGGACAGCCAGGGCTACTCAGAGAAACACTGTCTAGAAAAACCAAACCAACACTCCCCCCCCCCCCCCCCCCCCCCGCAAAAAAAAGAACCAGCCAACCAAAGGGCGGAGGGGTGGTGGGGTGCTGTTTGGGAGTGTAGCTCAGTTGGTGGCTACTTGCCTTGAAGACATGAGGTCCTGGGTTCATCTACAAGACTGGGCACGGTGGTGAACACCTGCAATTCCAGCACTTGGGGGATGGAGGCAGGAAGAACACAAGTTCAAGGTCATTCTTAGCTACCTTATGTTATGACCTGGAGGCCAGCCTGGGCTACATGAGACCCTGTTTGAAAAAAACCAACAAAACGAAACAACACTAAAAAACACTTAAGAATATTTTTTTCTCTATTGGTGCTAGAGACTCAGCGCAGGGCCCTGTGCAGGCTTCGGATGCTCCTCCCCAGCCGAGTCCAGTCCCCACTTGACCCTCTTTAACGCCATTCTGTGGCGACAAGCACAGCCATGTTGTTTTCTTTTTACAGGCTTGGTATTCTTTCAATGGACCCCAAGCTCCATGAGGTCAGGGTCCCTGGCCCTCTGTGCTCAGCAAACTGAATGTCCACTAAGAGTGAGGTACGTAGCCTGAGGCCTGGAGCTACGAAACAGGAAATGAAAATGCCCCCTTAGCACGCTGGATAGCAAAGACAGCCTTAAAGACAGGGTTGGCCTCAGGTGACATCACAAAGGAATTCTGAAAATTAATCTGTTGTGGGAGGTTTATGGTTTTTAAAACATTTGTTCTGTTTACCTCTCAGAACTATGAGTGCCATCAGGCCACGCTGCAGCTGAAAAAAAACAAAAACAAAAAACGGTGCTGGGGGAAAGTACTAGTCTAAGGTCATAAACGAGAAATGGACCGCACGGGACTCAGTTGAGGACTCTGGTGCTCAGTGCCTTGGCCATTTCCAGCCCAGTTTGTTGTGGAGAAAAGTGAAATCTGACAAAGGGCGGGGTATGAGCATACAGACCCTGAGGCAGAGGTGGGCTCAGTTCCTCCGGGGAGGACCGTTCACAGAACTTGTCCCAGGATATACTGGGAAGACATCTGTTACTCAAGGGGCCTGGAAGTAGAAGGCCTTGGTGGAGGAGCCCACCGCCTTCCGCTGGGCCTCTCTGGATGTTACAGACATTCCTACAGCCTGGTGCCTTTCCTCCTGACACAGACAGCTTAGGGCTGGCCTGAGACCACAGCGGTAACGGTGGAGCCCCGGGCTTCATGACTGAGGCTCAGCCCAATCCAGTTCAACAGCTTCAGACCGAGTCTCCAAGCCAGGCGTAAAACACCAGCTTTAAACACACGCAGGGGCGCCGGGGCGCCAGACACTCAGGCTGACAATGTGGGGCCTTCACTAGCAGGGCTGGGGCAGGGCCGTGGGCCTGGCCCCCACGCTTGGGGGTGGGAACGGGAGAGCCTTGAAAACCGAGGGCTGTCACGCCGTGGGACTCCCACTTGCCTCACGGCTCAGCCCCTCCAGGACCTGGGTTCAGCCACACCCCATGGGGTCAATGGACTCCCAGTTCTGTGTCCTTAGCGCCCACGCTTTGCCTCAGCCCCGCAGGGTCCCGGTTGCTTGCCCCGCTCTTTTGCTCACTGGCAACCCCGCGTCCCTTGAGTTCGGGCCCCCGAAACCCGTCCTGGCCTTAGTGCTTTCTCGCCTCTCCATTTCCTCCTCCGTCTCTTTCCACCCTCATGCACCTCATGCCCCCACCTGACCGCCACCCTGGCCGGAGTCTTCCACCCTCGTCCTCCATCCCTAGCACCCCGCGGGCCTCACCTGCCAGGCTGCCGCAGTGCTCCCCACGAGCTGCTCTGGGCCGGCCACGCCTACTTCCCGTCCTGGGGCGCCGCAGGCTCCGCGCAAGCGCAGTCAGGGCCTCGGGTGGGCCTCTGCTGCCCCCTGGCGGCCTCTTGGCCCCTTGTTTTTGGGAGGAGACGTGCCCGTTTGCCAGGGAGCCGCTCCACTTCTCCAAGCTTGAGTCGGCAGAAAGCAGTCCTTGCTTCCCAAGGCTCAGAAATTAAACAACTTGTGCGATCAGCTGCAGGGCAGGGATGTGGCTACATACAGAGACAAGAGGCGCATGCCTCTGGGTCACGTTCGCTTGTTTCATTTTTAAATGAGAGGGTCATGGGAATGCTTTCTTTGAAAGAACACACTCATCTGATAGCAATGGACGGGTATGGTGCCTGTGTGCAGTGCGGAAGCACCCTTCAAGTTTCACTGTGGTCCTGCCCCTAGGAACCGGCTCCATGTGGTCAGGGTCCCTGATCCTGACCCCGGGTGCTCAGCAGGACCGCCTGGCCACTGAGAGTGAGGTAAGTCGCCTGAGGCCTGGGCTATCAAACAGGAAATGAACACTCTCTTACTACATTGGGTAGTAAAGGCAGCCTTAAGGACAAGTTTGGTAGTTTGGCAGTGTTGGCGCACACCTTCAGTCCCACCACTCGGGAGGCAGAGGCTGGTGGAACTCTGTGAGTTCAAGACCAGCTTTGTCTACAGAGTGAGATCCAGGACAGCCGGGGCTACACAGAGAAACCCTATCTTAAAAAAGGCTTCAGGTGACATCACAAAAGAAATTCTGCAAATTAATCTGTTTTAATCTGTTGTGGGAGACTTATGGTTTTATAACAATTTGTTTCATTTTGTTTGCCCCTCAGAACTGTGCTGACAAGTACATGCCATCAAGACCACACTGACTTAGGGAACTAAGGTCTCAGGGAATTCTGATTGGAAGGTTTCAGGGAAGCCATGAGCCTGGAAATGAAATCGCTTCCAGAGTGTGGGGACTGGGTGTGTGTGTGTGTGTGTGTGTGTGTGTGTGTGTGTGTGTGTGTGTGTGTGTGTGTGTGTGTTTGCATGGTGGGGAGAGTGTCTGTCTGCTATGCAAGAAGCAGGGTCCTGGTTCACTCAATCTGAGCCAGGTTTGAGGCCAGTTATAACGGGGTGAGGTAAGTAATTCGAGTTGAGGGTGACGGCTCAGGGAGGCAGCAAAGGTAGGCACTGGGAACTTACCCTCCCTTGTTAGGCTCCAGGCCAAGGACATACCCTGAAGTTGCTGTCCACATAGTTCATGCCTTGCCTGCAGTCCATTATACCAAAGCTTTTAACTTTTATTCTTGTCAAAGGAATCTCAGTTAGCTCTACCAACCAGCTTAGCTCAAACCTGTGCTTCTCCAGCAAGGAACACCCAAGCTGTAGGGTAGAGCCAGGAGGTCCCAGATCTCCCATCCATGTTCTCTCTCCCAGCCCCCTAAAGCCTTTTCCAGAAGCTTGCTCTGAACACTCTGTAGGTGGATGCACACAACCTCCCAATCACATCAGCCCATATCACCCTTGTCAGAGACCAGATACATCACTCTTGGGCTTTAAAAACCTCAGTGATGGATTACTGGCCCCCTCTTGGGTACCGATTGTCCTCACAGAGATAGGGAGGAATGATATATATACAGGTCCATACCTTCTACAGCACTGGGAGGGTGCTGCACCCGATGACACAGACTTCCTCATGTCAATGTGCACTGCAATCACAAGGTAACAGAAATGGAATCTGCAGTGCCGGGGGACAAACCACTGGTCCTGCCACCATGAGCCACAAGTAAAGACAAGGAGGGCTAGCCTGAGATCCTGCTTGCCTCAAATAACACAGGCTGCCCTGTAGCGCTGACCTCATCAGCTTCCAAAGCAGAAGTGATGCCAGGACATAGCTGCTCCAAAGACAGTTCAGGCTTAGAACACGCCTCACCGCTCGTCCTAATCATCCCCAGTTGACCTATTAGCAAGGATGAGGATGAAAGGTGAGGGGCCAGGGGTTCAGAGTGCAGTTCTACACAAAAGGGACAATTTCAGGATAAACCCAGGGACACATTAAGAGGCCCGTGTGGTTTTAAAGATGGAATGGAGTCTGGGTTTAAGGCCTATAGGACAGTCTTTTCCCCAAGCCCAAATTAACTGCACACTGAGCTGCCCACCTGTAGTCTATTCAAGATGGAACTGGGCCGAATGGGCCGAATAGCAAAGCCACAGCTTTGTGCTAGGTATCCAACTCAAAGACATGTGGCCTTATTAAGGTTCCAGATTCTGACTGAGTGGAGAGGCTAGGTTCTGAGTGTCCTTTTTGTCCTATAGCTTGTACTCCTGGGACACATTCCAGCAACTTCTATGCAGCTTCCTGGTCCACTACTCTGGGCAGCTTTCCCAAGGTATCACCTCTTCCTCTGTTGTATGATCTATGGTTATCAGGGCTCAGGCGGGAAGCCTGGTGGGGCCATGCGGATAGACTACTAGTTGTCTTATGGCTTTCTCACGAGTCTCCCTGCCTTGTGTGACGGTGAATCTACTGCAGAGGGAGGATTCCTGTGGGAATGCTACCGGCTACCTCTCAACCAAGCATTCCACAGAGTGGCTGTCTTGCTGAGCCCCTGCAGGACATGGCAAGGCAGGGCCGGAGGGCAGTCAGTTTCTTTCACAACTGAAACAGGAACCCACGCTGGGTGGGTGAAGGAACACAGGAAGGGGCTGCAGTCAGAAAGGTGGCCACAGCTACACCAGCTACCACAGAGCAATCTGGCTGGCTTACCGAGTATTTTGTAGATCTGGCATTTCAAATCTAGAAAATGGGGTACCCAGCTGCCTGTCTGAGGTAATACAGACTCATGATGAGAACAGGAGTGAAAACAGACCCACAACGTTACCAGAGTCACACACATATTCTATGTGCCAGATTTGCTTGGGGTTTCTGAGTGCGGGCCATAAAAACGGGTTAGGGATCAGGGAGCTAGGCTGCAGGCAGTGAGCACGGGATTGAGACCTAGACTGAGTCTTCACCTGGCTCTGCCAGCTCCACCTGGTCTGTCAAGGCTGCTATGGCTGCTGTGCCCATCTTCCTGCTAACCTCAGACTGCCCAGTGCTTGTGTTGTGAACAGCTACACCACTGTACATGTACACACACAGGCTGAATGCTCCCCATGGTCCCAGGTGGCTTTCTTGCTGGCATTGCCATGGTGTGGCCAGAGCAGGGTGCACTTTAAACACGCACAGGATTGTGATGATATATTGTTACCCTAATAAAATTTGCCTGAAGATCAGAGGACAGAACAAACCTTTAGATTAAACACAGAAGCCAGGCAGTGGTGGCACACACCTTTAATCCTAGCACTCAGGAGGCAGAGACCTGTCTGGATCTCTGTGAGTTCAAAGCCACCCTGGACTACATGAGATTGACTCAGTCTAGGAGAGAAACAGAGCCAGGCAGTGGTGGCACACACCTTTAATCCCAGCACTTGAGATCTCATGCCTTTGCTTGGGAAGCACATATACCTTTCATGCCAGGAAGTGATGGCTGAGCAGAGAGTTACGTAAGGCATGAGGAGACAGGAACCAGAGGCTTTCAGGCTGAGGAGTCCTAGAGGTGAGACGTGGCAGTGGCTTGTTCCCGGTCTGATCTTTCAGCATTTACCCCAATATCAGGCTCCAGGATTTGTATTAAAATATCTATTAGAATTCAAGTTATATCTGGCATCCAACTTTTGGGGACAAATTCATGAATTTATCGGCTCAGGAGAGCTGCACGTGGCCAGAGTCGCCCCTGCCGGCTAAGCTGCTGCTGCAGCCTCTCTGCAGCGCACTCCACAGGTTTTGGGCTCCAAGCCCGCAGGAGCTGCCGCTTTTGCACACTTCCCCTGTGCAGGCAGCGGGCTCCCCACTTCTCCCCTCTCCCGTGGGTCTGGCCTTCCCTGGGCCCCTCCTCAGGCTGCTGCCACACCGTCACCTCAACTGTCACTGTCAGCAGATTTGGAGTCAATTGGGGTTCCTTAAAGGGGGGAATTAGTTAAAAGGAAGTTTTTGTTAACAAATTCAGAAACATTATTTACAATGCAGGGAGTTTGGTCTCTATTTGGTAATACGATTGATGGTCTAAAAATGGAACAATTAAATGAGAGGATAATTAATGTTGGTGGAATTTATGTAATCTCAATTATAAATATTGTTTGATCGTTTCTGTTTTACCATTGAAAAAGATGGATAATATGAGTACCAAAATAAAAGTTTTAGTTTTAGTTAAAACAGATCAGATATTCAGACCCAGACAGAAATTTAAAGGAGAACCAGTCTCAGCATTGCATTATAAGGTTACAGAGAAACAGCCTAAGGCTTTCAAACAGCCAACCTTAACCTAACCAGTAACCTTACAAGAACTGCCAATGATAGATATCATCAAGGCTGTGTAAGAGCTGGCCGGACTCCTGTGCAAATGTTTGATGTTATGGAATTTAAGATGTTTTAATAACAGATTTTTTTTTTGATAACTAGTTTTTTGTTTTTTACCGGAGCTGAGGACCGAACCCAGGGCCTTGTGCTGCAAGGCAAGTGCTCTACCACTGAGCTAAATCCCCAACCCCATAGATTTTTTTTTTTAAAGTCTATGAGACAGTCTGCTCCTGGCAGCACCAATCTACTTCAGAGATGAGGATGGGCATCGAAGACACTCCACATGGAGTTTACTTTCTTTGTGGCAAGTTAGCCACCGAGCAAGAAACTGCCCTTGCCTCGACTGCTGACCGTATGCTGTCCAAATGGACAAGCAGGACACAAAAGAAAGGACTGCTGATCCTTGCCAAGACAAAGTAGGAAGGCTCTTTAGAAAATCCTGCTTCACAGATGAGTCTGTCAGATATGGTAGGCCTGTAAGCTGAAGGTAGATACCCCAACATTGCAGAGAAACCTAGGGTGACTGCCCAGGCAGCCAGTTGTTTTTGTCATTTCTCACATTTTTTGGAAGTCGCTTGCCTGCACTTTCTGTTTACTTAGGTAATATTATTTACTTCTTGGGTCTCTGAGGGAGTTGAAAACTAGATAGTTATAGTTTTCCTTGTTAACAAATTCAGAAAAGAAACTCACTACAGAGGTATAAAGTGTATAAGTTTGAAAGACATCAAAAGATAGTTTTCGGTTGGTGATACAAGTTAAGATAGAAAGTGAATTAGGTACATTTTGGACTCACCAAAATCGGATAGATAATGGAATATTTTCCCTGATTCTGTCAAATGTTAATGGACTGGACTTTAATTCTTGACTGTATATACTGTATATACTTATTGTAATTACTGTATACAGTTTTTCTTATATTAGTTGTAACCTTTTATTATTTTAGAGCAAAAAGGGGAAAGGTGATATCCTGTGTACCCTAATAAAATTTGCCTGAAGATCAGAGAGACAAAGGAACAAGCCACTGCCATGTCTCACCTCTAGAACTCCTCAGCCTGAAAAGCTTTAGTTCCTGTCTCACTTCTTAAATAACCTTTCTCCACCCAGCCATGTCACTTCCTTAGTGCTGGGATTAAAGGCATGTGACTCCCAACTACTGGGATTAAAGGTGTGTGCCACCACTGCCTGGCTCTGTTTCTCTCCTAGACTGAATCAATCTCATGTAGTGCAGGGTGGTTCTGAACTCACAGAGATCCAGACAGATCTCTGCCTCCTGAGTGCTAGGATTAAAGGTGTGTGCTACCACTGCCTGGCATCTATGTTTAATCTAGTGGCTGGCTCTGTCCTCTGATCTTCAGGCAAATTTTATCAGGGTGACAATATATCACCACACAGGATGAAGGGGTACAGGTGCATAGGTTTCCATAGGTGCAACCTCCACCCCCTTTCACCAGTAAAAGGTCCCAGGCTTTTTGCTCCAGAGAATACAAAATAAAAAGCATTTTAATGGTTTCAGTGGCTTAAAGACAACCACCATGATGTGTCCACACCAAACTGGAGCTGGAGTGAGGGAAGATGGGTTGTCATACAAAGTAAGCAGCCAGGGCTGACATCTTGTCTTTTGGCCGCCTGGGGTTGGGCTTTCCTGGAGGCCTCCGGCCCCGGGCCCGCCCACGACCCTGCCTCCTTCCAGGACCACCTCGGTGCATGGGGTGGCAGGAGGCTGCATGCTTCAGCTCCACCAGCTCCTGGAAGACGGGGTCGCAGAAGATGCAGCCTGTGTGCTGTGTCTCGTTGCCAGGAAGGGGAGACTTGGCTTTGTTGAAGTCTACATCAAGCAAGGCAGCCTCGCAGGCATTGCAGGTGTCAGCAGATACCCGTACTCGGTACGCATTTTCAAAGCAGTGTGCCACCACACTGCATGTATTGCAGGCCACCTTCCACTTGGGACCGGAGGTGGGGTCCAGAACCAGGACTCCATTCTCGCACTCCACGCACTGGCCAATGCCCAGCATGCTCAGTGAGTGCTGGCAGGTGGGGTGTGTGCACTCATTGCAGCCCATGCCTGAGGGAAGAGGAGTCCAGTGACCTAAAGCTGTCTTGGCTCCCTCATCTCTGGCTGCTTTCAATGTCAGACAAAGTGGTACTCTTAGCCTGCTTTGGGGGCATCTTGTTCACACTGGCCTGGGTTCTAACTGTTATCATTCAGTTTCGGCTTATCTAAAAATGTTCAGTCCTCAATGCTCTGGGGATTCCAACTGACCCCTAAACCCTCATTTTGCTTCTGAAGCTTATTCTAGGTTGCCCTCAGATCATCTGATACTTAACTGTTGCTCTGTAAGCCACTTGGGGGCAGGAAGAGACCCTAATTATCTTGGCAGTATGAATGCAGATCAAGTTCCCCTGAGGACTCCTTATAAGTGCCACGGGTAACAAAGAAAGGTACTGACTCCCAGTCTGATAGGGGATGGTACCTCCAGAGTGGGTGTGGGCACTGAGGCCCTCTGGTGGCTCTGCTTAGTCTGGATACATGCTCTCTCTCTCTCTCTTTTTTTTCCAGCAAAGAATGCAAAGGAAGACAGCAGCGGTGTCTGAGAGCCTAGGGGGCTTTGTGTGACAGGTGTCGTTGTCTGAGGCCCCTGCCTCTCACCCAGCCCAGCTCCTAAGTGAACAAGCGCTTGTTCACTTATGACCCAGGCATACCCAGTGCCCGAGCAGTGGCCCAAGTACTTCCTGGGGTCCCTGATGAGTATTAGTGGGTACAGGTAGGGAAGGCAGGGTAAGGGGCCGGCCCCACTGGAGTCTGGTAAGTGTGAAGCTGGGAACAGCCATGCACACTCACCTTTCTTCATGTCTCGGAAGGGTGGGTGGTTATAGCAGTAGGGACACAGTGGGTAGCTCTTGCCCCGGGAGCCGGAGGACCACAGGACCAGTTCAAAGTCATCCAACGGGCACCGCAGTTCCTTGTAGAGCTTGATGGTTCCATTCTGGGGGAGGGTGTAGGTCTCGTCACAGTGGGAGCAGTGCAGGCGGCTTGGCTTGGCCTATGGGATGGGACAATAAGCAGGGGTGAGGGCTGCTGGGTCTGACTCTCTCCTCGATGTCCTCCCCTTCACAGCCCTGAACAGGTAATGGAGACCACCTAACAGATAGATACGCAGAATGCGTAATTCAGTGTCAGGCAAGGACCTCTCAAGCACTGGTATGAAGCACGGTTACCACATCTCCTCTTTCCTACCTCCCTCACAAAGGCAAGGATTCTAAAGTAAGGGGCTGGTGGATGGTTCATCAGGTAAACGTGCATCATGTTAAGCCTGAGTTCAATCCCTAGAGCTCATGTGATGGAAGGAGAGAGCTGACTCCTACAAGTTGTTCTCTGACCTTCACATGTTATGAAATGCATGTATGTATGTGTGCACACTCACACGCATGCACGGGCGCGTACACGCGTACACACACACACACACACACACACACACACACACACACACACACACACACACACACACACACACACACACACACACACACTGTAAAGCCCCAGAATGTTAACAATATTCATGGGAGCAAGAGAAACGATGGCAGTGGGTGGTGGTCGCATGCCTTTAATCCCAGCACTCGGGAGGCAGAGGCAGAGGCAGGTGGATGTCTGTGAGTTTATGGCCAGCTCAGTCTACAGAGTGAGTTCCAGAGCAGCCAGGGCTGCACAGAGGAGCCCTATGTCAGGGAAAAAGGAGAGAGATGGTGACAAGAGTGAGTGGACACCGCGCACTGGTCTGGTGGTTTGTTTATGTCGTTACTGGTGCCGATCCGGGCCTTTCGATCACTCTGTGTGATAATTAAGACAACGGACATTATTTCTGCGTGACTAATGACAAAGTGGAGGCTTAAGGCGACGTCTGTGTGGAACGCTGCGGCCAGAGTGGCTACAGTCCCCCAAGCTGCACATACCTGGATATACTTCATAAATCGATGGCACTTCCCACAGCGCGAGAGGGGCTTGCCTGTGGCAGCCAGGGGCGAAAAGGATACCTCCATCAACTCGTCCATGCCTGAGAGCAAGCAGAACACAGGAGTCATGTCCCTCCTGGTCCTCGGCAGCCCTCCCTCCAAGAGATGGCTTGGTGGAACTGGCTGAACCAGACAGAGGCCAGCACACACAGTCAAGGGGCCAAGTGAGACTGTCTGCCAGTGATAGACTAGGGAGCTACAGCCCTGTTCATCGACTTGGTATACCCCTGCTGTGGACGTTAATTAACCCGCTCCCGACAACAGCTAACGAGGAGACGTCAGTGCTGTGACTCAGTGCTGTGACGTCAGCTCTGGGAGTGGGCATCAGGAGGCTCTGTCTTGTTGGAATGGCTGCTGACGAGGGGCAGGGAAGAGGCAGCTCTTACCAGCAATAGAATCAACAAAGTAGTGAAACTTTCTCTTGAAGACATCCAGGGTGTGGCCCAGGACCTGGTGGTAGTCGGCTCTGCCCTGGGCAATCAGGTTCAGCTGCTTCTCCACCGCACTGCGGATGGTGGGGAGCACCAGCTCTGCATCTGTAAGCCAGCGGGTGGATGCTGCTGTGGGCACTGGGACCCAGGACCCTGCCGCCCCACCAGGCCGGCAAGAACTGCCGTCCTGCCTGACCCAGTCTTCCTGGACCCCCTGGACTGCTGGTCTAGAGTTGGAAGTCATCAAGGGCAGCTCCTACTGCCATCAGACTTCTTGATTTCCCATCAGAAAAGGTTTTTGTGTAGAAATCTTGTGCTGTATTTCTCCATCTCCCAAAGAACTAGGGGCACACTTTAGTGGGCAGAGATGGTAGGTATCTTAGCAGAGAAACCAGGTTTGGTTTGCAGGAGAACCCTCTGTTGGACCCATTATAATCTGTTCATCCGTCAAATTCCAGAGTCTCCACAGCATCTTTGCAGTGGGGTTGGGGAAACGCACGAGGAGCACAGGGCCACTTCAGGAGGCAGCGGAGGTGCAGCACAGGAAGGAGCTGGGAAGCCCAGCAGGCCATAGGTGGTGGGGAGAGAGACTCACCAATCTTGTAGTAACCATGCACCAGGACAATGCCAAGGTTGGTGGGCTTGAGCCGGCGGCCACTCTCCACAGTGACATAGTTGCGCTGGCAGATGTTGTTGATGTGCACAGGGATACTGGCATCAGTCCCTGGAAGGCACAGCATGGCTCTGGGTATTCCTCAGCCTGCCCCAACAAGATGCTCTGGACTATGCACTCCAGTTACATCCACCTGTCAGAGGAACCCTGGTTTTTTGGACCCTCCAGATACCCATGGAAGGAGGAGTATCATGTCACAAACTGAAGCTTATTTTGCTCACTGGGTCCAGACTGCTGTCTTGTGTATGGCTGCCAGAAGCTATGATGCAGAAAGGCTCCCAAGACAGAGCAGGGCTCTCCTTGTACTGTGCTGGCACACCTGTGAATCCAGGAACAGTCTTCATTGTGTTCATTTTAGTTCTGCAGTTAGACTACAGAAGCCCAGAGAGTGTAAAGGACTCTGTTAAGGTCAGAGAGCATTCCCTAAAAACATTAAATGCAACTTGGCCTCTTCCACCTGGACTGTGGCACATAACACCCTCTTATGTCAGGGTCCAGCTTCTCTCAGAGAGAGCTCATTAAGCTACTGTTGAACCTGGGTAGTTTTACCCATTTCCTCTCTCACCTTCTCCCTTTC
The DNA here is from genome assembly GCF_049852395.1 of Peromyscus maniculatus bairdii. Taxonomy (NCBI): domain Eukaryota; kingdom Metazoa; phylum Chordata; class Mammalia; order Rodentia; family Cricetidae; genus Peromyscus; species Peromyscus maniculatus. The sequence goes on along the minus strand of NC_134863.1, from coordinate 3,472,014 downwards.
TCTAGGCCCTTCCCAATGCCCAAGGCATGTTTCCCACTCCGGGGATGCAGCTTCTTTCACCCTGCAGAAGTTTCTTGGCAGAAAAGTGGAAGGTGAGGCATTCTGCTGTGCTGCTGCTCAGAGGATGTAAAATGGAGCCTAACCCTGACTGCACACTTGCCGGTGCTGGCAGGGGGACATGTATCCCCCACGGGTACTCTGAGCGAGTTTCACAGGGGAGACACCGGCACTGGGGGTTCAGGAGCCGTCAGAGGTTCCACGGCTCAGAGCCAAGGGTAGGAATTGGCCCCGATCATGGGAGTTTGACATGCAGGAGTCCCTGGATGGCTGCTATAGTCAGTGTTTTTTTAAAGACAGAGTCTCATTGCATAGCCCGGGCTGGCTTTGAACTTGTGGCAGTCTTTCTTTCTCAGTTTCCTAAATGTTAGAATTACAGATATGAGTCGTTACGCCCAGGAAGGTAAGCCTTTTTTACATGGCCCTGGACCCTGTTCAACAGTACTGCTCTCACTCTCCTGTTCAGAAGGTCACACAAGAACTCTGTTCACTGTCCCAAACTGAAGTGCACATTGGTCTTTGGGTCCAGTCTCACATGTGGCTACTAGAAGTCATGGATGTGGAAAAGGTTCTCAGCACTTGGCTATGCCATCAATAGGAACTGCTGCAGGCTGAGGTTACTGTCAGGATTCACTTCAGGGACCTAGACCAGAATTCTAGGGTAAGCCTGCCTAGTTAGCTGTGTTTTGGGGAGGCTGCTGATCTGTCCGAGGAATCTTTCAGAATCCTGGGCTAACCTTGAGTCTGGTAGACACTTCTCAGTGCGTCCTGGTCCCATGGTGCACAAGGCTGCACCACATCTTCAGATGGAAGGCCTTGCAAACAGCTGTACACAGTGGATCAGCTGGAGCCATGGGTCCTACACTGGGCCACCTGTCACCACACGCTGACCGGGTGCACAGGGGTCATGGGCATGCTTGCCCAGGGCCCGGGGAACGGAAACCCCAGATCTGGATACCCACCGATACCGTGCTTCTCCATGAGTGTGATGAGCTCAGCCTCAGTCAGATAGTCTGGGGGACTCGTCTGCTTCTCCAGCATCTTCACCTCACCCACAGTGAAGGTGTCGCCCTTCTGGCACGTGGGCAGACTCTCTTCCAGGGGCACGCTCTGCCAAGGCATGATCTCTGTGAAGCCTAGAGAGACACCACTGTCATTTGAGGTTCCCACCTGGGCCTCCCATCCAGGGATCCCATGTCTCTGTGGAGACGAGAAGACAGGGACCCCGTGGCCTGCCATTTTACCTGGGGAGATGACTGTCTTTCCTGAGCATGTGAAGTGTTCAGGCCCGATCCTGAAGGAGATAGTGCTCTGGAGGTACTTGCAGTCATGGCTCACCGTGGCAATGAAGTGTCTGGTGATGTACTCGTACAGTCGCCACGCGTCACCCCCTGGAAAGGCTGAGCGTTACCAGGCGCCCTGGACTAACCAGAGCCTTGGCATGGGTATCAAGGATGTGGGAATACTCAATGATGGCAGGAACTGAGTGCAGGGCTATAAGCACATGCCAGGCAAATGCCATACCATTAGCCCTGTCCCCAGCCTCAAAGCCTAAAGGAGGCAGGAAAATACGGCGAGGGAAGCGGCTCCACTGCCGGATGGCCCGCTACGGTGTTTCTAGAGGACCGCTCGTTAGGCACGGCTGTGAGTGTTCTCTTGCTTCACTCCGGGTTCCATGGCCCTGCTCTCCCTTGTCTACTGGCGTCCTCAGGAGCACGGTCCTCAGAACAACCTTAGGCTGGGCAGGCGGCACAGTCCGCCTTTGAGTGCTGCTGCTCCGCCTCACTCCCCGACACCACGCTGTCTGTGTCCTGCAACCATCTCACTTCTGTCTTCCCTAGGCCAGTGACAGGCTGAGTAGCAGCCATACTGGTAAGAGGCCTGAGCCTGTCCGCTGGTGCCCAGTGCCTATGGCAGCTTGCCCTTCCCACCCCGGAAGCTTGAGGAGTGTGAGCATGTTGGGCAGAGGAGTACCCAATACCTAATTCAGCCTCTGTAGCCGACTTCATAGGTGTGATGGGAGGATGGTCACCAGCATCATGGCCTTTCCGTGGGCGGTTGATGCCTTCTGCTAACAACTGTTTTACCTGGGGGAGGGGAGGCAAAGCAGAGTCCCGTCAGGCTGGCTGCTTCCCACTGGTCCTGGGTTTGTCCACAGCTGACGGGCTGTGCAGGGCAAGGCCTACCCCACTCACCGTGTCTGCCCAGTACGGGTGGTTGGCCTGCTGCCGCAGAGAACCCTTCAGGTCAAAGTTCTCGGGGTAGTGAGTGGTTTCTGTCCGTGGGTAGCTGATGTAGCCCTGTGTGTACAACCTCTCAGCTATCTGCATGGCATGCTGTGGTCCCATACCTGCAAAAAACAGGCGGCTCAGGTGTCTGGAAGGTGGCCAGGAGCTCACCCACAGGCTTGGGCATTTTCCTTTTCTCCCCAAATAGACCAGCACCTCCTAAGAGGGCAAAGATGGCTCTTAGTGGGCACTGCCAGGGTTCAGAGGTAATGGTTGGCTGGGCACCTGGGACACAGCCTGTCCAAAGCTGAGGCCCTGAATCTGCAAAAGCGGCCCAATGGGAACACTGCCCACCGTGCCACGGTACCACTTCACAGTGTCGTGGCGGTGCTGGTGACGTGGCCAGAGTTGGATCTAGGTCTCTGAGGAGCTGAGGCTGCTGGGACTACACCTCAGTTCTGTGTCCTAGGCTTCAGCACTCTAAGAGAGCTTGTCCTATCGCTCTAACCTGGGAGCTGGCACTTGGCTACTGATCATTTGATGGCATTGCTGTATCATTGCCAGCGCTGAGGACAGCGCTTTAGGATAGACTGTCGAAGACCACCGATATTTCAGCTTGACTCTTGTGACAGCTAAGGAAGGGGCATTCAGAGGAGTCCTAGTCTAGGACTTACAGAGAAAGGAAATTCAAATGAGACTCAAGCCCCCCACCCTCAAAGCTTCAAACACCACAGCATGAGAGGTGCTTGGTGTGGGTTAAGACACTGGCTCTGCCCTATGCTGGTCTAAAGATGTCTTTGGGGGTGGGGTGGAGGGTGGGGCTTTGGAGAAATGTTTCTACATACCCAGAGCTGAGCTGGCCACACGCAGCATCTCCACAGTGTTCAGGGCAAGCGGTCTCTGCTTGGCCTTTTCTTTCCTACTTGTAGCCTCCACCTAAGGTCAAGAGAGATGGAGGGACATTTGGCAAGATGAAAAAGCCATAACAGAGTTGAAATGTGTGGACAAAGGTCTGAACTGAATCATTTGGTCTTTCTGCTCCTGAAATTCACTTTCCCCAGCAGCCTGACAATTGAACTGAGTATTTAGATCAGGAAAGCAAGGGGGAGGGGAAGAGAAGAAACACACTCCCTATTTTTCTTGAAGGAAGAAGAAAATGTGGAGGAAGGGGCTGTAGATGTAAATCCCACTCAAGTCAACATAGGCCAAGCCCCAGGCTAGCCTGCGGGCCGTGTCAGGGAAGCCCAGGCTAGCCTGCGGGCTGTTTATCACTGGCATTGCAAAACCTTCCTATTTTTTAAGGGAAGCTGCAAGTCATGTTTCTATGCTAAATCTCACACTTGCTCAATGGTAATCATTTTGAAATTATCTATAAGCCATGCTTGTCTGGTGAGCTACCACTTTCCACTATGGGGTAGAATACTCATGGAAAAGTTGACTCTCTGTCTACTGTAAAAATAATCCAAACAAACCAGCCAGTCTCCTGCCTTTACCAACCTCACACAGACTGGCCAGGGCAACACATTCTAGATTCCAGACCAACAAACATGTGTGCATGGGGCACTGGAGGTTAGGGTCCTGGGGTGGGTCCTGACATCAGCGTTACCAATATCAAACAGCTTCACTTGTGAGTCAGCAGATTCTGAGCAAAATGGCATCAGCACAAGGCTTGAAAAAGGCGATTAGAATGCACCTGATGGAGGGCGGGAAGAGGGTGAGTGCCGGGTGCTGTGGCAGCTGCAGGACCTGGTTCTTTCCTGTGCAGCCAGCCTTGCTGAGCTGCATCGGCTTCCTAATCACCAAGAAGCAGACTCCTCTGGTCCAAAAAAGCCCCGAGTAAAAAACACCACCACCGGAGGGGAAAGGTGACTGAATAGAGATTTTAGACCTATATCCTTCTAGCTGTGTGACCTCGGGCAAGCTCACTAGTGTGAACAAAGGTCCAGCTGCAGCTAGTAGCTTTGGATAGTGTAGAAAAAACACCGGTGTGAAATGGAGTCCTGCCAGGGGAGACCTTGCACCTGGGAATACTGGAGGAGTGGAAATGGCGGGGCAGTGTCTCAGATGGGGACAGCAGCTGGGGCAGTGCTCCACAGCTGCTGCACGGGCAGAAGTACGTCAGGAATGTATGTGTGAATAACCAAGAAGCCATCTGCATTTCAAAAAGGCCACAATGATTCCTCTGACCATAGGGTTTCTAAGGCCCGCCCATCCAGGACAGATGTGACAGATGTGGACAGAGAAAGAATACCTGAGCTTCTTTCTCTTGCTTTGTCATGTTTAAAAACATCTGCGCAATCTCCCGGTCAAAAACTCTAACTCGGTCCCAGTCCAAAAGGAGAGACTCCTCTTTGTTGGTATGAACCTGTAGGAAAGACAAAAGGAAAGCACATTGCGGGGAACAAAGCCAAGCAGAGGAGGCTGGTTTTGTCCACAGACAAACGGCCTTGTTCCAATGTCTCCTAACTGTTGAGCTATGGGTCCAGAGCTGACACCTCACTCTTCTCACCCACTGAGCATGAGATAGTCCCGAGGCCCTGCTGACGGAGGGCCTTAAAGGAACACCTGAACAGAGCTGTACTTCTCACTCTGCTCCTGCCTATCAAGACCTGCCTAACAAAAGTACCTTCCCATCCCCACAGTCCTCGGCCCTACACTTTAAACCTCTGTTATGCTTTAGGAGGCTCTTGTGTAAAAAGGCTCTAAACACGGATACAATCGGAAAGCCCAGTCTTCATCCTATGCGTGGATTTCCCCACTGCAGACACTGGCTGAATGGCTGACCTCGTCACGCACCCCAGAGGGAACTCACTCCTACTTATCCATCCAAATGTAATGTATCCAGATTCAGCCTAGCCTATCGTCCACATGAAAGCTGGTGCCTCTTCCCCCTGGGCACCAGGACCAACAACTGCTTGGTCCTATAACCCACACTTGTGCTTTTAGCCTGGACCAACGAAGTGCTGATGCTGACTGGTCAAACTCTCAGAGTCCACATCCCAAACCTACACCACCGCACAGGAACAGAGAAGGGAAGAGAACCTTGGCCTGCAGTACCCAGTACGTCTCTGGTTTGAAGGACTGGATTTTATCGTGTCTTTCCACACAGAATCCCAGGGTAGGAGTCTGACACGGCCCAAAGGAGATGAGAGAGCTGTCTAGATCTCCATACTTCCCCTGGAAATACTTTGTTTGGAACCTAGAGGGTTGGGGAAGAGAGAAAGAGGGCAGATCAATACTTCATTCTAGGCAAATCCTGTGCCAACCTAGCTTGTGCATCTGGGGGTACATGTAGAGAGGGCACACAAGGAGGATGCTCCTCACTTAGAAGAAGGCAGAAGTGACAGAGCAAGAAGCCACCAAAGAGGAGCAGGATGTCCGTCCTGTGTGCACAGGACCGAGTGAGGACACAGGGCACACAAATAATCTGCTTATGAAGTTGTGGCGGGTGTGATGTGCATCTGATCAACAGTTATTTTACTGAGGTTTTAAAAAAAGGTATCTCTGGTAGCTTATGCAGGTTCTGAGGGCCGAGGAGAGGCAGAATCCTGGCTAAAGGGACAGTCTGCATGTGGCAGGAGACAGCACCTGGTGAACGCACAGCCGATGCGCAGGTCTAGCTCCTGGCGGGCATCCACTGAGAGCGCCTCATTGTGGTCTGGCTCACTCAGGCGGGTCATGGCATTACAGATGTCTGTGTCAGTGATGGAACTGAACCTGGCCCGGAACACTGTCTTCTCACCACTGTGGGCATTATTCATGACCGGCAGAATGGCATCAAGGACCTGGAAGAAAGGATCCTGGCAGTGATTAATTCACTCTTTACCCCCACTGCTGGGCTGGCCCCTTCCAGGTTAACCCTTCCCCACCCATACCAGGCCTTCCTATATTTCTTTGTCCTTCTAGATGTCTTGGCCTCCCCACAAATCCCTTGCTGTCTCTCTTTCTAGTTGTACACACTTCCACGTAAGGTATGCACCTGCCTCCTCAGCCCAGTTCCTGCCTTAGTGTGGCCCACAGCCACTACCTCTCTTACTTTACTAAGCCCACAAAGGGCCTCATGGCCCCAAATCCCTTCCCTTTTCTGGGAGTAGGGAGTGCTTGGAAGGATAGGTAGAATTTTTGTATGACTGGAGAAAAGACAGAGAAGGAAAAGAGGAAATGCTGTGTGTGTGAGCTATGCATAGGTGGCCCTGGAATTGAGACTTGCTGAGGCCATTCAGGGGGAGGAAAGTCACCAGGGAAGCTGGGGCATGCAGTGGCATCATTATGGGAAAGCAGTGGTCCATGAGCTGCTGTTGTTTCTAGCCCCAGAGGGGGTACTCCTGTGGGGTGCACAGGGAAAGGAGAGAAGCGGGTATCTGAGAAGAGACAGTATACAATTAAGTTTGCTAAGAGAGCGGCAGGAGAATGCTGGGCGCCCTGAGTTCCTGTTTACTGGAACCATCTCCTGCACTCAAGTGTGCCAATCCCAGGTGGGGCTGGGAATAAGGACAGAGGTGACCTCTATGGAGCCACAGCAGGACCCGCAGGACCAGCCAGCAGCATTCAAGTGTCATTACAGAGGGCACACAGGAAACGTCACCAGCCTCCCTGTAGGAGGCTCCCTACAGGTAGTAGGGAGTAGTGCCGAGGACATGTAAAGGTGGGAGACGAGGTCTGTGGCTAGAGAGACGGCTCACTGGTTAAGAGCACTTGTTGCTATTACCAAGGACTCAGGCCTGCAACCATGCGCAACTCCAGTTCTGGGGAATCTGGTGCTCTTTTCTGATCTCTGAGGGCATCAGGCATGTACACAGTATACACACATATAGACAGACAGACAGACAAAACTGATACATATTAGGAGATTGCCAAGGATATTAACTATAGCAACTAAAGGCCTGCAACGGGCATGGAGCTAGGGAAACACTGACGACCCTGAAGCTTGTACCTGTCCAGAATGGGGCCTAAAAAAAGAAATGAAGATAATGATGATTATTATCAGTGTGGGTGTGGGTGTGCTCGCATGAGCCGTGGTGTGAGTGTAGAGGTCAGAGGACAACTTTCATGACTTGGCTTTCTCCTACTCTGTGGGGCTCTGGGAACTGAACTCAGGTTGTCAGACTTGGTGGCAAGCACCTTTACATGAGGCGACATCTTGATGGCCCTAGTTTATGCATTAAAAAAATGAAATAAAAAAAAGATTTAATTTTTTTCACTTTATGTGTATGAGTGTTTTGCCTGTATGTATGTATGTGCCCCACGTGAATGCCTGGTGCCCTGGGAGGTCAGAAGAGGGCATCAGATGCCCCGGAACTGGGAGTTACAGATGGTTATAAATCTGGGTCCTTCGTAAGAACAACCAATGTTCTTAAGCACTGAGCCATCTCTCCAGCCCTAGGCGTATGTATTTTAAAGTAGCCACACACTTTCTGAAGTGGAGTGGGAGGAGACTTTTTTTAAAGCCACTATATTCCCTATGCTGGCCTCAGGAACAGTGTGACAATCAGGTCAGGGGGTGGGGAGAAGGTCTGAAGGGAACAGACTGGGTCCCATACTCACCTCAAAGCAAATATTCTCGCCTTCCTTGTCACAGTCCAGCCACAGCACGACGTAGTCACAGCCTCTGCCCTCCACCTGTCACAAAGCAGACATTGACAAGCATCTCTGTGACACTCCCCTCTGGGGACAGGAGATGGAGCCGGGTACTGAGCTTCCAGTCGGAGGACCAAGCCTGGGCTGAGCAAGAAGCTGTCTGAAGTGAGGCTGTCTCAGCACCCAGAAAAGATTTTGGTTCAGAACTATCATCCTGTTAGATCAAAAACTTATCATTACAATGTGAGCCATCCTTCTGCGTGTGGGGTGGTGCATGTGCGTGGCTGTGTGGGTGCAGAAGCCTGCTGGCAGAGGCCAGAGGAGGTGCGGTGCCCTGCTCTACCGTCCTGTCTGCCCCTCACTGACCCTGTAGATACATGGTTGGTCAGCAGGCCCCAGGGATCCTCCTGCCTCTGCCCTCCACAGCATTCACCACGGGTGCGGGGATCCAAACTGGGGTCCTCACGCTTGTGCAGCAAGTGCTCTGACCCACTGAGCATCTCTCTAGTCCCTGTGACAGGCATTTAAAAATATTTTTATTATGTGGTAACAAAACATACACGTGCTCCATAGTTTTCCGAGGGAAATAAAAGATTAAAGTAGATTTACTGAAGGTTTTATTTTCAATGTTTTTCAAACATGTATATAATATACTTTGAATATATTCAACTCCATTATTTTTTCTTGTCCACTTTCACTGACCCTTTTCCTGTTCTACAATATGACCTTAATGTCCCAACCTACATAAATTTTAAAAGAGCCAAAATGAAACAGTTAAATATTAACAGTGGTTGTTTTGGGTCATGTGTTCAGATTTTTTTTCTTCTTTAAGCTTATCTTTACTTTTCAGTTTTTAAAAAATAATATGTACATATTTAGCTATTTATAAAAGATTTATTTATTTATTATGTGCACAGTGTTCTGCATGCATGTATGCCTGCATGCCAGAAGAGGGCACCAGATCTCATCATAGATGGTTGTGAGCCACCATGTGGTGGCTGGAAATTGAACTCATGACCTCTGGAAGAACAGCCAGTGCCCTTAACCTCTGAGCCATCTCTCCATTCCGTACATATTTATTTTAAAACTGGGAAAACCCCTTAGCTGAGCCATTATAAAAGCAGAATATCTGCTCTCCAGTCACAAGGATGTCTGGGACATGGAACCAGACATGGAAACGCCCTGTGGGGGAGCAGAGTTTCCAGCAGAAAGATGGTCCAGGGCTGCCAGCAAGAGCCTTGGTGTCCCAGATGTGGACGAGGACACAAATGACGGTGCAACAAGAGCGCTGTTGCCACCTGCGACACAGGGGCTGGAGGGCCTCCTTGGTGAGCTCACCCTCCTGACATACCTGCAGGAACTTGACCATGTTCAGCTTGGGGTTAGCTTCCTTCTTCTCCGTTGGAGCTTGGCTGAACAGCTCTGCGGGATCCACCTTATCCCACTTGTTGTACTTTCCTGTAAACCACATCCACGAAGACACTGAATCACACTTCACACTTCACAAGGCTCGGCCTCTGCAGCTCCCGGGATACGGTAGGTGCATCGTGCAGATGGGTGTGGCTACCTTACCCAGTTGCTAACCACTTCATGACCTGCTGGAAACAGGCTCTAACTGGACCCTGGGTAGTACTGTACAGTGCTCCTTTCAATAGGTCAGGGGCAGGAGGGGAGAGGTCATCTTACCCAGAAAATCCAGGGTCATCACATGACCACAGACAGATGTCATCTTGAAGTGGACAGGTTGGCCAGCAAAGGTTCCTGTGTACTTGTGCACTGAACATGCCCCATTCAGCCCTTTGTGTGAGGACATGTTCCCTGGGGAGGCAAGGCCACAGACAACTGTGAGACTGAGTTGGAGATGCTGTGGGTCCCTGAGCCTACATGCTGACCCTCAGAGGTCACTGTGACTTTCCCCAGCCCACCTGCAGTTAACTAGGTACGGGGCGACCTTACAGTGCTCAGGGACAAAGGCATCTATGAAAATGTGATGGTGACTCACGCCAGAGTCCCATCCTGGCTGGGAACTCAAGGCAGAGACTCCTGGACTCTCACTGCATTTCTGTTTTCCCTTCTTGATTTGAATTCTACCTTCATTTAGTTAGATTTTAAGGTTGCCAGAAACCTCCTAATTATCATGTACTATAATATGTTCCCTCAGCCGAACACTCCTGGTACTTGGAGATGAGGTACCCCTCTGGACCTCTGGATGTATTCTCAGCTTAACTAGGGGTTCTTCCTCCTCCAACTGTTGGTAAAAGGGAGGTCAAGGTCCAAGTGCTCTTCCTGTTTAGAGGGAAACAACTCCTATCTGCCAACCCTCAACGGCAGAGTGGATCCTGATGGGCAAATCTTCCCCTACTTTCCTGGCTCTCAGGTCACCGGTCACTTGTGAGATGTCGAAGGGGTAACTCTAACTACATCAAGGGCTCAGTAGGCAGTAGTGAATATCTAGTGGTGTAAAATCCAAGACTTAGTCTCGTCTACCTCCTCCCAGGATTGCTTCTTGCACTTATGACTGCACCCCAACTGGTGCAGCGTGCTGACAGACACAGCAGTTCTACTCCACTGTCTTCCCTGGAGGCTTCAGCCCTCGTACTCTGTGTCGACACAGCACGCCACAGGAGATTCGCTACTGAGGTGTTTCCTAAAACCTGCCAATCCCAGCTCACCCTACCAGCTGGTGGAGGCACATTTTTGGAAAAGAAATGCTGTAAAAAGCACAAATGACAGTGCTTACAGATTAAAGCCATCAAACAGCCTAGTACTTTTGTTTTTTCTCACCTCGGGAGAGGATTTTGGCGATGGACTGTGCCAGGGATGGCTTTTCTGCTACCATGAGCACGGTCTTCATTCCTGCTCCAGGCTGTCAGGGCCACAGACTGCAGCACCACACCCAAGACAACAGCAGGAGAAAAGCTCAGAAATGCCGCCTCTGCAGCTCCACACGCTGACTCCTGAAGGGAAGACACGACAATACATCATCTTACCTCCCGTGCTCAGGGACCGCTCTGAAGAGGGCAGAAGCAGGTACAAGCTAGAGGCAGGAGTGAAGCGCGGTGGGACGCTTTCTCCCAGGCAGCAAGGACCTAACGGCACACACCAGCACTTGCTGAGGGAAGGAGAGACATTTTCTTCATCGGTGTAGCTACTGGAGATGTCCAGGACCTGTAAATAACCCAGTGAAACTCACCGGGTCACACACAAAGATGACGGGTGTGAAAGCAGAGGGCAACAAGTTGGGAAGAAGAAGGGAATCCCAGAGAATGGGGCACAAAGGGCACTCGGTCATGAGTGTGACAAAAACACATCATATTCATGTATGAGAATGTCACGAGGAAACCCATTAGTAGGGATAAGCAACACGACTGGGTTGGCAGGGTGGCTAAGTGGGAAGAACAAGGAAAGTCACTTTCCTTTCTTACATTTGGCAAAACCAAATACTACTGTTCTGCTACACCCACATCAGTGCCTGCTCAGGAGACCGGAACCAACAGACTCACAACAGGACCGTGCGCAGAGAAGAGACTTAGATCTAAGTGGGATGTCTACCAAACCCCTCCCCTCAGGGCTCAGGCAGCTACGGGGAAGAGGCAGAAGGATTTTAAGAGCCAGGGGTGATAGAAGACTTCAATAAAGTGTCTTCCAGACACTGAAGAACTGACGCACACGTGAACTCAGAGACTGTGGCAGGGCTGAGGGAAGGAAGTGGACCCAGGCCCCACCCCGATCAGGACGCTATCTGCAACTGATATCCACTGGCAAAGGGGAACTTCCTTTTCTCCAGCAGTCTCAATGTGTGTATTAACTGCTCCTCAGGGCAGGCCACATGCCTAGGAGTAGCTGGCCACCCCAAAATGAACTGAACATATTTCTGTAGTCTTTTTGTCTCATTTTGCTTTGTTTGGACATTTTTTGTCTTATTGACATTTTCCTTGACTGATTTTCATTTGTACTGGTGTGTGTGTGTGTGTGTGTGTGCTGCTTTTTTTTTTAAAGTGGGGAGAAGAGAATACAAAGTTGGGTGTGTAGAGAGGTGGGGAGGAATTAGAGGAGGGGAAAACATGATAAAAATATGTTGTATGAAAAAAATCTTTTTTTCACTAAAAATGTTTTAAAAAACAAAACAACAATAACCATATTTGGACACTTGGAAGGTAGGGTGAGAGGATCAATAGTTGAAAGTCATTGGCTACACAGGGAACTCAAGGCCAGTCTGGACTACATGAGACTTTACCTCATAATAGCAAAACCACAACCAACCAAAAGACATCCATTTAGAGCCTCTGCCAGTACTCCCTGGCTGGACTACTCTACCACTCTGAAAAATACCGTTTGGTGACCCCTCTTCTTCTTGGCTTATTGTTTGGGCAGGGTATGAAAGCCAGGCTCTCGCACAGCGCTGTATCAGCCTCCGAGCTCTTCTAACGCTGTCTACCAGTCAGGCCTCTCTTCTCACACCATAGCCCTTGGCCAGGCATCTGTCTTAACTAACCCACAATACACTGTACTATGGCCAGCAATACCTTGCAGGAGAACACGCAAGCCTCCCGTCTGGACCACTGCTGCCCTGCAGCTCTCTGGGCTCAGGTAAGATGGTGCAAAGCAACACTGGTTCGTGTCCTCTTAGAGCTCACACTGCAGTGCGGGGTCTCCATAGGTGGGGAGGGTAAGAGACAGGGTAGGGCTGCACAAGATGGCATCTGGGAGAGGTGTGCAGGCAGAAGGGATCAGGGAAGGTGAGGCCTGGAGAGACATGGCTGGACAGTTGGAGCGGCAATAAAGTGGGCGGTGTGGGGTGGGGAAGCTGGGTGGCAGTGAAGGATTGCCCTGGAGTACAACAACCTGATCTCAAATACTAAGGGGCCCTCTGGCTGACACACAGGTGACCGGACCCTGAAGAGCCAGGGCTAGACAACGGGATAACACAGACAACCTCTAGATTTCTGGCTCAGGCAACTGAAGGAAGAGACTCCTGCTGGTTGATGAAAACTTGAGAGAGAAGCAGGTCAAGTCAGAGTTCAGGGGCAGTTTGGGTATGGCAGAGGAAGCAGCAGTGCTACATGGAAGGATTGCAGCTGGGAGCCAAGGAGATGAAGAGGAGCCATCAGGAGGTGGCGGGAGAGGTGAGGCCTGAAATCTAGGGAACTGAGCCCTTCGGTGGTCTTTTTGACACCACCACAGTGTCAGATGTAGGACGCGTGACAGAGTAGCCAGACCTGACCATAGGTTTAAGCAACCTAAGTGGACCCCAGTGACCTTGATGGGGACCATCTGTCCAGTGACAAAAGCAAAGGCTGAGTGGGATGAGTTCCAGAAAACTCTAAGTGCGCTTTACAGCTCCTTTTAGGAGGATGGCATGCCACTGTGAAAACCGTCCAGCACAGAAGGAAGACGAGGGCGTGGGGAGCTACTGGAGTGACAGCAGAGTGGACCAAGGGATGAGAGGCAGCTGGCCAGCCAGGGGCCTGGAGGACAGCCTAGGGGGGGTCCAGGCAGTCTGGGGCCAGGCAGGAAGCCAGGGGCCTGGAGGACAGCCTGGGGAGGGGCCAGGCAGTCTGGGGCCAGGCAGGGGCCTGGAGGACAGCCTGGGGGGGGCAGGCAGGGGCCTGGAGGACAGCCTGGGGTGGGGGCAGGCAGGGGCCTGGAGGACAGCCTGGGGAGGGGCCAGGCAGGCTGGGGCCAGGCAGGGGCCTGGAGGACAGCCTGGGGAGGGGTCAGGCAGGCTGGGGCCAGGCAGGGGCCTGGAGGACAGCCTAGGGAGGGGGCCAGGCAGGAAGCAAAGGAGGTGGCACCTCTAGCTCAGGAGAGGCAGAGGATGAGAGGCATGGTCAAGATGGCAGCCTGGTTGTAGGGAGGGTAAGGAGAGGGTGCTGGGAAGGGCTACAACACTGTGTTCTGTGGGTGCTGATGGTAAGAGGCTTGGTACTAAGGTGGGAATGAAGTTAGAGGGAGCAACTCTTGGCCATCAAGATCCTGAACCAAGAATATGGATAGGCTAGGATAACTAACACTTATCCGAGGAGGGAGAGTGTCCCTAGGGGAGACCACAGAAACAAGTGGTAAGTGCTCGCAAGACTGTTCGTGTGGACAGTGAGCCCTATGAGGCAGGACAGGACTGTGGTGGGAGGACAAGATGAGACATCTATGAGAAACCACCGCTGGGGGAATTCTCCGCAGCATTATCATTCAAAGTAAAAGATCAGAACCAACCTAGCAGTCAAGAGGGAACTGGTTACATGAAGAAATGACATGTAAGTACAACAGAACACCCACAGGTTGCCAGGATGAGTTACATAGGGAACCCCGTGCAAGTTACCCAAACATGAAGCATCGCTACCAGTGACCAAACATGCCTCTGTGTACACGTGCTCGTTTACAAAAGGCAGGTGAATCTGCACATAACTCAGAAGCAGGTGCCTAAGGAGGGTATGCAGGTCTGGGGGTGGGGGGTGGGGGGGTGGCTCTAGCTTGTCACAACCCCTTCTGTACTATTTAAAAATTTGGTGCCATGGGTGTCTATGACTGATCAAAGAGAACAAAGACAATGGATTTTAGAATATGGGCTGCAAAGAGCACTGTCCACAAACAATGGAGATGTCAATGCAAACTCCTCCTAGAAAGGGGTTTGTTACTCCTTATGACACATGGAAGCAGCCGAAGTCACAGTTAGCCTAGGCTGCCACAGTCGTTGCTGTAGGGCCACAAAGAAATAAAATTTGCACCAATAAGAACTTGAACGTTTTCCTTAAATATACAATCTCAGGGGGGAAAAAGCCAAGCTATTCAAAAATGTACTTGTTCTGACTTCCTGACCTATTTCCCCTGAAAACCATCCTGGGCATCATAGGTCCATCTCTGCATGGACTGGGTCTAGGTCACTGCTTATCTTGGGCACTGAGTGCACAAGGCCTGTCTGCTGGAGCAATGCATGTGTGTGTGGACAGCCATGCCTCTGATGTCCAATGCATGTGTGTGTGGACAGCCGTGCCTCTGATGTCCAATGCATGTGTGTGTGGACAGCCGTGCCTCTGATGTCAATGCATGTGTGTGTGGACAGCCGTGCCTCTGATGTCCAATGCATGTGTGTGTGGACAGCCGTGCCTCTGATGTCCAATGCATGTGTGTGTGGACCGCTGTGCCTCTGATGTCCAATGCATGTGTTCGTGGACAGCTGTGCCTCTGATGTCCAATGCATGTGTGTGTGGACAGCCGTGCCTCTGATGTCCATGCATGTGTGTGTGGACGGCTGTGCCTCTGATGTCCAATGCGTGTGTGTGTGGACAGCCGTGCCTCTGATGTCCATGCATGTGTGTGTGGTCAGCCGTGCCTCTGATGTCCAATGCATGTGTGTGTGGACAGCCGTGCCTCTGATGTCCAATGCATGTGTGTGTGGACAGCTGTGCCTCTGATGTCCATGCTGGTCAAGTTTTGGCTTAACCAGAGCCAGAGGACCAGAAGTGAAATTTAAAGGGGACAGAGACGAGAAAGGAAACTGGAAGCAGGAGGGAAGAAAGGACCAGACCCTGGACAGTCCTGCCAGCGCTGCTGGGATGGGCACATTGTCATTATATTGCTCTATAAGGAATGTGGGTCACACTAGAGCTGGAGGGCAGCATGTGGATGTGCCCTGGACCCGTTTGCTCTAGAATGGGTGCTCTAAGATTTTATCCTGCGGCCTCTGAGAGTATCTCTGCTGTACTTCCCTGTGGTACCTAACTACTAAGCCTGGTGTGGACTCTCAGGTTCCTGTCTTACAGCCCCCAGAACACAGGCAAGGGATGGGAGAGCAGAGGCCTCTGTTCGCTCACTCTAATGGGAAGTAGAGGATGGTGAGCAAACACCACTGCATGAGAAAACTTTATCTGTAACGTGAATAAAATGCTTACAGATGCTTTAAAAACAAAAAGAAACCAAAACCAAAACTTATGTTAGTCAGGGCGTGGTAGGAGGCAGAGGCAGGCAGATCTCTTAGTGTAAGTTTGAGGCCAGTCTGGTCTATACAGTGAGTTCCAGGACAGCCAGGGCTTCACAGTGAGGCCTCATCACACAAAAACAACAGCAGCAGCACCTGACTTTAACTATAGAGTACTGCAAATACCTTCATTCCTAGGAGCTCTTCTTCCATGGTTTCAAAGTTCTGGGAATTTTGTATCTCTACCCCTCCTCTGCAACCCAAGACCCTAGGTTACTGAATAGATTGGCAAGTCCCTTCAGACACAGACATTCTGCCTTAGCAGGGTTATATCACTTACCCAGGAAAAGGAATATAATTGGAATTTATATATATATAAATATATATATATATATATATATATATATATATATATATATATATATATATATATATATATTCCTTCCATCCATCCATCCATCCATCCATCCATCCATCCATCCATCCATCCAGGAAAGGAATATAAGTTTCCTTCCTTCTAGCCCAGAACACTTTCCTTTTCCCAGATCAGATTCTACCTTTTAAAAAGAAGATGTAGTTGTGATTAATCTCAAGATCTCCTGATTTCCGGTTAAGGCACATCTTCCATTTCAAAATGAAAACAAATGAGAAAACCTGAATTTGACAGCTTACAAGCACCCCTTACATACCACATTCACACTTTTGATTTAGTAACACTTCTATTTACTTAAGTTTTTGCTTTCTGTGTGTGTGGAGAGACTGGGCATTGAGACAGGGCCTCATGTAGCCAGTGCTGGCCTCAAATTCACCATGTAGCCCAGGACGGCCTTGAATTCTTGATCTTCCTGCCTTTCACTCCCGAGTGCTGGGAATATAGGCATATAACAAAATGTCTAGCTAAGATTTTTAGATATAATCACTTAAATATATAAAATACTCTGTAACATAAACCTACAAGATACATCAAGTTTGATTTTATTTGTCAAGGCTGTGAGACTACAGTTTGTCCTATTCTGGCGTTAGGTAAGCAAGTGCTATTTAGGTGTTGACTGTAAAGAGAGAATAGCAAGACAGCCTGTTTATACCTTGTCAAATCTCATCCACAATGCCACCATCACTGTGTCCTGTGGGAGACACTGGAAATGTGGGCATTTCCTTTTGGGTCAGTGTCTTATGAAGTAGTAGATTTAACTTGATGAGAAGGCCTGAAAGGGGCCAGTAAAGCACCCAAAGTCTGAGATTTTAATACTCCAGTGATTTTTAAACACTCACAGACCCAGGAAAACAGGCCTACCTCTTAAGCCCCTTCTTTGTATCGAGTACGCTGCAGCTCTATCTACCAATATCTCTATAAAGTAGGAGTTACTTAAAAATTTAAAAAACATGTATTTTATGTGTGTGTGCATGTACGGGTGCACGCGTGCTGCACGTCACAAGTGGAGATCAGGGACAACGTGTGGGATTCAGCTCTTTTCTTTGACCATGTGGGTTCCGGGGACTGAAATCAGGCTGTCAAGCTTGGTGGCAAAAGCGATGGGCCGTCTCACCAGTTTAAGTTTTTAAAGCTAGAGTAAACTGCAGTCCATAACAATACAAGCTAGGGACAAGGAACCTTGGCAAACGTTTTCTTTTGTTTGTTTGTTTGTTTTGCCTCTCCAACTATCAACCCTTAACTCTTCTGGCTTCTCACGTCCAGTTCCCAGAGGCGTGAGTGACAAACCGGTTAAGAGAGGTCACCGCCTTCCCTTTCACCTGCGCGTAAGATGCTGGCCTTCCATTCTAGTTGACCGGTTCACCCAAGTTTTTCTCCAAGACCGGTCGCGCTCTCCGGACCGAGCAGGCTCCGGGAGGTAAGCAGTGGAACCTTCGGCGCAGAAGGCGGAGCGCAGGCCTCCGCGGGCAGCACGGCCTCCCGGAGCCCGTTTCCCTACGCGCGGGTGGGGGAACACCTCACTCGGGGCCGCGGCGAGCTCGGCGGAGCAGCAACAGTCGCTCCCCAAGCGCCGGGCCACCGCTGCCCAGAGGCCCCAGCGCGAGGCCGGGCGGGCGGCGAGGAAGCGGCGCCCCGCAGGGACCCTCCCCCCGCCCCCGCCCGGGCCTGAGCGCCGCTATTATTCCGGAAATGCCGAGAAAGCCGGCGTCTTCCGCCTCCTCGCGCGGCCAGCAGCCCACTGCTCACCCGCTGGGCCGCCGCAGCTCCCGCTCGCTCCGGCCGGGTTCTCCCGGTGGCCACCCGTGGACCCACTTCCGGCTCGGTCCGCTTGTGGTGTCCCCTCGTCTGCTCTCCGATGTCGACACTCCGGTGTCTGCAAGTTCCGAGGCTGGTGAGTTCCGGGTGCCCAGCCGCCTGTGTCCGGTTTGGTACAGAGGGAGGAACTCCAAGCCTCCACTATGTCCCTTCTCCCTGCATCCCCCAAATCATCCAGAGATAGCAATAATGATGATGGTCATTATGATTATAAAAACAGATGCTATTAATAATTAAAATTTTGAAATTATAGACAGCAGGCTTCTTTCAGAGTTAGAAACATAGTCAAGGATGGTGGCTCACACCAGGAATCCAGCAATCAGGAGGCTGAGGCGGAGAGTTAGAGGCCAGCCAGGGCTACACAGTGAGTTTCATTCCAGCCTGGACTACAGACTATACAAAACAAAACGCCATCTATAATATTGCAGACTGTACTATTTGTGTTAATATATCCGGAAGATGATGTATAAAATTTTTCTAGAGGGTTAGGATCACAGAAATTTTAAAATAGTTTTCATGACTTTATTAGCATATTGTTTTTAATAGCCTGGTGTAGCAACATATAACCTTTAATCCCAGAACATGGGAGGCAGAGGCAGATGGATTTCTGTGAATTCAAGGCCAGCCTGATCTACAAAGTGAGTTCCAGGACAGCTAAGGCTGCACATAGAAACCCTGTCTCAAAAAAGCAAAAACCATAGACCAAAACAAAACAAAACAACAACCCCCCAAAACCAAACCAACCAACCAAACAAACAACAGCAACAATCCAATCCTGGTTTTAAAGCATCACTCTGTTATCAAGACTGGGCCCAGACAGTTCCAACAAGCTCGGGTTGGTCACCCATCCTCGGTACATCAATTAAAGAGGCAGCTAAGCTGGCCCAGCCTGTAGACAGTGGCTGTCAAGCTGGCCATGTGCACATGAAGTAAATAAAAATAAAGAGATGAGTAATACCAAAAAGCAAAGAGAGGAGGTTTATCCAGTGTGCCCACACGTGACGGAGGAACAACCAAAGCAGTCTCGTGAATCTCCCCACAAGGTTTTGAGGTCCTGACATGAGGCTTAGGTTTAAGTAAAGAGCAAAAGCTACGCTTAGCCACACAGTCACGGTCAAGGTTGTTAGGTCTCAAACCTGGACAAATGGCTGAGGTGCCTATTTAACATATCAAAGCAGATGTGCCCTCTGGGTTCTTCCAGCACCCCTCAGTCCTCACCTGCTGACAGACCCCGCCCTCTACCCTGAACTCTCCATCCCAGGGGCTGGGCTACCTTCCCCCGGAGGCTCTTCCCTATGTAACCCAGACATTATTGGTTACCTGCCCTTTGTACCTTTGGCCTCCTGGCTGCTGCACGGGGTTCCTCTCTCCCTCTCCCTTTCTCCACCTCACAGGGCCCAGCTCAGTCTGGTCATGTCCACTCTGGACTTTCCCAGGTGTCTCTGCCTCTGACTATGCTCTCCCTTTTATCTATAATAAAGATTTCCTCCACCATACCTAGGAGTGGTCATGTCCTTTCCTTTTTATTTATTGTTTTCATTCAAAGGTGAGGTCTCACCCATAATCTACCCATCATGGTCTCATAGTGATCTGATAAGTTGTCAGAACTGAGTGAAATCTCTTCCTCAGAGGCAAGTCCCTTCAGTGACTGGTCCCAAGGCTTCAGCCTCTTCCCTCTCACAGAACAAGGTTCCTGGGGAAATCTTAATTCTTTGGGGACAATAGTCTGATAGCACAAGTGTCTGTAGTTAAACTATCATTGTAACATCCTGGCAGGGATGACATCCTAAAGACCTGCCCCTCCTTTTCTCCACCAGGTTATGATCTCTGTTGCTTCTTTTTTGAAGTCTCATTACGTGGCTTTGTTCTAGGACAGAAAGAACTGGGTTGAAGGCTCTTCAGAACTTAGAAGGCATCAGAGCACCCCACTCCTTCTGAGACCCTGGTTTCCTGCTGTGTGAAGAGGTGCTTTCACTGCCCTGAGGATGCATGCTCTCGTCCCAGTTCACAGGCATTTAAAAGTGAACAAGAAATCTTTTTCCGAGAGGCTCAGCTTCTCAGGGGAGTTGAGGTCACTCTCCCTCAGGGAGATGAGTCCACCAGGCAGCTCCTGGGTTCTGGTCCACAAGTTTCTAGCAGGTGCTTCCTCGCAGTACGCTTCTACGGGACAAAGGCAGGGCCACCAAGGCTGCCATCAGACCATTCTGGTAAGTGACCTACAGAGCCCAGAAAGCCTGGGAGGGTGGTGAGCAGGGACCAGGGATGCAATGACCCTCTTCTCAAAGCAGGGAGGAGAGTGTTTCCCAGCTGGCGGGGGCCCCAGGAGCAGTGGCCGTGGGAAGCAGACTGCTTCGGTCGTAAGCCATGGCCTGGACTTCCGTCCTGCTCATGCTGGTGGCTCACCTGACAGGTAAGGAACTCTTGGGGCCCAGAGCCTCCTGGCCCCTCCTCTTGCCCTGCTCTGCCCCGGTGATGGCCACGGTTCTGTCTTCTCAGGTTGTGGCCCTCAGCCCACGCTGTATCAGCCACCGTCTGCCTCTTCCTCGCTTGGAACCACCATCCACCTCTCCTGTGCCCTGAGCAGCAACCATAACATCAACATTTACAGCATTTACTGGTACCAGCAGCATCCAGGCCACCCTCCCAGGTTCCTGCTGAGATATTTCTCACGCTCAGACAAGCACCAGGGTCCCAATATACCCCCTCGTTTCTCTGGATCCAAAGATGTGGCCAGGAACCTGGGTTATCTGAGGATCTCTGAACTGCAGCCTGAGGACGAGGCTGTGTATTACTGTGCCATGGGGCTCCGGAGCCAGGAAAAGGAGAACCGGATAGAGAGGGAGAGAGGAGGAGAAAAGTAGTTTACAGATTCGGAATCCCAGGCTCTGGAGGTGCCCTTTGCTTTGCTCAGTGAGGCTGGTATAGGAAGGAGGAGTAGAGCATTGGGGTTTCACAGAGCCAAGAAGATGGAGCCATTCAGCTTTTCCATGTCTTGCAATGTTGCTGTGAGCCCCACTGGAGGCTGGATTATAGAATTAAAGCTCTTTTTCTGAGTTTGGCTTGGCTGGTTTGTGATTTCAGAACCAATGTAATAACTGGCTAGTCCCCAGAACCTGACTAGTCACTCTCAGATTGGCCAGGCACCATGAACAGCATACTCATTATGATCATGGGTCAAGTGGATGACAGAAACATCTTGGAGGGGAACCTCCTTGCCAGGGACAGCGTCTTCTATTGTCACCCTCACAGTCACAGAGTAAAGTTTAGGAAACACCATCACTGGCCCTCTACTTCGGGGGAGAGCGGATGTCAAGTGACAGGCTTAGAGCAGGTTCCCCTCCTTGGTACTAGTGATGTTTGGGATGGGGCTGCCTTGTCACGGAGCTGCCTTGTGTTGTGGGTGTTGAACAACTTCTCTGGCCTCTGCTACCAGATGCAGCACACAGCACATGACCCCCCTGTGAGTGATGGCAACCCCGGGTGGATCCAGATATCAGTAAAGGTCCCCGGGGTGAGCTACAGCTACCTTCTGTGCAGGAGAGTGATAGGCCAGCCGGCATTTAAAAAAACATATACACAAGAAGTAATTATTATTATTATTACTGTTATTTATTTATTTGTGTTTTTGAGACAGGGTTTCTCTGTGTATCCCTGGCTGTCCTGGAACTCAAATCCTCCTGCCTCTGCCTCCAAAGTGCTGGGATCAAAGATGTGTGCCACTAACATCCTGTGAAATAATTCTTTATTACTGCAACAGGTTAGTAAGTCAACCGTCATTCTGTGAAAGTCAGTGGACAAAAGTATTACAAACAACTATGGTTAAATGATATTAATGAACACTTCACAGGGAGAGTTGTAAATTGTGACTTCAGTGAGTACAGTGTGAGTGGAGGACAGGCAGAAGGTGGAGCATTCTGACAAATGTTTATCAGCTCAAAATAGACTGCTGAAACTCTGAGTTACCTTGTGTGAGTCTGTTGGTGTACAAGTTACACACACACACACACACACACACACACACACACACACACACTCACACACCCACACCCAAGATGCTGTTGGTTTGTGCTGTGCTGACATCTGCGCCTGGGCACGGGGCCTCTCTTTAAGAGTGGTTTGTTTCCCAGTGAGACTTCCTTGGAGAAAACTAGTATTTCATTTGCAGATAGCTACCAACTGGAGATAGCTTCTGGGTTAGGGACGGGTATGTGTACCCTCCTTTCGGCTCTGGGACCCTATGTGGTGCAGACCCATGCAGGCTGTGCCTGCTGTCAATCTCTGGGAGTTCACATGTGCACCAGCCCTGCTGTGTCTAGAAGCCTTGATTGCCTGGCATCCTCCATCCCTCTGGCTCTTTCACTTTTTTTGCTTCATCTTCTTTAGGGTTCCCTGAGCCCTGAGGGGAGGGATTTGATGGAGGCATCCCTTTTAGGGCTGAGTGTTCCAAGATCTCCTTACTCTGCATATTGTCTGGCTGTGGGTCTCTGTTCGTTCCCGTCTGGTGCAGGAGGAGGCTTCTCTGATGATGGCTGAGCAAGGCAGGGATCTGTGAATATAGCAGAATGTTAGTAGGAATCATTTTTTTTCTGCATTCCTTTGGCTGAACAATAGTATTTGGTTTTCCCCTGGGTTTATGGCCTGCCTAGTCTCATCATGTTCTTGACCACCTAGGCAGTGTTGGATATGGGTTCTACCCCAGAGTGGGTCTCAGCTCAAATCAGTTTGTGTGGCCACTGCACCAGCATATCTCACGGGCAGGTCACTTTGGTGGGTTGAAGGTTGGTAGCTGGGTTGGGGTTTACTTCTCTCCATTGGTAGTGTGCAGAGTAGTACAGAGTATCTTCCAGTACTATGAACACTACCCGGTAGGGGTAAGGGCTCCAGGTAGGCACCGGCTCACTTTCTCTGCATTCAGTGAGTAGTGTAGGTGTTACCTGCATCAACAGGGGCTTGCCATCTGACTGAGGGAGTCATTTCTTTTCCCATCATGTGTGCCTGAGGGATCAAACCCAGGGCCTAAGACTTGGCAGCAAGCACCTTCACCTGCTGAGCTGAACCTTCTTGACGGCCTAACACTGACAAATTTACGTGAAATGCTTAACTAGCTTTGCCTGTCATGGGTGTGGCCTGTCCTTCCTTCATGTCGGGTAATTATCTACCTTTTATCTGAGTTGTTTCTCTCCCAGCCTCCCCTGGGCTTCCTACCCCTCCCTCTGCCGTAGCCTTGCCTCACCCTCTGTCCTAACCGTCCGTTTGTCCAGACTCGCCTTCACCTGCTGACTGCTTCCCGTATTCTAAGGCACCGGGCAAGCCACAGTCACAGCCCCCAACTTCTGGTGGCTACATTCAAATACAGTGACCGTGTATGCTGGCATGAGTATATAGTCCCGGAGGTCGAGGTTAGCCTGGGCAGCACAGTGAGATTCCCTCATCTGAGTCCTGACTCAGAAAGGTGGAGCTTTTCCTTTTTTTATTCTTTTCTGTCTCTTTCTTTGGAATGTGGGCCAGAATGCAAATACTTTCTCCGGCACTTTTTTGCTGGGTGGCTGTTTGCTGACACTCCATACCTAACTGGAAAGGGTTTTCTCTCTCTTCTCTACCTCCCTTCCTCTTTTGGGTAGCTGCTGATACTTTCAGCCTGCCTACCCTGTTGTTTTTCTTTTAAATGTTAATAAAATTATCCTTAAGCATAAAAACAAAAGTTTAAAAAAGGTGAAATGATTTCTAATGATACATTTGATTTGACACAACATGTCCCAAATATAATCATTTTAATGAGCAGCCAATATCACAGGCACATATGAGCACTGGTTTTTCTTTGGTACTCCATCTTTGAAATCCGGTATGTATTTACAGTTGTGGTTTATCTCAGCTCAGACCCCCAGCAACTGCATATGGTGTATGAGAAAACCACAGATTGGAAGGACAGAATTCAGCTTCCTCATCATCCAGCCTTCAGAGGCTGGTCAGAGCCTGTGCTGAAAGTCCTGTCCCTTCCAGCTGCGCGGTCCATTTCTGCCCTGTTCAGCTAACTGCCGCTGATCAGGGGCCTGGTGCGCTTGGTCGCCTCCAAACCTTCGCTCAAGCTGTTCATACTGAGAGGGTTTCCGCTGGACTGTGTCCTCCCTCTGCACGGATGCAAGGCTCCCCGGCGATCTCACCTCCCCCTCCTTGGGCAACCGTTTCCTGGCCGCTCTGCAGTTGTTTCCTCCCTCCAGTGGGCAGACAGCCTGTTTTCCTAGTTACAGTTAGCACCTGCCTCACAGCTCTGGCTTTATTTAGCAAGACTCTTACCCTAGACTGCAAATTCCCAGCTGGCTGGAGTCTCTGTGTGTGATAAACACTCTAGGTGGTAAGACAGGCGAGAATGAGTGATGAATGTACAAGCGAGGGAATCCTTGGCTACTCTCATTAGGATCTCACTGGGACCCCACAGTGGCTGGGGTCACTGTGATTCCCTGAGACTGGGGAGAAGCAGCCTAGATTCACATTCACACTCTCTCATTGTCTGTACATCTGTCTCTCTGTTGTTGTTTCCGTCTGTCACATTACCATCCTCTGATATCTGACAAATGAAACAAGTGACTGAAAGCTGTAACCAAGAGGGGCCTGGAAAAGGAAAGCTTGAGGGAGGCGAATGTGCAGAAGGAACACAGGGAACCTTCTAGCCTGAGCCAGAGAGCGGGTGGGGAGGGCGGGGTTCCCGGGGGTTCCCAGAGTGTCAGGACACACTACCCAGTACTGCAGAGACTTCAGGATCTCTGCTTCAGGATCAAGAGGACTCCTGACAGACGTGTGGAACCAGGCTGTGGGTTCTAAAATGTGACCTATGCACACACCTTCCAAATTCAACAGGAAACAGAACCAAATGAACGGACATGTTGCCAGTGACTCAAACATGAGGCCCTGGGGGAATGGGTTCTGAGGAGCTCCTTCGTGTCTTACAGGGTGGCACTTAGATTTTTACCATCCAATTCCACAGACAAGCCATTACGTTTATTTTGCTTTATTCTTTATTTTTTCCCTGAGGCTCCTATTTTTCTTACTTAGCCTGTGATTAGGCTGGGGTGTGAACTCCACATTTGTTTCTCCGCTGTTACTTAGAAACAGGTCATGGCTTGTGCATGCTAACAAAGATCCTTGACCAAACAAACTTCAGCTAAGTTAGTCTGGGCCCCTTCTCAGCCAGGCTTCAACCCTGGCTCATAAAGACCACCCAAACACTGACGTAGTTCCTAACGTCAAGGCCCCTTGTCTAGGAGGACTCAAACACCTCTTGATACTGCAGAATGGACATGCGCCGGTGAGGCCCGGTTACAAGTCTCTACTGGAGAACAGGAGCCTGACTTCAAAAAGCCCCAGTTAGCACTTCTAGAGTGGGATGGTAAGAACTGCAGATTTCTCATTATAAACCAGTAATTAGTAAAGGTTAGAATATGCCATTCTACACAAGGGACGCGAACATCCGTGGAGCCATATACCATGGATGCCAAAGGACAGCTCTACTTTTTCCCATTTTGTGATTTATTTTTCATTTAAACAATGATTTATTTTTTGTTATTTCTTATTCATGTGTGTATGCCACATGAATGCTGGTGCTCGTAGAGGCCGGAAGGGGACCTGATGTGTCCTAAGAACCAAACTTGGGTCTCCTGGCAGCAAGTGCTCATGATCACTGAGCCATCTCTCTAACCTCACTCTTTCCCATCTTTAAAAAATTATTTTTTAGAAGCTGGGAGGTGGTGGCAGGGATATCTCTGTGAGTTTAAGGCCAGCCTGGTCTACAGAGTGAGTTTCATGACAGCCAGAGCTACACAGAGAAACCCTGTCTCAAAAAACCAAAAAACAAACAAACAAGAATTATTTTTTTAGGGTAGCATACAGTGTAATGGGGTTCATGTGGCATTTTCATAATTTGTACCATTATACTTTATTATTACTCATACACCCTCACCCCCCTTCCCCTTCCCCCCACACTCCCACATCCTTACCCGGTGCTTCCTGTCTCCTCTCTGGCTGGTTTCTTGTCTTCCCTTTTCTGCTTCCGAGTCACGTGTATTCCGTTATCTTGTCTGTCCCCGTCAGATCCTTCTCTTCTCATGATCCCCTTTCTAGTTTCATGACCTGGAAGCACAAACACACCTTATAGTCACATACACATGTGTGCACACACATATATCATTTAAACCCAGGTTCTGCGTGTGAGAGAAATTGTGGTATTTGTCCTTTTGAGTTTGGATTTTATTGCTGGCATAATGATTTTTAGTTCCATCAATTTTTCTGCAAATGTCATGATTTCATTTTTCTTTACAGCTGCCTAAAATTCCATTGTGTATTCATGCCATATTTTCTTTATCCATTCATCTATTGATGGCATCTACGCTAGTTAATTTCCTGGTTATTGTGAATAATACATCAAAAAATGTGGTTGTGCAAATATCTGTGGTATGTTGACTTCGAGTCTCTCAGGTGCATCCCCAGGAGTGCTGCAGTTGGCTCGTATGGTATTCTCTTGTGAGTGTTTGGAGGAATGTGTATACTGATTTCCATAATGATAGCAGAAGTCTACATTCTCACCAGCTCGAATAAGTGTTCCCTCTCCCCATCGTTCTTGCTAGCATTTGCTGTCATTTGTTTTCTTGATGATAGTCATTCTAATTAGGGTGAGGTGGAAACACAAAGCAGTTTTTGTTTCTTTTTCTTCTTTGTGTATGCATGTGTGTGCAGATCCTCTTGGCTTTGCCTCCTGAGTGCTGGTGTTAAAGGGTTGTGCTACCACATCTGGCAATGTCCTTGGGATTTTGATAAAGATTGCATTGAATCTGTAAATTGTGTTTAATAACATAGTCACCCTTACAATATTAATTCTGATAATTCATGAACATGGGGGTTATTTCCATTTTCTAATGTCCCCATTTTCTTTTTGAATGTATTAAAAGTTTTTATACTTTTATATGAAAGTGGGACCATTTATCTCTTGGTTAGGTTTACTGCTAGGTGTTTTTTTTTTTTTTTTTGAAACTATTTAGAAAAATGGGATTCCTGCCCCCTCCCTGATTTTTTTCCCAGCAGGTTTGTTATTGGTATATAGAGAAGCTGCTGATTTTTGGATGTTTTATATCTTGATACTTTGCTCAAGGTTTACTAAGATTTCTGGTGGCTTACTAAGATTTTAGGATCTTTGAAGTATAGGATCATGTTGTCTGTACATAGGGATAATTGTCCTTCTTCTCTTTTCGTATCCATTTTATTTCTCTTGTCTTCTTGATCTAGTTAAGACAGTACTCTAATGTATAAATGTGGAAAAAAGAGAGTAAACATTCTTGTGCCAAGTTTTAGGGGAAATGCTCTTAGTTTTTATGTAATATAATGTTGACTAGTGGGTTTGTGGTATATAGCATTTATTATGTTGAGGTATATTTCTTTGATTCCTAGTTTCTTTGTCAAATGAGTTTTCTGCATTGATTGGGGTAATCATGTGATTTCTCATCCTTAAGTCTGCTTCTGTGCCTTATTATACTTACTGAATTTTGTGTGTTGAACCATTCTTATATCTCTGTGGCGAAACTAACTTGGTTATGGAGTATAACCTTCTTAATGTGCTTTTGAATTTGGTTTGCAAGAATTGTGTTGTAACTTTTTGCATATATTTTCACCAGGGAATTTGATTGATAGCTTTCTTTTTATGTGGTGTTTTTATATAGTTTTGGTATGAGATTAATGTTGGCTTCTTAGAATGAATTTCATAGTGTTCCTTCATTTTGTTAAAATATCACATTGATTTGTGTATGTGGAATCATCCATGCCTCCTTGTAATCCATCCTGGTGTATGATATTTTTAATGTGATGTTGAATTTTGTGTGGTAGTATTTTGTTGAACATTTTTTGCATTCGTATTGTTATGCATGTTGGTCTATACTTTTTTCTTGTAGTGTCTTTGTTTGGTTTTATATCAGGAAAATGCTGGCAGCCTAAAAAGAATCAAGCCTGGCCTTGTGCTGCACACTTTGACTCTGATATGTGGGAGGCAGAGACAAGCATATTTCTGTAAGTTCCAGGTCAGCTGGTGCTACATAGCAAGATCCTGCCTTAAAAGTGGTGGTGGACAGGGCGGGGTGTGGAGGAACAGCTCAGTGGCTAAGAGCAAAAGCTGCTCTTCCAGAGGATCCAGGTTTGATTACCAGCACCCATGTGGCAGCTCACAACTGTAACTTCAGTTGCAGGGTGCCCAACACTCTCTAGCTTCCACAGACACCAGGCACACACATGGTGCGCCGACATACATGTAGGTAAAACACCCACACACATAAAATAAGTAAAACATAATTTGGGAGTGTTTCTGTTCTACGTTTTGGAAGAGTGTGAGAAGAACTGATGTTAGCTCTTTTACATTTTGGTAGATTTACTTGCCACTCTGGTCAGTCCGGGCTTTTCTTTTCTTTTAGTTACTATTTAAACCTCTCATTATTTAGTTTATTGGTTTAGCCTGTTAAATCTCTTATTGATTTAGTCTTATCTGTTGTATACTATTGATGGATTTTTCTAGGCTAGTTTGTTAAGGTATAGTTGTTTGTTATAGTCCACTTGGGTGTGTTTTTATTTCTGTGGCATTAACTGTACTGCACTTTCGTAAACTTCCCAGTTTTACTTATTTTTACCTTTTTTCTTAGGTGGTCAGGTGCAGAGCTTGTCACTTCTAGCTTGGTTGATTTTGGAAAGTGGTTCTAAGTTCTCTAACTTCGCTGAATCTCTGTTATTCCTTCCCTTCTGCCCACTTTAAGCTTCATTTGTCCTTTCTGATTCTAATTAAGTAATTCATTAATTACTCTCCCCCAGCCCTATCACGGCTTCCCCTCCTCCCTCCTCTCCTCCCAGTCACTCCCTCCACCCTGCATGCCTCCTCCTCTGTTTCTCTTTAGAAAGGGCAGGCCTCCCCTGTATATCGGCCAGCTATGGCATACCAAGTTGCAGGAAGACTAGACACCTCCTCTCCTATCAAGGCTGGATGAGGTAACCCAGTAGGAGGAAAGGGTCCCAAAAGCAGGCAACCGAATCCGAGACAGCCCTGCTCCCACTGTTAGGAGCCCCACAGGAAGACCGAGCTACACGACTGTAACATACACCGCAGAGTTAGTCCCATTCAAGCTCTCTGGATGGCGGGCAGTTCAGACTCTGTGAGCTCCTACTAGCCCAGGTTAGTTGATTCTGTGGTTTTCTTGTGATGTCCTTGACCCTTCTGGCTCCTACAATGCTTCCTCCCCCTCTTCCATAGGATTCCCCAAGGCCCACCCAATGTTTGGCTGTGGGTCTCTGCATCTGTTTCCATCAGTTGCTGGGTAAAGCCTTTCTGATGACAACTGAGCTAGGCATCAGTCTATGAGGACAGCAGAATATTGTTAGGAATCATTTCATTGACTTTTTCTTTTCTTTTATTGCCAGTCATGCTTGGTTCTATCCTAGTTCTCTGGGCTGTCCTGCCTCTGGGTCCTGGCCCTCCAGGCAGTGTCAGGTGGGCTCCCTCTCATGGTATGGGTCTCAAGCTGGACCCGTCTTTGGTTGGCTACCTCCATTATTTTTGCACCACCTTTCCCCCAGCACATCTTGTTGGCAGGACAAATTGTAGGTCAGCAATTGTGTGGCTGGGTTGGGGTCCCACTCCCTCCACTGAAAGACTTTCCTGGTTACAGGAGATGGCTAGCTCAGGTTCTATATCCCCCATTGCTAGGGTCACCCTTGTAGATTCAATATAATGTTCCATCCATTTACCTGCAACTTTCTGTCTTTTGTTTTGGACAGGATTTCTCTGTATGGCCCTGGCTGTCCTAGAACTCACTCTGTAGAACAGGCTATCTTCAAACTCAGAGATTTACCTGCCTCTGCCTCCTGAGTGCTGGGATTAAAAGCATGGGCCACCACTACCTGCCCTTTCCTTCCTGGTTCTTTGAGGCTTAGTGCTACATTATTAATTTGATATATTTTCTTCCATAAGCATTTTTGGTATAAATTTTCCCCTTAGTACTATTTTTGCCATATCCCTCGTGTTTTGATATTTTTGTTTTGTTTATTGTGTTAACATCTCATCTGGTGCAAGGCTGGCTCAAACTGAAACTGTGTAGGCAAAGATAACCTTGAACTCATCCTCCAAGCTTTGGCTTCCAAGTACTGGGATCGCAATCCTGGGCCACAATGTTTGACCACCATTTATTTATTTTTATGGCACTGGTTGTCAAATACATACAAATGTGTGTGCACATGGGTGCTGGAGATTGACATTGTGTGTCTTCTTCTGTCTCTACCTTCTCCCACTGGACCAGGTGCTGCTGATTCACCTAAACGGTTGGCGAGCCGCCCCCTGGGATCCTCGTGTCTCTGCCTTCCAGTGATGGGATTACAGGCACTAACCGTTCAGCATCAGTTGTCTTTCCGGTGCCTTTTTGGGTATCTGGGAAGTGTGGTGTTCGATAGAGAATGATGCAGTCAATGCCGTAACTAGAACTGCATGCATGCCATTTCCTTGACCTGGTGCCAAGGTCACCCATCTTGGCACCCAAAGACTGCTGTTGGCAATACCTTCCTTTTGCAAGTGGTAATGGTTCTTCAGGCTTCCCTCTGACTTTGCTGTGTGGGTACTAAATGGAAATATCATAGATCTCTCTATGACATTATACCTGCTTTTGTTTATATCAGGAGTAGAAAGCCAATCAGCACCCACAACTCTTCATAACAATTCAAGACTTTTTCATGTTTATTTTCAAATGGAGTAAATACACTTTCTAGAGCTGAGTGGGTAAGTGTGTCTGACAATGATATATTTAAGTACTTTGTCCAGTAAGCCATTTTTATCGAACATCCGGGTCTTTTTCCTGCCTCTTCCACTCAGAGCCATTTTCTACCATAGACGATAAGATTTGCAGTTCTTTTTGTTTTTTATTTTTATTTTTATTTTTTTTAGAGCAGCATCCTGCTTCAAGAAATAAGATTTTACATTCTGAGGTCAGGACCTATTACAGCAACTACAGCTGTCCCTTGAATATCATTATTAAAGTCAATATTTTCATAAGAATATGAATTCAACTTCACGCAGACTAAGTATGTTCTGATCATGTCTATAGTAATTGCTCCTATCAAATTATCACATCACCATAAAGTTATGGACAGTCTTCTTTTTGTTACCAGTTTCTGTAAAATAGGGTTTTGAAGAGTGTGTTATTGTCCATTCTCATGTCAACACACATAGGCAGGCATCTCTGAGGCCACATGAGATTTTTCTGGCCAGTTACCCACAATGATCTAATAGGACCTCGGTCAGAGATAGAAATATAGTCCTTTAGGTCTTCAAAAGAAGCGTCTATATGGAGACAAGACAGAATGGTTGATATAGCTACAATAGCCATTAAACTTTTGATAGTAGTGTTCTATAAAAAGTTTCCCATTTTTCTTGTATTTCTATTACATAGGTGTGTTTTTCCAAAGAGTTGCTTATTTTTAAAGTCATTGTGGAATTATGAAGTTTGAATATTGTGTTTATTTTAATTGATAAAAGTCATGAAGAATGAGCATTTTTGGTTCCTGTAATCATCATTCCCTTATTTTTTCCTTTATTGAAAATAGGTTTTTTTTTTTAATATGATATATTCTGATTATGGTTTCTTCTCCTGCTCCTACCAGTTCCTCCCCTCCTCCTCTCCCATCTGGAGCTATACCTTTCCTGTCTATTGTTAGAAAAAAAACAGGCATCTAAGGAATAGGTTTATTCTAAGATAGTTTAATAAAATAAAATACAATAAGATAAATAAAAAGCAAACAAATTGGAATAGAAAAAATAACCAAACAAGAAAAAAAACCAAAGAAAAAGCACAAGAAACACATATAGGCACAGAGACACACATGTTGGATCATTCAGGATTCCCATAAAAATCCAAAACTGGAAGCCAAAATATGTACACAAAGGACCTGAACGGAACCCCCCCCCACACACACACACCACACGCTCTGACTTTACGAGACCACGCCCCCCCCCCCCCAGATGCTGCTGGGCTTGTGCTGTGCTGACATCTGCGGCTGGGCACGGGACCTCTCTTTAAGAGTGGTTTGTTTCCCAGTGAGACTTCCTTGGAGAAAACTAGTATTTCATTTGCAGATAGCTACCAACTGGAGATAGCTTCTGGGTTAGGGACGGGTATGTGTACCCTCCTTTCAGCTCTGGGACCCTATGTGGTGCAGACCCATGCAGGCTGTGCATGCTGTCAATCTCTGGGAGTTCACATGTGCACCAGCCCTGCTGTGTCTAGAAGCCTTGATTGCCTGGCATCCTCCACCCCTCTGGCTCTTTCACTTTTTTTTTTGCCTCATCTTCTACAGGGTTCCCTGAGCCCTGAGGGGAGAGATTTGATGGAGGCATCCCTTTCAGGGCTGAGTATTTCAAGGTCTTGCTCTCTGCATGTTTCTGGCTATGGATCTCTATTTATTCCCGTCTGGTACAGGAGGAGGCTTCTCTGATGACAGTTGAACAAGGCACTGATCTATGAACTGTGCTTATTCCTCTCTTCACACTGAAGTATTGCTTCCAGTACTTTCTATAAGACTGATTTGATGGTTATGAATTCTTTTTTTTTTTTTTTTGCCTCCTGAATGCTGGGATTAAAGGCGTGCACCACTGCCGCTGGGCCTGGATGTGAATTCTTTTAGCTTGTTTATATTATGTAAGATTTTCCTTCTCCTTCAACTATGGTAGGAAGTTTTGCTGGGTATAGTCATCTGGGCTGGCATCCATGGTCTTCTTGAAGTGTATTGCTCCAGGCCCTTCTGTCTTTCAAAGTTTCCACGAGAGGTTGCCTGTGATCCTAACAGGTGTTCCTTCATTTGTGGTCTGTGCTTTTTCTCTCGCAGCTCTCAGTACTCTCTCTTTATTCTGTACATCTATCTGGTGTTTTAACTGTAGTGTACTGTGGGGATGTGATGGCGGTTCTTGTTGTCAACTTGACTACATTTGGAATTAATGACAAACCCAAGCAGCTGTGCACACCTGTCATGGACTTTTCTTGATTGGATCATTTGAAGTGGGAAGATCTACCTTAAATCTGGTTCATTGAGGTCAAAAGACCCACCCTATACCTAGGCCACACCTGGGCCCATGTAAAGGCCATGGAAGAAGGGTGCTTCTGCTTTTTGCCTGTTTGCCTTCACTCTCCCTGACAAGTCATTCTACCCTGCTACATTAGCATTCCTTCACCGGTGTTAAAGCCTGCTTCTTCCGGATTCCAACATAAGCTGAGGAACAACTGGGACATGCAGCCTCACGGAATCAACAGCTTCTGGATTCTTGGGAGACAGTGATGGGTGGACTAGCAGGACCACAGCATGTAAGGCTCCTTTATATAGACATTCATCTTATCAGTTCTGTTCCTTTAGAGAACCCTGACTGATATGGGGAGTTTCTTTTCTGGTCCCATCTTTTTGGTGTTCTAGGTGCTTCTTGTATCTGTATGTGTATGTTTCCCCTTAATTTGGGGAGTTTTTCTTCTGTAATTCTGTTGAAGATCTGATCTATGCCATTGACTTTGTATTCTACTCCTTCATCTATGCTTACAATCTGAAGATTTGATCTTGTCTTGGTATCTTATAATTCTTGCATGTTTCTTTCATGTGTTTAAAATATTTTTTCATATTCTTTGCTTGTGTGGTCTAATTCTTCTTTATCTTTTTTTTCAAAAAAGATTTTTATTTATTTACTACTTATATAGTGTGCCAACACAACAGAAGAAGGCACCAGATCTCATTACAGATGGTTGTGAGCCACCATGTAGGTGCTGGGAATTGAACTCAGGACCTCTGGAAGAACGGCCAGTGCTCTTAACCCCTGAGACATCTCTCCAGCCCCCTTTTCTTTATCCTAAAATTCAGATATTTTGTCTTCTCCTTGATCCTACTTATAAGACTTTCCCCCTGAGTTTTCCGATTGGATCATTGAGTTTTCAATTCCATTTTCATTTCAGCTTGAGCTCTCAATATTTCTAGCTCTTTATTTAAATAAGCTTTTGAAGCTTGTGTTATCTTCATCATTTTATTTATCTATGTATTTGTCTTTTCTTGGACATACTTTAGGTGCTTTTTGCTGTACTCCTTTTAAGTTCATTGAGTTTTATGTCTTCTTTAATCTCCGTGGATTCTTTGTTCAAGTTTATGATTATTCTCTTAATGTCTATGTGCTGAGGTTTATCTAAGTAATTCTCACTGGAGAACATTTCTATAGGACTAGTGGATGGGTTGGAGAGGGAGGGAACATATTATCTTGGTATTTCATATTGTTTGTTTTTTGTGACATGACCTGTACCAAAAACAATAAAAGGTCCAGCCTCTATTGTTTTCTCCCAGGGTCCGTGGAAGAGTCCAATAACCAGTCAGGATTCTAATCTGAGGGATATCAAATGAATCTAAGCACATTGAGTTCTTTAGTCCATTCATGTTATTCTTCTAAGTCAATTCTACCTACACAGTTTCTTTTCTGTTCTCATACTTAGCTCCTCTCGGTCCCTCCTGCTCTCAGTCCCTTCTGCTGTTCTCTCATCTCTGTCTAGTTCTTCCCATCTCCGTCCTCATCTTTGTTCTTCTCAATCAATTCTCCCTTGTGCTCTCAGAGAACCAGTATATATACACATGCAGTAATTCTTTGACAAAGCAATGTGAGGCTTGAAGTTTTCAGGGTCACAGAGATGGGTGATAAGGATCTACACATAAAGCAATAATTATCAGCGTCCATTTACAACCCAAAAGGGGAGTGACTGAAGGGGAGTTCTCTGGTAGGGTCAACTAAAGGCTAAGATCAATTAGGGAATCTAGGAACAGCACCTGGATGAGGAGGAAATAAAACTTAATTTGCACAAGAAAGAAGCTTGGCACCCATCACCTCCCTGGCCTTGGATTCTCCTTGGGTTAGTGGGAAGTAACTGCCTTAACTCAGTATCTAGCAAATGGCTAAAACATCATCTCAGGAATGTGAGCAGTAAATCTCTTAAATTAGGGTCTTGTAAAAATAACCTGGGGTGAAGGTAAGGAGTTGAGGATTTAATTGTTAGTAGTTCTTTTCTCTATCTGTGAATGAGATGAGCTAATGTTTACTTATGTGCAGTTTTGTCCTTGGAAAAAGGTATCTTTGCTGAAATACTTTTGTTCAGAGAATGGCCCTGGCCAGATATATGTTAATAAAAAACAAACACAGCTGGGAACAGTTGTCCAGTTACCCCAAATGTATAGGGAAACTTGTGCCCAAGATTGAGATGCAATTGTGAGATTGCATGTACACATCACATGGAAATGCACAAGAAGTTTACAAGAGACAGTCAGTTCATTCAAAAGGCAGTAATTCCACAATGCCTTGCATGATGGTTTCCTCTAACAGACCCCTTAGTTCGATAGGTTGACCTTCTGAACTCTGGTTGTCACTGCTGTATACTCCATGGACTTTTGCTACCAGTGGCTCTCAATAGACCTGGGCATGTGGACTTCTTTTCTTGGTCTGATATGGATTATAGCTTCAGGCTGGGCCAGTGCAGAAGCTGCTGTGGGGGCAGAGCTAGGCTTGGGAGTGGAGATAGCACAGCATACTTGATTTGGGTAGACTCATTAGGAAAAGCCAGTGGGTGAGGTGTGCCTCCTGCATTGAGGAGTTCTAAGCAGTTATGTTACAAATCAAAGATTATTACTGGGAGCAAGATAATCAGCTGGTTGAGGACTCTTGTTCTATGTGGATAGGACTTGCGGTTGGGCAAGGAAAGCTTTTTAAATGCTGGTCTCTAGTAACTTTCATTATCCTTAGTGGGTAGTATCACAGAATGGGAAAATGTTATCATCCTAGGAAAAACCAGGCATCAGAACCCCTGAACCTAGCAGTCTTATATCCCTGTGCAGATCTCAGACATTAGAACCATTGGCCCTACAAGCTTACCATCCTTGTGCAGATATTGGGACCTTGCCCCTTTAAGTGTTATAGGACCCTTGGCCTCACAAGCATTACGATCTCCATGCAGTCCTATGGTATTGTTCCACTACACCATTCCATAGGAGAATTCCCCAATTACCTAATCACCTTCCAGTAGACTCCACCTCTGTTTTACATGCGTATTGTGTGCACATGTTAATATGTGTGTGGGTATATATATGTGTGTGGTGTATAGAGGTCAGAAGTCGATTGCTGAAGCAGGGTCTTTCACTTAAACCTGGACCTCAGCAACTCAACTGGTATAGCTAGCCAGCTTGCTCCAGGAATCCTCACTTTCTACTTTCAGAGTGCTGGGAGTATAGATGGGCATTTATGAGGTTCTAAGTACTTTAGCCTCTGAGCCATCTCCCCAGTCCCTAGACACCACATTTTTTTTTTTTTTTTAATTTTTTTTTTTTTTTTTGGTTTTTCGAGACAGGGTTTCTCCGTGTAGCTTTGCGCCTTTCCTGGAACTCACTTGGTAGCCCAGGCTGGCCTCGAACTCACAAAGATCCGCCTGCCTCTGCCTCCCGAGTGCTGGGATTAAAGGCGTGCGCCACCACCGCCCGGCTAGACACCACATTTTTAAAGGTACCACCATCTTCA
The DNA here is from genome assembly GCF_049852395.1 of Peromyscus maniculatus bairdii. Taxonomy (NCBI): domain Eukaryota; kingdom Metazoa; phylum Chordata; class Mammalia; order Rodentia; family Cricetidae; genus Peromyscus; species Peromyscus maniculatus. The sequence goes on along the minus strand of NC_134863.1, from coordinate 3,435,406 downwards.
GGATTGCCACACTAGGGACAAAGCTTTGAGCACATGAACTTTTAGAGGGCAAACTACATCCACACTATAGAGAGTGGGTGTCAGGGAGAGGTATTTGCTTTCTTCTCTATGTTCACACATGACACTTGTGTGTGTCCTAGTGGTTTCTGACGTAGACGTTTTGAAGAGCTCTGATTGGTCTCTGGTGGCAATCTTGTTTAGCACATGCAACCCAGACGTCTCCTCTATGGGTTCTCTTTTCAGTATTGTGCTGTCGGCTCTGCTCAGGCCAAGCCCAGGTTTGGCATTTTCAGGTGCTGTGGGTTTTGGTTTATCTCTTGCAGGTAGTATTGGCAGGGCAGGGGAGGTGGGCAGAGTTGGTCATCTGTGGGTGTTCATCCCACTGACCCTCTGCCCAGGTCACTGTGAGTCCTGTGGATGTGTACCCACGGCTCTAGCCAGCCTCTGCTGGGAGGAGGGGCATAGGTATCAGTGACTAGATTTGTCTTCTCTCTGAAACTTGAACTTGATCTTTCTGTGATTCTCTCTGTTGAGAGAGTCTTGACTACACCTGATCAGAAACATCTGTCTGGACTAAACTCTGTGAATCCTGAAGCCACTGAGTGCCATTATGTTCAGGATTCAGTGCACCAGGGAACCTGTAGTGAATGTTAACACTTCCTGTTCTCCCCAAGTTTCAAGTCTAACACTTGTGTAGTTAACTGTGGAGCCCCAGGCAGGGGTCAGAAGCAGCATTGTATTGAGGCATATATTGTTTTCTGGAAGATTTTCTGTGGCTTTCCTCACATTTTCAAAGATATTTGTGACTCATAAAAGGCTTAGTGTTTTTGGACTTAGGACCCTCTATTCCTTCCTAGCTTGAGAAGGAAGTCTATCAGTACAAGCCCCTGCCTTTCAATGAGCCCATCTGTGAGAGACTGTAGTGAGCACTCCATGGATAGCAGATAACATAGCTGATTTATTATAGCATTCTCTAGAGAAACAAAATGGTGTGTGCATGCAAATACAGAGAGATTAAGATTTTTTTCAGGAATTGATGCCCACAGCTTGAAGATGGCAAGTTCAGAATCTGAAGGAGGCTGTCAGGCTGGAAGCCCAGGGAGGAATTGCTGTTCATGTTCAAAGTTATCAGCCAGCAAAATTTCTTGTTCAGGAGAATTCAATCTTTGTATTCCAGTAAGCTAGATGAAGCAATCCATATCATGAAAGGAATCTATATTATTTGAAGTTCATGATTTAAATATTAATTTCACCAAAATTATCCAAAACATCAAGATTAATGTTTGACCAAGTTCTTGGGCTCTTGTGGCTCAGCCAAGTAGATACATAGACTTCATCATCACACTGGCCTCCATACTTGCCAGTGGTTGCTACACTATCATTCTCATGTCCAGTGAAGCCTTGAGATCTCCAGGCTTTGGAGGATGATTTATGTTCTCCAAAAACCATAGAAGCCACCTCAGAGAGGGTTTCGGGAGCTGTGGAACAGGTCAGGGATTCTGAAAGCCAGGAAACTTCTAGAGCATCAACAAGTGTGACCTGGAAAAAGCAGTTCTGTAGCTGTTCTAAAATCAGTCTGTGTAGATGGGTATGCAATGGCTGCAGACAGCCTCTCTGGGGCCCTGAGTAGAGAGGTGGGCAGGAGCTGAAGGAGAAAGCATGGCTGAAGTACCTGAATAGGAGACAGTCCTTTACCTGAAGAGAGAAGAGTCAAGCATCTTGAGTGTTGCGTGAGGGGTGGTCTGATGGCTACATCTGGATAACTGCAGGAAGCTGTGGTTTGTGGCTCCTTCTTGACCAGAGGCCATGGTAGGATCAGGGCTCAGAGAACAGTTGGGAAGGTCTGGAGATCTATCATTGCTCCAAGGGGGAATCATGGGTCTGAGTCCGAGGATGTAGGGTTTCTTGGGTGGAGCAACTTAGTTAAAGTCCCTTGGATCCTTCCTTCAATTTCCAAGATATAAGGAGCCCAAAGTAGACAGAGAGGCCATGTGCCTCAAGTGAAGGAAAGCTAGACTGTACCAGAAGTCCCCCTGTACTTCACACATTTGTTAGGGAACTCACACTCTCCTGTCTGGTGCCGTGTCCTTGTTTCGATGGCCGTGGGCACTCCAAGATACAGTGCTTGTCCCTCAGGGTCTGCAGTCAGTGTTTGAGGACACAGGGATCCAAGCAGAATCTCATGAATCCATGGAGTCTGACTCACTGTGGCCCTCATGATCTCTGTGAGACAAGCAAGACATCTGCTTGTTACACAATCCCACAATGTGGCTGGATAGATGAGGGGGAGTCTTGCATGGCCAAGCGAATGCTCCCACAGCTGGAGAAGAAGCTCGTGGGCTTTGGGTGAGGTAGAGTTGTAGCTAATGGGGATCCTTCAAGCAGAGGTTTAAGTTCAGCTGTGAGGATCCCCATGACCCTGCATTAGCTGCAACTCCACCTCACATCCCTGCATTAGCTCCAACCTCACCCCACATCCCTGCATTAGCTCCAACCTCACCCCACATCCCTGCATTAGCTCCAACTGCACCCCACATCCCTGCATTAGTGACAACCTCACCCCACAACCCTGCATTAGTGACAACCGCACCCCACATCCCTGCATTAGCTCCAACCTCACCCTGCATCCCCGCATTAGCTCCAACCTCACCCTACATCCCTGGCATTAGCTTCAGCCTCACCCCACATCCCTGCATTAGCTCCAACCTCACCCCACATCCCTGCATTAACTCCAACCTCACCCCACATCCCTGCATTAGCTCCAACCTCACCCTATATCCCTGGCATTAGCTTCAACCTCACCCTACATCCCTGGCATTAGCTCCAACCTCACCCTACATCCCTGCATTAGCTTCAACCTCACCCTACATCCCTGGCATTAGCTACAACCTCACCCCACATCCCTGGCATTCAGCCTTTAGAGAATCTTGTTCCATTGGGCAGGTGTTCAGCTGCTCTCTGTGGCCCCTCTAAGCCCTGGGGACCTGCTCCACAGACCCAGGGTGCCCTTGGGGACCTGGATATCAGTCAGGCAGAGCCACCCAGAGCTCTAGGGACGGGTTAGCAGGTGCGAGCATACATCCCAACCACAACAGGGTAGTTTGCAGATGTCCCTCTGGGAGAGACAGATGAGGACCGTGGGCATTAGAGTGTGCCTGCTGCTGCTGGGAACCAGAGCCAACCTGGGGCTTGGCTACACAGATCCATTTGCATGGGAATAGCTTCTGGCCATCAGAGGAGGAGCAAGCCTTTTGCCAGGAAACCTTCAAGAGGGGCCGGAGTTGACTTTGAGCTTGAGGGACAATGAAGGTCAGAACAGGCCAGGCACTGGGCACCATCCCCAGGCAGTGCAAAGTTCTCCTTCTGTTGCTGCTGTTGGGCCTCGTAGATGGTGTCCAGCATGTACTTCCCCCAGGCCCCGCAGGAAGGAGCAGAGCCATGGGCCCTGGAGCTTCCGCGGGAAGCAGCAGGCCTAGACTGTGGACCCTGCCAGGCCGGTAAGGGACTTGCTTGTGGGGCATGTGTGAGTGTGGCCATGGACTGGAGGCTGGAGTGAGTGACTAGGAAGGTGGCAGTTAAGGCCAGAGGTACGAGAAGGAAGGATCGCCTGAGAGGAGGGCTTTGGGCAAACGATAGCCTCACCTCGGTTTAAACCTTGCTGTGCCAGGCAAGTTTTCTGCCAGTGAGGCACGTCCTTAGCCCATCTCCCTCGTCCCCCTGCTTTTTCTTTAATTTTGAGAAAAAGTCTTGCTAGGTTTCCCAGGCTGATATTACTGTCTGTAGCCTAGGCAGGATTTGAACTTGCCATCCTCCTTCCTAAACCTCTGGAGGGGCTGGAATTAAGACCATGACCCCAGGTCACTTTAGTGTACCACTGTCTTAATTCATTTAGAATTAACTGCGTGTTTGTCTTGGTCTAGTTGCAGTTCTAGAAATTTATAATTAGATAATTATCAAAACATCCATTAAATATTATGGAAGTGTCTTGGGGTGGGGGGAGTGGAAACTGGGGGCATGGAGATGACTCAGACATGAGGACCTGAGTTCAGACTCAGTGTGCATGCAAACGGTGGGAGGTGGTAGGTCATGCTGCTAATTCTAGCACAGGGAAGTTTGGGGGACCCCTGGGGCTCACTGGCCATCTAGTCTAGCTGAATCAGTGGGCTCAGGTTCAGGACAAGACCCTGTCTTAGAAAATAAGATGATCTGGTCTGAGCTGCATCACAGCTGTGCTCTGTACAAGAAAGCACTGTGTATTCTTCACACAGCCTGATTCACTGGATGCTCATCAGGTGGGCGGAGGAAACACTAGCTATTTTCTCTTTTTAAAGATTAGGAATCTGAGTGTATATAACCTTTGATCTCTATAGTTCAATATCACACTTTTGCAATTTATCCAACGTGTTTTATGAATATTTTGTTCTTTTATTACTGAGCAGGATCCCACTTTTTATAACTATAGCTAAAGAAAAAATTAATGAAACATTACAAATTTCTATTAAATCATAATGAACAAACATTAGAAATGATCAAGAAAATGGAAGAAAGAAAAGCAAAATTATAAATTATTGTTCATATAGGTTAAGCATATCTAATCTAAAATGTTCCAAACTCTCAAGCTTTACAAGTGCAAACACGACCCTGCACGTGGAGAACTGCATATTTGGGCCTCATAGTCAAAATGTGGGCACACTGGGAATGTTGTATGAAAATACTACCAGACTATTGTATGTGTATGTCAAATATAAATACATTTTTGATCAGATTAGATGTATGCAACCCCCCCCCAAATCTGGAATATTTAAGAATTTCTGGTAAGGAAATCATTACTTGTGACAGGGTGGAGGGCACCATAATAGGTGCTACAGTCTAAGGTGTGTATCAGAAATACTTTGTCACAACTAATTAAAAACACAAGCTACCAAATGACATAAGAAGACACACGAATCTATAGTCCTTGTATTGAAAAACTGAATGCTGATGTGAAAAACTACTCTAGAATGGGACATTGTGCAGAGAACACAGTAAGAACACTGGTGATGGTAGACTGTGGTCCTCACTACAGTGTTCTTGGCTGGGTGATTTGGCAAGATGCATCAGCATCATTAGGTATTTCTCCTTGACCCGGCTCTTACTGCCTCTTTCCTGGAAGATTAAAACTAGCTTCTAGTATTTGGGGCACTAAAAGAGAAAAGAGGCCTTAGGGATCTCAGTTTCCAAGGTGCAAGCGTTCACTTAACTTTCGGTTTCAGGGTGATAACTGACCTCAATTGGACATGGCATCCCCCTACTCCAGATTTATTGGCATTTTCCTTTCCAGGTTATGTTCCAGGCAGATGGCATGCAGCTTTGGGGAAGAGTCCTAAGACTTCTCTTGTAAACTAGGTTTCATAATCATTTTCATTTAACCACCACCATTTAAGTTGTAGCTCATATTCTGAGAGCTCTGATCAGCTCGTGTGTGCGTATGAGGTAGGGAAGTGTCTGCCCCTTTGTCTGAGCCTTTTGTTGAGTAGTAATTTTCACCTTTAATTGTTATGACACCTTTGCCAGGAAGTCAGTCACGAATGTTCATGCTATCCAGAGTGACTAGGCTCAATGCAACCCCTATCAAGGTTCAATCACTTTTTTTTCTCACATAAGTAGAAAATTATAGGACTAGGTGTGGTGGCGCACACCTTTTATCCCAGTACTTGGGAGGCAGAGGCAGGCAATCTCTGAGTTTGAGGCCAGCCTGGTCAATTTAGTGATTCCCATATCACTAAATAGGGGTTCATTGTGAGACCCTGTTTCAACAAACGAACAAACAAACAAAAAAACAGAAAAACATCTTGAAATTCATATATGGCACAATAGCACAAAAATGACCGTTTCTTAAGAATCTGGTAAACATCTCTGTGATAAACACAATGACCCTTTGGTCAACTTGGGGAGGAAAGTGTTTATTCAGCTTATGCTTTCACATCACAATTCATCATCAAAAGAAATCAGGACAGGAACTCCAACATGGGGGAACCTGGAGCCAGGAGCTGATGCAGAGGCCACAGAGAAACACTGCTTACTGACCTGCTCCCCATGGCTGTTCTAGAAAAACAGCCTTTTTTCTTATAGAACCCAGGACCACTTCCTCAGGGCTGACCACACCCACAATAGGCTGGGCCTTCCTACATCAATCACTTATTAAGAAAATGCCCGCCGGGCAGTGGTGGCGCACGCCTTTAATCCCAGCACTCGGGAGGCAGAGCCAGGCGGATCTCTGTGAGTTCGAGGCCAGCCTGGACTACCAAGTGAGTCCCAGGAAAGGCGCAAAGCTACACAGAGAAACCCTGTCTCGAAAAACCAAAAAAAAAAAAAAAAAAAAAAAAAAAAAAAAAAAAAAAAAAAAAAGAAAATGCCCAACAGCCAGATCTTATGGAGACATTTTCTCAATTGAGGCTCCCTCCTCTCCAATGACTGTAGCTTGAGCCAAGTTGATACATTACTAACCAGCACAACTGCTGGTCATGTAAATATCTCCTAGCTATGCTATAAAAATTACTTTCTTTGTTTCTGAGAAACAAATTTTGAATGACTTTTAATAGTTAATAGTAGCTTGCAATTGTTATTTATTTTGAAATCTATTTTGTATTAGTTAACAAAGAATAAAATTCAGGAATCTTCTACAATGTGGAAGAAACTTGAAGACATTATGTTCAGTGAAATAGGCCTGACCCCAAAGGACCAACACTGTCATAGAGTGCCTGTCATGTGCAGATTCATAGAGAGGGCAGAGTCAGTGTGACAAGGGGCAGGTGTGAGGGAATGAGAAGTTAATGCCCAATGAGTACAGAAAAGCTGTATGGTATGGTGGGGGAAGGGCCCACAACAGTATGAGTATGTATTAATGCCATTGGATAGATCAGGCAGAGATGGTGTAAATGGAAAAATCTTGTCATGGAAGCTGTAGTGTGACACAGTGAGTCACACAGTAAACCTTTTTGTCCACGTATCTTTACTTGCAAATGTTCATTGCAAAGAGTCATTGGTCTGGTTTGAGGCCTCTGATTCTGCTACACCATCCATACTGGGCCCTCACTTGGAGATCCTGTTGTTGCTGCTCTGTGCCATGGAGATCCTGCAGCTTTGGGTCTGCAGGACGTGCCCCTTCTTGTGCTCCAGCAGATCATATACGGGGAAGATGTTAGGGTGGGCCAACTCATAACCCTGGTTCTGGGCCTGGGTAGTTGCAGGGTTAATCAGCCTGCAGGGGCCATTCTCCTGAGTGCTGCATTTAGTGAGGGACAGGGACATCTCTCCTGCTCTTACGACCTTAGGGCCAGCCCTTCCAACTGCCACAGGTGGTGAGGGTCGAGGTAGGGGAGGGTGTTTCTCCCCCCCCCATATGGGAAATGAAGGGTGAGGCCAGATAGCCCAAGCTCACACACAGCCCTGTCAACAGGGTCAGCTCTACTGTGCTGCCCAGGCAAGGTAAAGGGTCTGCATTTCCGAGTGCTGCAGCTGGTAAGGGGGAGGTCAGCTCCCTCACCTGTGGCAGGCGGCAGGGGCAAGGTGGGGAGGGCATCTTTCCCTCACCCTCATTACCTCATGGCCCATGAGGGAGGCGTGGCCAGCATTCCCACTCATATCCTCAGGGCCGACTCACTTGTATCCCCACCAACAGGGTCATCTCTACTGCACTGCCTAGGTGAGGAACAGGGCCTGCTTTCTTGAATGTGGCAGCTGGTAAGGGGGAGGAGGGTCAGCTCCCTCATCTGCTGTAGGTGTTGAGGGGCAAGGGGGTACGTCTCTCCCTCACCCACGCTGCATGGTAATGTTGCACGAATCGAAAATGGTCTTATAATAAAAACCCGGGGCCAGATATTGGGGTGGATGCTGAAAGGTCAGAGAGACAAAGGGACAAGCCACTAGAGAGACTTCTCACCATTGCCGAATCCTCAGGCCTAATGGAAGGTGATCCTATCTCCACGAATCCTCTGACCGAAAGCCTCTAAGTCCTCAGCCTAAAAGGCCTCTAGTTCCTGTCTCCTCGCGTCTTATATGCCTTTCTCCGCTCAGTCATTTCACTTCTTTCCTAGTGCTGGGATTAATGGCATGTGACTCCCAAGTGCTGGGATTAAAGGTGTGTGCCACCAGTGCCTGGCTCTGTTTTTCTCCTAGACTGAGTCAGTCTCATGTAGTCCAGGGTGGCTCTGAACTCACAGAGATCCAGACAGATCTCTGCCTCCAAACTACTAGGATTAAAGGTGTGTACCACCTCTGCCTGGCCTCTATGTTTAATCTAGTGTTTGGCTCTGTCCTCTGATCCCCAGGCAAGCTTTATTTGGTACACAATATATCACCACACAGTAACTCTTATAAAGGAAAAACATTTAATTGGGATGGCTTACATTTTTCAGAGGTTTAGCCCATTATCATCATGGTGGGAAATAGCAATATGCAGGCAGACATGGTGCTGGAGAAGGAGCTAAGTGTCCTACAGCTTGGCTTGCAGGCAACAGGAAGTTGTTTGCTTCACTGGGAGTGGCTGAGCATAGTGACACACTTCTTCCAACAAGACCACACCCATTTCAACAAGGCCACACCTCCCATTAGTGCCACTCCCTTTTGGGGTCATTTTCTTTCAAACCACCACATTCCACTTCCTGGCCCCCCAAAGGCTTGTAGCCATATCATAATGCAAAACTGCATTCGGTTCAGCTTCAAAAGTCCCCATAGTCTATCACAGTCTCAAAATTTTTTAAAAGTCTAAAGTTCAAAGTCTCTCCTGAAATTCATGCAATCCCTTAACTGTAATCCCCTGTGAAATTAAACTCAAAAAGCAGATCACATATTTCCAACATATAATGGCACAGATTATCATTCCAAAACACAGGAAAGGGAGCATAGTGAGGAAATACTGGACCAAAGCAAGAATGAAAACCAGCTGGGCAAACTCCAAACTCTGCATCTCCATGTCTGATGTCAAAACACTCTTCAGATCTCCAGCTCCTTTTAGCTTTGTTGACTGCAGCAGACTTCTCTCAGGGCTGGTTCACTCCTGTTAGCAGCTCTCCTCAGCAGGTATCCCATCACTGAAATCTCCAACATTTTAGGTTCTCCAAGGCAATCCAGGTTTTACCTTCACAGCTTCACACAATGGCCTCTTTAGGCCTCCATGCAGGGACACCCCTGACACATGCCTGACCTCAGTGGCTTTCCTTAGTTGTGGAGGAATATTCCATCATGCCTTTCTTCTATCCTTGACTCTAAAGCCAGAACCACATGACCGAAGCTGCCAAATTCTGCTGCTTGCTGGGGCTGGAACATGGTCCCTCAATTACAACTTCAACAGCTTTCTGTTTTCCATGTTTCCTTCACTGCCTAAGTTTGGCTGTCCTGAAACTGGATCTGTAGACCAGGCTGGCCTCATACTCAGAGATCTGTCAGCCACCACCTTCTGAGTGCTGGGATCAAAGGCATGTACCACCACACCTGGCTCTAAGCCTTTTTTCTTTAATTTCTTTTACAACTTGGAAACTTAGCTGAGTGAGATCTTGCTTTGATCACCACTCCCTTTATTCTGTTTCTTAATCTGTTTATCTCCTTGAACACAGGATTTAGCTCCATTCCATTTCCTGGTGCCCCTTTTTTCAATCTGTACATTTTGTATTTTTATTTGCTCAGCTTGCTCCTTTTCATTATAAATCATCAGAGTTAACACTAATAACCATATTCTAGAGTCTATACTAAGTTGTTTTGAGATTTCCTCTGCTAATGGAATTAATCCAAAATTCTTCACTTTAGCCTCAGGCAGACTCTTCAGAGAAGGGCAAAAAGCAGCCACTTTCTTCACCAAAATATCACAAGAATGATCTCTGGGCCACAAGCTAACATTCTTCTCCTCTGAAACCTCTTGATCCAGGCGCCTACAGTTCAAATCACGCTCAGCACCACAGTCTTCCATGTTTCTACTAGGATGGCCCATTAAGCAGCATTTAAAACACTCAACTGCTTTCTAATCCACAGCTCCAAGGTCCATATTTCTTCAAACAAAAGCATGGTCAGGCCTATCACAACAATATCCCAGTTCCTGGGACCAACTTCTGTTTTAGGGTTTCTATTTCTGTGAAGAGACACCATGACCACAGCATCTCTTATAAAGGAATAACGTTTAATTGGGGTGGTGCTGTGGGATGGTCTATATGTCAAGTGACTCTGATTGGTCAATAAATAAAACACTGATTGGCCCGTGGCTAGGCAGGAAGTAGGTGGGACTAACAGAGAGGAGAAATAAAAGAACAGGAAGGCAGAAGGAGTCACTGCCAGCTGCCACCCTGACAAGCAGCATGAAAAGATGCTGGTAAGCCACTAGCCACGTGGCAAGGTATAGATTTATAGAAATGGGTTAATTTAAGCTATAAGAACAGTTAGCAAGAAGCCTGCCACTGCTATACAGTTTGTAAGCAAAATAAGTCTCTGTGTTTACTTGGTTGGGTCTGAGCGGCTGTGGGACTGGCCGGTGACAGAGATTTGTCCTGACTGTGGGCAAGGCAGGGAAACTCTAGCTACAGGGTGGCTTACATTTTCAGAGGTTTAGTATATTATTATCATGGTGAACATGGTGGCATGCAGGCAGCCATGGTACTGGAGAAGTAGTTGGGTTCCTATATGTTGGCAAGGCTTGAGAATATGTGAGACCTCAAAGTCTACCCCTACAGTGACACACTTCCTCCAACAAGACCACACCTACTTCAACGAGGCCACATCTCCCATTAGTGCCACTCCCTTTGGGGGCCGTTTTCTTTCAAGCTAGCACAGGGAGAAAGAGGTTTATTTGGCTTACATTTCCACACTACTGTTCATAATTGAAGGAAGTCAGGACAGGAACTCAAACAGGGCAGGATCCTGGAGGCAGGAGCTGATGCAGAATCTGTGGAAGGGTTAACTGGCTTGATCCCCATGGCTTTCTCAGCCTGCTTTCTTATAGAACCTAGGATCACCAACCAAGGGATGGCACCACCCACAATGGGTTGAGCCCTCCCACATCAATCACTACTTAAGAAAATGCCTTACAGCTGGATCTTATGGAGGCATTTTCTTAACTGAGGTTCCCTCCTTTCAGACAATTCTAGTTTGTGTGTCAAATTGACATTAGCCTAGCCATCACAGATGGATGCACACAAGAATCAATAAAAAAGTAGCCTGAAAGATCAGAGAAGGCCTCATGATGGAAATGAAAGCATTGGAATCCCCACAATAGAGTGTGCTTGGGTCCTGGGAGGAAGCTGGTTTGGATAGATCATGAGGAACTGGTATGGAAGAGACTCAGACACTGCATACACACACACACACACACACACACACACACACACACACACACACACACACACAACTTCCTGGTTCCACCACACCCACCAGAGAAGATACACCATTCTGGGCCTGGTGTTGCTATCGACACTGAAAAATTCAGAGATGGAAGAGGCAGATGGAGAGTGGGACTTGTGGGATACTGGCTGTCCATCTAATTTCTGCCAAGGACATAGTTCATTTACTGTAGTCCTGTGCCTGTCTCACCCATCAGGTTCCTGTTCCAGACCATCCCACGGGCAACAGGCCCCAGGTGCTGGCCCCATGGGTTTCCGTCTGAGCACCAGTCATGGCATGTCTTTGGTAGAGGGACCCAACTCACAGTCCTGGGTAAGTGGCTCTCATGATCTCATTCAACTGTCGTAGAAAAGTCTGTTTTCCCTCTAGAGAGTTCTTTCCATCTGCCTTCCCTAGCCTTACAGTCTGACATGTACTTTTTCTGTGGGTGAGGGAGAGACCTCTTAGGGTAAACCACAGGAAGGACCCCAATAGTGTCATCTACTCTTCTGAGGCAGATGCCCAATGGGGCTCAAAGGCTGAGATTTTCAGACCTTAAAGACCACTAGACCCCAGCATCTGAACTGAGGCCAAGGTGTCCATCTAAACTGAAACAGACACATAGTAGGGCCACATATATGGCTGGTGCCATGAACCCAGCCTTCAGAGCTCAGATACTCCATGTAGAAAACCACTGAGGCCAAGAGAGGGAGGGATCTGGCAGTCTAGGCTGCAGCTCTCCAATCTTCTGCTGGCTCACAAGGTCATGGGGGCACACAAAAGGCTCAGAGTGACAAGGTAACTAGAATCTGGTCCTCCCAGGATGATTACTAGGGAAAAAATGTAGACTACTGTTCCTGGGCTCTCTCAGGCTTGGGGCCTGCTGGGTAGCTTGGCTAGTTGTTTTACTTGTCCATCTTCCTCATATGTCCTTAGGCTTAGAGAGGAATAAGGGAGCAAATGATGCTAAGTGAAATCAGGAGTCACCAGGGCTTCTGAAGTAGTCATGGGGTCACTATCATCATAGTCTGGGGGATGGAGCCCAGGAACACAGCCAGTGCAGGGTTCTGTGGTCAAGTAACCACTGTGGACAAAGTGTCAGCTCCTTGGAGAGTTCTCTCTCTAAGAAACTAAAAAGGCTTTCAGAACATACTTTTTCAGTTCCTCTTTCTGTAAGGATAAAATTAGATCAATCTGGACCTCTATAGGAAAATCACCTGTGATTAGTGAAAGGGTATCGGCGTTGGTGGCTGGCGCTGGTTACCGAGTAGAAAGGTCACATTCACAACAGAACCCAGTGGTACCTTTTAGAGCTTTATATTAGGAGAAGGAGAGGGGGAGGAAGAGAAAGAGACAGAGAGACACAGAGAGAGATGCAGAGAGAGAGAGTGCGTGTGGGGGTGCACGTCTGGCTTCTAGGCTGGGATGCAGTCACCCGCTGATGATGTAATAAGGTGCCAGACGAGACCCCCGAGCTGCGCATATACAGAATCCTTACATTCCAGACCTTTGCTTATTATAAAAAAAAGCAAGTAGATAGAAATAGGGGCGTCGTTTCTTCCAGGAAAAACTGCTTCCAGCTGACTTGGAGGGCATCAGTTTGCTCTTGGAGGGAATAGGGAAGGGGAGTCTTCCGAGGTAGACAGGTGTTGTTGGATGATGGGCTTTCCATCCTGGAACTGTGCATCTTTCTTGGCTTGGCACTCTGGCTGTTTTTGTATCTGACGGGATGCTGGTGAGATAGGAAAAGCCTGAAGTAGGTCTGACCTGTCCAGATGGATTTAAGCTGGTTTCTGGAGCTTGGGAAAAGTTCTGAACATGTTAAAAAGCAGCCATGAGAAGATTAGTGACTATATGTGGTGTTTAGTACTCTGTTTATATTGGTTAGTGTTAATGGGAGAGACAGAGAGATTGGAACATATTAAGCTTTATCAGAGAGAGATTATTTTAAGGCTTCTGTTTCCTTTATTAGTTTGGCATCCAGGAGACAGGTGATCAATTGTTGAAAGCATTTCACAGTAACAGATGTTTATATTAAAGTCTGTTTTTGTAGAACCCAGACACTTTTGGGTCTGGGGGTGTAAATACCTTTAGCTATTACAGTTTCTTGTCTGGTGATCTCTGGACTTCAGTTCTGTGGTGATCCTGTACCATTAGCTGAACAGCGAGTTAGAACAGGGAACTGGGGAGAGAAATGCTTGTGGTGCATGAGAACTTATTTCTTTGGAATTAGGGACAAGGCAAAGATCAGGGTCCTGTTTGTGTGCATGTGAGAAACACAGGCGGGTAGATCTGGAGTGAGGCACATGGAAGCTCCTTTCTTAGCTGGAAATCTTTCTCATTAAGTAACCCTGAAAGTGCAATTAAATCTGGTGAGGTGGATAAGGATGTCCTCCGTACCCTGACAATAGGGAAACCAGGAGAGGTGATATCCCAAAACTCCCAGGACCGAGTCAGTGGCTCTGGTGTCCAGAAGGAAAGAAACGGGTTGCTTCCCTGCTGTGTTCTGGGTTCTCTGCATGTCTGTAGCCAAGCCTAGATCTGCTGGAGGTCTTAGCTTGATGTTTGCATGCATCCTGGCGCCTGGGGGCAGTCAGCTGACTGGTTGTCTTTCTAGGCGGCACTTTCAACAAGGGCTGGCAGGGCACTTGCTAGCCCGTGGCCTTTTCCACACTTAGAACAGGGACCAAACAGCATTTGGGAGTCAGCGAGTGCCAGCACTTGGCAATTGTGTTTTGGGGCTTTTTTTAAATCTCTTCCCTGGCACACCTTGAATGCCACTGATGACACTTTTGCCTGTGGGGTGAGGAGCCTTGCTCTCCAGATGCTTATTATGCATATAGACTTTATCAACAGTGATGACCTAGGAACTGTTTTATGGAATTATTTGTGTTAAAAATGGAACTGCTTAAATGAAGAAATTCATTTTTTCTACCTAGGCTCAAGATGCAGTTTTTTGTATGCATATATGCTTTATTAACTGTGGTGATTCATGAATTGTTTTGTGTTAAAAATGAAACTGTTTTATATATAAATGAAACTGCTTTTAGAATTGGTTTTATGTTACAAATGGAACTGTTTAAATGGAGAAGTTTGGGTTTTCTTCTAACTAGGTTTGAGATTTTGTTTAAAAACTTTATAAAGAAAAGGGAGAGTTAATATTCCTTAGTCTATTTAATTTAAAAAATATTTTATTGTTATTTAAGTGGATTAATGTTATGTTTTGTTAGTAAGAAATGCAAATGGGCATACTAAGAGATTGCTTTAAAGTATAAAGAGTTTTATTAAGAAACTGTTTTGGATGTTTTGCTAAAGGTTTTAAAGTGTTAATGGTTAGATTGAGAATATTGCTTTCAAATATAGATTTGTAGGAATTATAATTGTGTATAATAGTATTTATCTCATGTTATCTAAATGGAGAAATTTGGCTTTTTTTCTAGCTAGAATCAAGATACTGTTTAAAAAATTATAAAGAAAAGGGGGAGTTATGAGTGAATTAAGGTTGAATATATGTTTGTAGGCATTGTAATGGTGTATAGTAATGGTCATGCATTATGTTAACCTATTGATATTGACACACCATGGTTTGGTGAAGTCAAGGAAGTGTTTAAGTTTGATGTGAAAACATCAGAAATTTATCCTATGTTCTATTAGCAAGAAATTCAAATGGTTCTATTAAAAGAGTTCAAGTTTTAAGATTGAGAGAATTGTAACTATGTATAGCAATATTTATGTTAGAATTATGTTAACCTGTTAATGTTAATGATGAAGCTAAGGGAGTTTTTAAGTTTGCAGTTGCATCAATAGTTTTCTGGTTTAGAAAGAGCTGGAGGCAGCTACGACTGATGTAGTCACCTTAGACCCAATCCAAAAAAGAAATGCCATCTTTATCATCCTCTACTCCCATACTGGAAGGTGTGACAGCTATGAAGATTGCTGTAAGCTCTTAATGGGAGTTGTTTTTTATACATCAAGAAAGGGGGACTTGTGGGAGCCCATTTTCAGGTTTCCTAGTGGCTTTACCCAGCATGTCTGCATGGAGAGGATGATTAGACCATGGACCTGAGTGCAGGTATCTGAGATGATCTGCACTTGGCTATGCTTGGGGGAGGTCTTTTGCTCCACCCCTTGGCATTCCTATAAATACCCTAGGGCAGAGACAGTCGAGGCCTGGTGGATTAGGATCCAGGCCCTCCCAAGTCTATCCTGTATTTTCTATCTGTTTCTCTCCCCTCTATCCTTCTATCTAATATTTTTTGCTGATCCTACTCAAGAGCACTCTGGGGTAATGTGGGGTTGAGGTATGGCCCCCCCACAAGGATGTCTGTTCTTTAGGGGACTTGAGTGGATAGAGAAGAAGAAGGAAGCAGGATCCCAGGATGGAGCATGAATGGTCACAAAGCTCCTGATAGGAGAGGGTGCTTCCCTGTCACTTGGGCTCTCCTGTGACAACTCTCATCCCCTTCTCTATCTGCACAGGTCAGCCCAAGTCTGACCCCTTGGTCACTCTGTTCCTGCCTTCCCTGAAGGCTCTCCAGCCCAAGAAGGCCACACTAGTGTGTCTGGTGAGTGAATTCTACCCAGGTACTTTGGTGGTGAACTGGAAAGTAGATGGAATCCCTGTCACACAGGGTGTAGAGACAACCCAACCTACCAAACAGACTAACAACAAGTACATGGCCAGCAGCTACCTGACGCTGACATCTCACCAGTGGACACCTCACAGCAGATACAGCTGCCAGGTCACTCATGAAGGGAGCACTGTGGAGAAGAGCGTGTCACCTGTTGAGTGTTCTTAGACTGCGATCCTCCCTGAAGCCTCAGGGGCCTGGATCTGAAGTGCCAGAAAAGGTCTTTTTTTTTTTTTTTTTTTTTTTTAAACTACTAACCATCCCACCTCCTCTCCTGTGCCCAATACTCAATAAATATCTTGTTACCCACAAAGAGTCTTCTCTATCTCATTGGTTTCCATGCCATATTTCACTTGCATGCCCAGGAACTTCAGAGTTTGGGAGTTCTGGACACAGTGGGAAACTAAGCCAGGGGAGAGCTCATAATCTGTGAATTTTCTGGGACATAATGTTATTGCTAAAATCCCTTCCTACAGGAGATATAAGCAGTATCTACCCCTTCTCAAAAGGTCCCAATGATAAACCAAGGCACGATTCCACCAAAGTTTATCCTGGGGAACCAACAAGTGTAGCTAGAGTTTTCCTGCTTTGCCCACAGTCAGGACAAATCTCTGTCACCCGCCAGTCCCACAGCCGCTCAGACTCAACCAAGTAAACACAGAGACTTATATTGCGTACAAACTGTATGGCTGTGGCAGGCTTCTTGCTAACTGTTCTTATAGCGTAAATTAACCCATTTCCATAAATCTATACCTTGCCACGTGGATTGTGGCTTACTGGCATCTTCACATGCTACTTGTTTCTTTGCTCCCTTACAGAGCATAGGTGAGGGGTTTACAGAGCTGTGGGTGCCCTACCCTCTTAACAGGCTGCACCTGAAAAATCTTTCTCAGAAGGGAAATTTCTACACATTAGTTATAGGTAAGACCATTGGCACTGGGGGAAGTGACAGGTTCCAACTCCCCTCTTTTTTTTTACTGGCCTAATTCACACTCTGTAGCATCTCAAGGCACATTGCCCATCTTGGTTTTGTTGGCCAGCTCCTGCATCCAGGAACTTTATGCTCTCTCAGATGGCTAACCTTTGAGGCCCCTCACCAAATCCTCCTTTGGCTCCTTTAGCTTGTGTTTCCTGCCATCTGCCTTCCACAATTTGCTTTCCCAGGTGGTGAATTAGCTGATGCAGGCATGTTGTTGGGTTCTGTCTTAGTTAGGGCTTCTATTGCTGTGATAAAAAAAAAATTATGACCAAATACAATTTTTGGAGGACAGGGTTTATTTAAGCTTTATTTACAGTGTGTAGTCCATCATTCAGTGAAGTCAGGGCAGTGACTCAAGGCAGGAATTACTGCAGAGGATAAGGTTGTTTACTGCCTTGCTCCTCATGTCTTGCTCAGCCTACTTTCTTTCTTTCTTTTTTTGGTGAAGGAAAGGATTTATTTGGCTTACACTTCCACATTGTAGCCCATCATTAAAGGAAGTTAGTACAGGAACTCAAACAGGGCCAGAACTGGGAGGCAGGAGCTGATGCAAAAGCCATAGAGAAGTGCTGCTTACTGGTGATAGTGCCGCGGATGTTATGGGAGTAACCAAACATTTCTGGATGGATTTAAGGCTCATGCCAAAAGACTGAACTTATCTCTGGTACTATGGACTGGGCCAGGAACCCATGACTAGGTAGGAAGAGAATTTAGTACTATTATTCTGTTAAATGAACAGTGTATTGAATGGCTAAAGCAAAGCAAAGCTTAAAACCAGCTGGGCAGACTCCAAATTCTGCATCTCCATGTCTAATGTCAAAGTGTTCTTCAGATCTCCAACTCCTTTCAGCTTTGTTGACTGCAATACACTTTTTTCTCTTAGACTGGTTCTACATCCTGTTAGCAGCTCTATTCAACAGGTATCCCATAGCTCTGGCATCTCCAATATTTTTGGGTGTTCAAGGCAACCCAGGCTTCAACTTCACAGCTTCACATAATGGCCTCTCTAGGCCTCTATTTGGTGACACCTCTGATACATGCCTGGCCTCAGTGGCCTTCATTGTGGAGGCAAATTCCATAGCCCCTTTCTTCTGTCCTTAACTCTAAAGCCAGAACCACATGGCTGAAGCTGCCAAGTTCTGCTGCTTGCTGGGGCTGGAACATGGCCCCTTTATATAATCACATTTTCATCAGCTTTCTGTTTTCCATGGTGACCTTCACTGACTAAGTTTGGATAGCCTGGAAATTTCTCTGTAGACCAGGCCTGCCTCTGCCTCTGGAGTGCTGGGATTAAAGGCGTGCACCACCACACCTGACTCTAAGCCTTTCTTTAATTCCTTTTCACAAGTTGGAAACTTATCTGGGTGGGATCTTTCCCTGAGGTCCCTACTCCCTTTATTCCATTTCTTAATCTGTTTATCTCCTTGAATACAGGACTTGCCAGCCTACTCTCTTATAGCACCCAGGACCACTTGCCCAGTGGTGGCACCATCCATTCTACTTCAATTATCAATGAAGAAAATGCAACATAGGCTTGTCCATAGGAAAGTCTGGTGAGGCCAGTTTTTCAGTTGAGGTTCCTCATTTCCAAATGACTCTAGCTTGTGTCAAGTTGACATGCAACTAGTAAGTATGATAGACCCTCTGTCAACTTGACACACAGACACACCATGTCCAACCATAACCTTTCCTTTTTTGTTGTCCCTAAGATTTCATATTAATATCTGTCAGGAGCCATTATCATGAGCTATTACAGGCTGCAGAATTATACAGTAATTATACAGCTATCATTTGATAAGGTCAACCCATTAGAAATAATAATTCTACTGGAGGAAGCCATTACACAAAGCATTTTGCAATTATTGCCTTTTGAATGAATTGGCTGTTTTCTTGCTGTAGATTCTTGCTGTAGCCTTTTCCCATCTGTTACAAATTTGGGATTTATTTTCCATGGTTTAGAAATGTTTGTTCATCTTTGGGCACAATCTCCTTCATGCATTTAGGATGTATTGATCATATCCCCTAGCTATGTATGAAAACAGTCACACAGTCAAAACCTGTTTCCCACAACCAGGTCTTTTGTTCCTTTCTCCAATGTAAATGTAGAGATATGCCTTCCTGCAATTATCTTCATTGGCAGGCATTTGGTCAGTGTTAAGTGTGCAGGCAAAAGTATCTCATTTGAGACAGTCTCAGACACCCAACGACATAGAATTATGACATGTCTAAACTTGTTGATTCACAGCCTTAGAGAGACAGGAAACAAGCATGCCCTGGGCTCACCCTGCCAGCAGATAGGAAAGTACTGCTCCAAGCTAACCTCACACTAACAAATTCTTAACTCCTTGTACTTACTTTCACTTTGGTTTATTGATTAGCTTATTATCTACCACACTTAGGAATGTGTATTACACACAGATTCCCCCTTTTTTCTTCTTAGATTTCCCTAGTTGATTTAAGGTCTCTCTCCCCCTCATTTGACCCTGTTCCCTTCAAGAGTTCACTGAGGCTTTTACTAGTCACCTCCTCCTAGAGTCATAAACAAAGCCTAACAGTCACTAACTGGTGTAAACTCTTATTGGCCTTTTATGACCCTGAAAGAATTCAAGCCTTGCACAGTGGAGACCCTGGCAACAAAAGTAGCTACCACAGTTAGTTAATCTTTCATTCTATTGGGCATGATAAATTTAATTCAGTAGTTATATACATCTCGATTGGCTTTGAAAATTATAAATTTATAAACTCAAGTTCCAGTTGCTTTTGGGATACTATCTTACAAGGACTCCAACGTACAGTATGGCTTGATAAGGAAGGGAATGGCTCAGTTGCCATTAGCCTACGGGCTGTGGGTGAGATAGGACCTCTGTTGGTCTTTTCTGTATCGAACACACAGATTGCAAGCCCAGTGCCACTTTGAGATCTTTGGCAGCAATTAACCATGCAGCTCACACACGATTGAGCCGGTATGATAATGAGTATTCAGAGACGGGTAATGCCTGGGGGGCGCTCACCAAACTAAGACAGAGCACCTGTGTGGCCTGGGCAGGCATCTCCATGACGGGTAAGGTGACCTGCTGATGTCCCATGCAACCCAAGTCAGAAGCTCATTTTTTAATAAAAGGGGGACCTGCAGGGTCCTGGCCTCCGTTTTGGGTAACTGTTGCCTTGCTTGCAGACCTTGACCTTGATATCTTCCCAATGCTAATTCCCTGCCAGGTTCCACCCTCCTGAATGCTTAAGGGAAGTTCCTTGTCTGTGTATCCTGAATAATGGGTGTTAACAGCTTAGATGCAAGATTGTAAAACATCAGTAGTGAACTTCTTCCCTCTGGGGTCCTCCCATTGTGCTGTAAGCCTGTATTTAAGACCTCCTACCCCCTTCAAGAAATGACATTTGACATTTAAAATTAAATATATATTATATATTATATATATATTTAATTATATATATAATTGAATGAATACTTTGAATGTAATCTATGAATACCACAAATGTGATTAATATCATGAGTGTAATTAAAAAAAAAGAATTCAAGCCTTATGACCTTTCTTAAGCCAGAGAATTGCTAATTGTATGTGTATAAAAAGTAGAAACAGGGGCTGGAGAGATGGCTCAGTGGTTAAGAGCACTGGCTGTTCTTCCAGAGGTCCTGAGTTCAATTCCCAGCAACCACATGGTGGCTCACAACCATCTGTAATGAGATCTGATGCCCTCTTCTGGCTTGCAGGCAAACACGCAGCCAGAACACTGTATACATAATTAATTAATTAATTAAAAAAACAAACAAAAACTGGAAACTTCAGAGACTCAGGGTAGCGCAAAGAGAACAGAGAGAGCGGAGGCAGAACAGTAAAGAGACACTGATAGGAAGAATGTGGTGTGAGTGTATTTATTCCTCTGTCCTCAGATTAGTTCCTTCACTGATTGTAGAGTCTCCCTTGAACTCTGGGAGAAAGTCTTTGAGGCTGGACCTTAAAGGCTTTTGATAAATATCAACATCACAATATAAAATATTCCAACTTTTAAAGCTCCCACAGCCCTTAAAAAATCAACAATTTAAAAGTTCAGTCTCCTTAAGATATCCAAAGTCTCTCTGAAATTCCAAATATCTGTAAAATTCCAAAGCCTCTTAACTGTGGGCTCCTGTAAAATAAAAAAAAGTTAAATATTTTCTTACTCTAAGAGGAAAGAACCAGGCACTGTCACAATCAGATCAAAGCAAAACCAAAGTCAAGCCAAGTGAAACTCGATGCAGGCCTTTGGGACTATTAAGTTTCAAAGGGATTGCTAAGCACATATAGCACATCCTAGAGGCTCTGGCCAGCTCCTGCTCTTTTCGGTGGTTATCTCAAGGTATTGGCACCTCCAAAATGCTGCATTCTCCTGCTGTGATTGGGTTGCACTCTCACTAACAGTCTCTTCTGGGCCTTCTTCAGGGACTCTGATCCTGCTACATGATGTCATGTGTAAACTTCTCCCCAGTACCCTTCAATTCTGGTGCTTCTCCTTTAGGCTACACATTTACCAAGGGCTCTTCCCATTTCTCCTGGTGCCAAGACTCAGCAATTCTCCATGACTCCTTCATGCCTCAACAACCAGTACTACCCGGAAAACTCTTACATGTTACCAAGTTTGGCTGCTAGCACAAGAATCAGCATTGGCCCATCTAGATCACAGCTTCTGTGTGCTGACCCCAGGAGACACTTCCCAGAAGAGTCTGTCTCATTACTGCTGGTCTTTTCTTTTTATTTACTCTTCTGTCATAAAATACATCTCATCTGCAGCCTCTCTTCCTTCCACTCCTCCCAGTCCCCTGCTTCCTCCAACTCCCAGGTCCACTTCTTTTCTGTTTCCCCTCAGAAAAGAGCAGGCTCCCCAGGGATATCAACCAAACATGGCAAAACAAGATGCAATAAGACAAGGCACAAGCCCTTATATCAAGACTGGACAAGGCAACTCAGTAGGAGGAAAAGGGTCCCAAGAACAAATCAAAGAGTCATAGACACCCCATTCCCATTGTTAGGAGTCCCACTAAAACCCCAAGCTAAATAACCACAATATATATGTAGAGAATCTAGCACAGATCCATGCAGGCCCTGTGATTGCTGCTTCAGTCTCTCTGAGCCCCTTTGAGCCCTGCTTAGTTGATTCTGTGGTCTGTTCTGGTGTCCTTGACCCCTCTGGATCCTACAATCCTTCCTACCCCTCTTTTGCAAGGTTCTCCAAGCTCTGCCTTATGTTTGGCTGCGGGTTTTTGTATCTGCCCCCTCAGATGCCAGAAGAAGCCTTTCTGATTACAGCTAGGCTAGGCATGGACCTATAATTATAGCAGAATATCACAAGGAATTATTTAATTATCCTTTTTTTGGTTCTACCCTGGGTCTCTGAGCCATCCAGCTTCTGGTTCTGCCCAGGCAGTATTGGGCAGGGGCTCCCTCTTGTGGCATGGGCCTCAAGTTGGATTAGTCATTGGTTGGCCACTCCCACAAGCTCTGAGCCACCATGTGCCCAGCACCTCTTGCAGGCAGGACAGATTATAGATTGAAGTTTTTGTGGCTAGGTTGGTAACCCAGCCCCACCACTGAAAGTTGCCTGGTTACAGAGGATGGGCAGTTCAGGCTCTATATCCTCCATTACCAGGAGTTCTTTCTAGGGTCCCCCTCATAGAATCCTGGGAGTTTCTACTGTACTAGGTTTCCACATTGCTCCCCAAATGCCCTCTAATTCCAATCATCTCTCCCTGTATTCCCTCCCTCCCCTTCATCCCCTCCCTCCCTCCCTCCCTCCCTCCCTCCCTCCCTCCCTCCCTCCCTCCCCCACTTTATCCCTCTTGTTCCCATCCCTACCCTCTCCCAGTCCACTTGCAAAATCTCTTCTATCTCCCCTTCTCAGGGAGATTTATGCACCCCCCCCCAGAACTCCTTGTTATTGAGCCTATCTGGGTCTGTGGATTGTAGTGTGATTATCCTTTACTTAGTAGCACATATGCACTTTTAAGTGAGTACACATCATGTTTGTCTTTCTGAGTCTGGGTTACCTCACTCAGAATTGCTCCATCCATTTCCTTGCAAATTTCATGTTGTAACTTTTTAAACAGCTTGGTAATACTCCATTGTGTAAATGTACCACATTTTCTTTACCCATTTTTCAGCTAAGGGATATCCAGTTGTTTCCAGTTTCTGGCTATTATGAATAAAGGCGCTTTGAACATAGTTGAGCAAATGCTCTTGTGGTAAGATGGAGCTTCTTTTGGGGTCTTGAGGTAGATCAATTTCCAATTTTCAGAGGAACCACCACACTGATTTCCAAAGTGACTGTACAAGTTTGCACTCCCACCAGCAATGGGGGAGGGTTCCCCTTGCTCCACATCCCCTCCAGCATGAGCCGTTACTTGTGTTTTTGATCTTAGCCATTCTGACAGGTGTAAGATGGTATCTCAGAGTCATTTTGATTTACATTTCCCCAACAGCTAAGGATGTTGAACATTTCTTTAAGTGTTTCTCATCCATTTGCTATCCTCTGCTGATAATTCTCTATTTAGATCTATACCCCACTTTTAATTGAATTATTTGGTTTGTTGATGTTTAGTTTCTTGAGTTATTTATATATTTTAGACATTAACCCTCTGTCAGATGTGGAGTTGGTGAAAATCTTTTCCCATTCTGTAGGCTGCCATTTTGACCTAGTGGTGTAGCTAGAGTTTTCCTGCTTTGCCCACAGTCAGGACAAATCTTTGTCACCCGCCAGTCCCACAGCCGCTCAGACCCAACCAAGTAAACACAGAGACTTATATTGCTTACAAACTGTATGGCCATGGCAGGCTTCTTGGTAACTGTTCTTTTATCTTAAATTAACCATTTCCATAATTCTATACCTTGCCATGTGGCTGGTGGCTTACCGGCGTCTTCACATGCTGCTGGTCATGGCGGCGGCTGCAGTGTCTCTCCGCCTCAGCCTTCTGCTTCCCAGAATTCTCCTCTCTCCTAGTCCCACCTACTTCCTGCCTGGCCACTGGCCAACCAGTGTTTTATTTATTGACCAATCAGAGCAACAGATTTGACATATAGACCATCCCACAGCATAGTGGTATAACCATTTGCCTCACAGAAGCTTTTCAGTTTCATGAGGTCCCATTTATTAATTGTTGATTTCAATGTCTGCACTATAGGTGTGTTATGTTCAGAAAGTTTTCTCCTGTGCTAGTGTGTCCAAGGCTATTCCCTACTTTCTCTTCTATCAGGTTCAGTGTGTCTAGTTTTATGTTAAGATCTTTGATCCACTTGGACTTGAGGTTTTTTTTTTGGGGGGGGGGCGGTATATTTTAGACAGGATTTCTCTGTGTAATAGTCCTGGCTATTTTGGAACTCTCTTTGTAGATCAGGCTGGCCTC
Source organism: Peromyscus maniculatus bairdii (assembly GCF_049852395.1). Lineage (NCBI taxonomy): Eukaryota > Metazoa > Chordata > Mammalia > Rodentia > Cricetidae > Peromyscus > Peromyscus maniculatus. The sequence continues at coordinate 3,411,063 of NC_134863.1, read as the reverse complement.
AAACTCACAGAGATCTGCCTGCCTCTGCCTCCCAAGGGCTGGGATTAAAGGTATACACCACCACTGCCCATCTTGACTTGAGTTTTGTACAGGGTGATAAATATGGATCTATTTGCATTCTTCTACATGCGGACATCCAGCTTTACCAGCATCATTTATTGCAGATGCTTTCTTTTTTCCACTGTATATTTTTGGCTTCTTTATCCTTAGGTATGTGGATTTATGTATGGCTCTTTGATTTGATTCCATTGATCAATGTGTCTGTTTTTATGCCAATATCATGTTGTTTTTATTGCTATAGCTCTGTTACAGCTTGAAATGAGGGATGGTGATATCTCTAGAAATTCTTTTATTAATCAGGATTGTTTTAGCTATCCTGGGTTTTTTCGTTTCTCCATATGAAATTGAGAATTGTCCTTTCAAGGTCTGTAAGAATTGTATTGGAATTTTGATGGGGACTGCATTGAAACTGTAGACTGCTTTTGGTAGAATGTCCATTTTCACTATGTTAATCTAGTGATCTATGAGCATGGGAGATCTTTCCATCTTCTGATATCTTCTTCAATTTCTTTCTTCAAAGATTTAAAGTTTTTGTCACACAAGTCTTCACTTGCTTGGTTAGAGTTACACCAAAATATTTTATATTATTTGTGGCAACTGTGAAGGGTGTTATTTCCCTGATTCCTTTCTTGGTCTGTGGTCATTTGTATATAGGAGAGCTACTGATTTTTTGAGTTAATATGGTATCCAGCCACTTCATTGAAGGTGTTTATCAGCTGTAGGAGTTTCCTGGTTGAATTTTTGAGTCACTTATATATACTATTATATCATCTGCAATTAATGATGCTTTGACTTCTTCTTTTCCAATTTGTATCCTTTTGATGTCCTCTAGTTGTTTTATTGCTCTAGTTAGAACTTCAAGTAAAAACTATATTGAATAGATATGGAGAGAGTGGATAGCCTTGTCTTGTTCCTGATTTTAGTAGAAATGCTTTTAATTTCTCTCAATTTAGGTTGATGTTAGTAGTGGGTTAGTATATATTACCTTTATTATGTTCAAATATATCTTTTGTATCCCTGGTATCTCCAGGATTTTTATTATAAAAGGTTGTTTGATTTTTGTCAAAGGCTTTTTTTGGCATCTAATGAGATGATCATGTGGGGTTTTTTCCCAGTTTGTTTATATGATGGATTACATTGACAGATTTTTATATGTTGAACTATCCCTGTACCTCTGGGATAAAGCCTGCTTAATCATGGTGGATGACCTTTTTGGTGTGATTAAAACAATTTGTATTTTGTTGAGTATTTTTGTATCAATGTTCATAAGGGAAATTGGTCTATAATTCTCTTTGTTGAATCTTTGTGTGGTTTGGGTATCAAGGTGACTGTGGCTTCATAAAAGCAATTTGGAAATGTTCCTGCTCTTTCTATTTTGTGGACTAATTTGAGGAATGTTGGTGTTAACTCTTCTTTGGAAGTCTGGTAGAATTCTAAGCTAAAACCATCTGTCTCTGGGCTTTCATTGGTTGGGAGATTTTAATGACTGCTTCTTACAAAAAGATTATTCCACAGCACTTCTATATCCTTAGTGGTTATAGGTCTATTTAAGTTGTTTATCTGGTTTTGATTTAACTTATAAGTGGTATCTATTGAGAAAATTTTGTGGAGTACAGGCTTTTAAAGATGACCTAATGATTCTTTGGATTTCCTTAGTGTAGTGGTTTGAATGAAAATGGCCCTCATAGATTCATAGGAAGTGACACTAGTAAGAAGTGTTGCCTTGTTGGAGTATGTGTGGCTTTGTTGGAGGAAGAGTGTCACTGGGGGTGGACTTTGGGGTTTTAGATGCTCAAGCTAGGTTCAGTGTCTTATTCTTTTCCTGCTGCCTGCTGATCTAGATGTAGAATTCTCAGCTATCTATCCAGCACCACATCTACCTGCATGATGCCATGCTTCCTGTCATGATGATAATGAACTGTAATTCAGCCCCAATAAAGTTTTATAGAGTTTGCCATAGTCATGGTGTCTTTTCACAGCAATAGAAATCCAAGCAAAGACACTTGATGTCTCTTGTTATGTCCTCCCTTTCATTTCTGATTTTGTTAATTTGGATATTCTCCCTTCATCTTTTAGTTAGTTTGGATAAGGGTTTGTTTATCTTGATTTTTCTCAAAGAACCAGCTCTTTGTTTCATTGATTCTTTGTATTATTCTGTTTCTATTTTATTGATTTTAGCCCTCAGTTTGATTGTTTTCTGCTGTCTACTCTTGAGCGTGCTTGATTCTTTTATTCTAGAGCTTTCAGCTGTGCTGTTAAGTTGGTAGTTTAAGATCTTTCATATATATATATATATATATATAGGCACTTATGAACTTTCCTCTTAGCACCACTTTCATTGTGTCCCATAAGTTTGGGTATGTTGTGCATTCATTTTCATTGAATTCTAGGAAGTCTCTAATTTCTTATTTCTGTTTTGAACAGTTTTTTAAATTCAGTGTAGAGTTGTGCAGTTTCCATGAGTTTTTAGGCTTTCTGTTGCTGCTGAAATCTAGCCTTAATCTTGGTGCTCTGATAGGATGAGGGAGTTATTTCAGTTCCTTACATCTGTTGAAACTTACTTTGTCACCGAGTATGCGGTCAGTGAAGTTCTGTGAGATCCCGAGAAGAAGGTGTATTCTTTTGTGTTTGGGTGAAATGTTTTGTAGATATCTCTTGGGTCCATTTGGTTTATAATGTCTGTTAGCGCCAGTGTTTCTCTGTTTAGTTTTTGTCTAGATGACCTGTCCATTGGTGAGAGTGGGGTATTGAAGTCTCCCACTATCAATGTGTGAGGGTCAATGTGTGTTTTAAGCTTTCATAATGTTTCTTTTACACAAATGTAGGTGACCTTGCATTTGAAGCATGGATTTTCAGAATTGAAATGTCATCTTCATGGATTTTTCCTTTGATGATTATGAAGTATCCTTCCCCATCTCTTTTGTTTAATTTTGGCTTGAAGTCTATTTTGTTAGAGATTAGAATAGCTACACCAGCTTGATTCTTAGGTCCATTTTCTTAGAAAAATCTTTTTCCAACCCTTTACTCTGAGGTAATGTCTATCTTTGATGGTGAGGTGTGTTTCTTGTATGCAGCAGAAGGATAGATCCTGTTTTCATATCTTTTCTGGTTTCTTATGTCTGTTTATCAGGGAATTGAGCCCACTGATATTGAGAGACAATAAAGACTAGTGATTGCTAATTCCTGTTATTGTTGTTGTTGATGGTGGTGGTGGTGTGTGTGTATGTGTGGTTTCATTTGGTTTTGCTAGTATGAGATTATATATTTCCTTGGGTTGGAGTTTGCCTTCTCATATCTTCTGTAGGGCTGGATTTGTAGATAGATATTGTTTAAATATTTAAATTTAAAATATTAAAATTTAAAGATATTGTTATGATAGAATATCATAGAAACATAAGATGTTTTCTCCATCTTTGGTGATTGAAAGTTTTGCTGGGTATAGTATTCTGGGCTGACATCTGTAGTCTCTGAGTCTTCAGGACATCACTCCAGGTCTTCTGGCTTTTAGGGTCTCCATTGAGAAGTTGGATGTAATTCTAATAGGTCTGCCTTTATGTGTTACTTGACTGTTTTCCTTTGCAGCTTTTAATATTCTCTGTTCTTGTCTTTAGTGTTTTGATTTTTATGTGGTGAGTGGACTTTCTTTTCTGGTCCAGTCTATTTGGTGTTCGGCGAGCTTCTTGTATCTTTATAGGCATCTCCTTCTTTAGGTTAGAAAAATTTTGTTTTATGATTTTGTTGAAAACATTTTCTGGGCCTTTGACCTTGGATTCTTCTCCTTCTTCTATTCCTATTATTCTTAGGTTTGGTCTTTTTGTAGTGTTTTGGATTTCCTGGGTGTGTCAGAAATTTTTTAGATTTAACATTTTCTTTGATGATATATTTCTTCTTTGTGGTGGTATTCTAATTGTACTGAAATGTGATTTTGATTGTATGTTAATAAATAAAGTTGCCCGGGGGTCAGAGCTATTAGAGCCATAGACAGAGTGTGGCGGTGGTGGTGCACGCCTTTAACCCCATAGATCTCTGTGTGTGTTCAGGGATACAGCCAGCATTGGAGACATATGCCTTTAAGACCTGGGGGGCTATACATACAGACAGTGACGAGACAGTCACGTGTTTGGGTTTACAACCAATGAGAAGGCAGAATGACTATGAAACGACTTACACACAGGGAAATAGCTCTCTTTCGGGAAGCTAGGACAACCACAGGAGGAAGAGTGAGATTTTAGCTCTGAGCTCTGATCTCTTGGCTTTCTCTTTTACATTGGTTCTGTGTTTCTTATTTAATAAGATGGTTGGTTACATCTACACTTCTCTTGTATTTTTAATGTCTGAAATTCTATCTTCCATATCTTGTATTCTGTTGGTGATGCTTGCATATGCTTATTCACTTACCTAGATTTTCCATTTCCAGAATTACCTCAATTTGTGTTTTCTTTATTGTTTCTGTTTCCATTTTCAGGTCTTGAACATTTTTATTCAAATCCTTCAACTGTTTGTTTTTTTCTTGGCTTTCTTTATGGGATTTACTCATTTCTTCCAATTTCTTGTTTGTCTTTTCCTCAATTTCTTTAAGGGGTTTGTTAACTTCTTTATGGACCACTATCATCTTCATAAAGTTGGGTTTAAGGTCTTTTTCTTATGCTTCAGCTGTGTTGGAATAGTCAGGACTTGCTGTAGTGGGATAGCTGGATTATGGTAGTGATGTATTGTCTTGGCTATTTTGTGTTCTTATACTTGTGTCTAGGCATCCGGGATTGGGGTAATCACAGGTCTCGGTGCCAATTTCTGGGGTTGTCTTTGTTGAATGGATTTTTCTTCCTTGGTTTCTGTTTCCTTTCTGGTATTTTGGTCTATGTGGCCTGTGGTTGATCACAGGGTCTCCACCTGAGTTGGGGTCTGGCATGGCCTCTTGTAGAGCAGGGTTGTCTCTATCCAAGTCAGGGGCCAGAACATGTTGATGAAGAGGGGAGAGGGGATTGGGGATAGTGTAGGGGGCACTGAGAGAGTGGAGAATGACTGCAGGTGGGTGGCCTACCTGGAGTTCTGGTGGCTGGTATGGCTTCTGGTCTAATAGGGAGTCTGCCTGAGTTGGGGACTGGGATATGGTGATGAGGAGGGTAGGGGGATTGAGGATAGTGTTGGAGTAGGGGCACCAATAAAGTAGAGGAGGTCCATGAGTGGGCTGCCTACCTGGTCTTCTGGCAGAAGAGGCCTGTGTTTGGGCAGGGGTATCTGCTGGAATTGGAGGCTTATACACTGTGATGAGGTGGAGGGAGAACTGAAGATTGAGTCTGTTAGAAGCTAGAGAGTAGGAAGTATTTATGGTGGGTAGCCTACCTGGTCTTCTGAAAGGCATGACCTGTGGTTGGGCAGGAAATATCTGCCCAAAGGAACCAAGAGAGTTGCTGGTCTTTTCCTCTTTCTCTTCCTCCTCCTCTTCTTTTTTATTTTATTTTTTTTTTGAGACAGGCTCTCATTGTGTGGCCCTGGCTGTCCTAGAACTCAATTTGTAGACCGGACTGGCCTCATGCCACTACTACCCCACATGTTGCTGGTCTCTGATTTTTCAGCACTAACTGACCAGTATTGATTGTCCCAGTAAAGCAATGGCTTCACTTTATTAGTTCTTAATTCAAAATATCACATAAATGGCCCTGAGAGATTCTTTAAGGGACTTTCAAAACTTCCCTCTGCAGGTTCACAAGCTTCCATTTTCTACATTGCTGTCAAGATTCTTATCTTCCAAGGTCCCACAGAACATCCCATTGAAGCACTCATCCCTAAATGGGATGCCTCCAAAAATAAAAAAACCCAGCAAAACAACAACAACAAAAATGAATAAAAAAGCAAAAAAGACCAAAATGTACACACACACACACACACTTTGTGTGAATTAACTACTCCTGAACATGAACCCTCCCCTGGCCTGTGGTTGATATGCTCACTGTCATTTCACTGGAGAAAGTTGATTTTTTTTCTCTCCATAGCAGGTATCAATTGAAAATTGCCTTCTTGGTTAAGGATTGGGCCTTGTGTCCACTTCCCCTTCTCAGTGCTGGGATTTTGTCTGGTTAGAACCAGTTTAGGGCCTTGGGCATGCTGTTGCAATCTCTGTGAGTTACTATGAGTCCTGTTGTGTCTGGAAGATACCATTTCTTTGGAGTCATCTGCCTCCTTTTCTGCATAGATCCCTGAGACTTAAGGAGAGAAGTTTAATAAAGGCATCCCATTTGGGGTGAGTGCTCCAAGGTGCCTCACTCTCTACACGTTGTTCAGTAGTGGATTTTTTGTTAATTACTATCCACTGCAAGAAGAAGCTTCTCTGAGAGCTGAGTGATGCTCTGCTCTATGGGTATAATGGTATGTTATTAGAAGTCATTTTATTGCTATGTTCTTTTAGCAGAATAACAGTAGTAGATTTTGCTCTATACCCATGACCTATCTAATTTCAGGTTCTTGGCCACTATAGAAGTGTCCTATATGGTTTCTGTCTCATGGAGTGGGCCTTAAGTTCAACCAGAAAGTGATTGGTTACACCAATGACATCTGTGCCACTGTTACACCAGTATATCTTGTATGTAAGTCTTGTTGTATGCCATGGATTATAGCTGGGTGAAACCAATAATTACTTTTCTCCACTGATAGTGTGCAAAGTTCCTTCCAGCCCCATAAACTGGCCAGGGGGATGAAGCTTCTAGTTGGACACAAGCTCAATTTCTCCATTTTCAATGATGTAAGTAAGTTGTATTTTCAGCAATAGGGCCTGGCTACCATGTTATGGAGGGTAACCAATAGTCTTGGTTATAGCCTGTGATGTTTGGGAGACTCTATGGGACATCTTTAGTCAATGACTCAAAAAGATGTAACCCACACTTGGTACTGGAGGTTTTACTTAGTGGCATAAGATGTCTAGTTAGGGCATTGTCTCTCCCAGTATATGGTGACTTCCTTTAAGTTCATTTCAAATATGTATAAATCTTAAAAACTTCTACAGTACCATGACTTTTCAAAAGGCCATCAGTTAGTTGTCTCTCCCATCACTTTCCCCGCTGAATTCCCCCATTCTAATTTCACTGATATCTCTTTATAATGCTGTACTCTATTTCCCCTTCCTGGGAAGATCCCTTCCTCCTCTTTGGTTCCTTACTAGCTGCATGACCTCTGTGTATATTTTAAATGAAACACACACACATCTAAAGTTTAAAAGCTTACATCCATATGTAAGAAAAATATGCAATATTTGTCTTTTTAAAAATCTCACTCAGGATGATTGTTTATAGCTCTACCTGTTTACCTGAAAATTTCATTTTTTAAACAGCTGAATAATATTTTATTATGCAAATGTATGTCATTTTTATTACCCATTCATCAGTTGATCGACATCTTGGCAATTTACAATTTCTGGCTATTGTGAATAGATTAGCAATGAACAGAGATGAGCAAGTATCTCTGGAATAAGATGTGGAGTTCTGTGAGTATTTGCCCAAGAGTGGTATAACTGGATTTGTGGTAGATCTATTTTCAGATTTTTGAGAACTATTGATTTGCCATGCTGATTTCCACAGGGCCTGTATCAGTTTGCACTCCTACCAACAATGAATAAGTGTTTCCCTTCACACACATTCACACCAGCATGAGCTATTATTCATTTATTTATCATGGCCATTCTGACCGGTATAATATGAAATCTCAAAGGAGTTTTGATTTGCATCTCCCTGATGACTAAAGATGTAGAACATTTTAAAAGTGTTTTCCAGCCATTTGTGTTTCATCTTTTTTTTCTCTCTTTTTCTTTTTTCTTTTTGGTTTTTCCAGACAGGGTTTCTCTGTGTAGCTTTGTGCCTTTCCTGGAACTCACTCGGTAGTCCAGGCTGGCCTCAAACTCACAGAGATCCGCCTGGCTCTGCCTCCCGAGTACTGGGATTAAAGGCATGCACCACCACCACCCGGCTTATGTTTCATCTTTTGAAAACTCTCTGGTTAGTTCTATACCCCATTTTAAAATTGGGTTATTTGTTTCCCTGATTTTCACTTTTACTGAGTACTCTTTATATTCTAGTCACTAACCCTCGGTCATCTGTACAATTGGTAAAGATTTCCCCGTTCTATAGGCTGTGGCTTTACTCAGATGATAGTGTCTTCAGCTGTGCAGAAGCTTTTTGGCTTTATGGGGTCCCATTTATTGTTTGTCTTTGTTCTGTTCGGCAAGTCCTTTCCTGTGCTAATCACTTCAGGCTTATTTCCTACTTTCTTTTCTATCAGATTTAGGGTATCAGGTTCTTTTGTTGTGGTCATTGATCTATTTGGAGCTGAGTTTTGTGCACAGTGATAAATATGTATCTATTTGCATTCTTTATATATCCACTTAGGGTAAAAAGATGTAAAAAGGCATTCCAAGTAAATGGATGTAAGAAGCAGGGCAATATACCCATTTTAATATCTGACGAAATAGACTTCAATTCTAAACTAATCAGAAGAGATAGGGAAGGACACTACATACTCATCATAGGAAAAATCCACCAAGAGGATATTGCAATTATAAACATTTATTCACCAAACACTAGGACACCCAAGTGTATAAAAGAAATACTACTCTAGTTGAAATCGCATATGGATTTTCATACAGTGATAATGGGTGACTTCAATACTCCACTTTCTCCAATAGACAGATCTGCAGACCAAAACTAAACACAGAAATGCTGGAGTTAAAAAACATCATAAACCATGTGGACTTAGTAGATATTTATATATCATTTCACCCATATATTGAAGAACACACTTTTTTTTCTCTGCAGCCCATGGAACTTTCTCCAAACTTGACCACATACTTGAACACATATCAAGTTTTAACAGATATAAGAAAATTTAGCATTAAGGCCAAGGATTGTGCTGAAAGAGATGAAAAAATTGAAAAAAGACCTGATTAAAAAATGGAGTAAAAGGAGTGGTGTCCTCAGGGCAGACCCCACCCAGCCACGCTTATAACCTGTGAAAAAGAAAAGCCTGGGGAATTATCTACTTCTAAAAATGAGTAATGAAGTAAAACTTCTGCAAATGTGATTCAAAGTGGCCAGGCTCCATCCCATGAAGCTTGTCACAGCAACTGCCCCATTCCTGGTACCAACTTCTTCTATCTTAGTTACTTTTCTACTGGTGTGATAAGACCCTATGATCAAGGCAACTTATAAAACAAATTGTTTAATTTGGTGCTTGTGGTAAGAGTCCATGATGGTGGAATAAAGACAGTGGTAGGAATAGCTGAGAGCTCACATCTTGATCCTCAAGTTGGAGGCAGAGAAGGGGTGGGGAGAAGGAGAGGGGGAATGGCATGAGTCTTTGAAACCCCAAAGCCCACCCCCAGTAACACACTTCCTCCAACAAGACCAGACCTCCTTATCCTTCTCAAATAGTTCTAAGCAATCAAACATATGAACCTATGGGAGTCATTCTCATTCAAACCACCATAAACATCTTCACCAACACTTTTAAATTGTTCAAAAAAAGTAGAAACAAGGCACTGTAAAAAATGCCTTTTATAAAGTCAGTATTATTCTAATAGCAAAACAAGGTTAAAAACACCAGAAATTGAAAATTATAGGTCAGTATCCACAATGAACATAGATGCAAAAGTTCTCAACAAAATACTCACAAACTAAATACCAGCACATATAAAAAAGGTCATCCACCATGACCAGCTGACTTTATCTGGAAGATACATGGATTGTATGCAAATCAATAAATATGTTATGTAAATGCACTTAAGGACAAAACTCTCATGACTATTTTAGTAGATGCAGAAAAGGCCTTTGACAAAATCCAACATATTTTCATGATAAAAATCCCCAAGAGAGTAGAAGTGGAAGGAAAATGTCTGTCTTAGGGTTTCTGTTGCTGTGATGAAACACCATGACCAAATGCAAGTTGGGGAGGAAAGGGTTTATTTGTATTGTACTTCCATGTTACTCTGTTCATCATCAAAGGAAGTCAGGATAGGAGCTCATACAGGCAAGAACTTGGAGGCAGGAACTGATGCAGAGGCCAAAGAGGTCTAACTGCCTCCTGGCTTGTTCCTCATGGCTTGGTCAGCCTGCTTTCTTACAGAACCCATGACCACCTGCCTAGGTATGACACCACCCACAAGGGCCTGGGACCTCCCCCATCAATTACTAATTAAGAAAATGCCCTACAGGCTTGCCTACAGAAAAATTTTATGGAAGAATTTCCTCGATTGAGGTTTCCTCCTTTCAGATGTGTGTCAAGTTGACATAAAACCAGCCAGTACAATGCCTCAACACAATAAATATTATACATGACAAAACCACAGCTAATATCATCCCAAATGGAGAAAAACCTAATGTAATTCCATTGAAATCAAGACCAAGACATGGCTGTCCACTGTCTGAACTCCTTTTCAATACGGTGCTTGAAGTACTATCTAGAACAATAACGCAAGAGAAGGAAACTAAAGGGCTACAAATAGGAAATGAACCTATCAGAGCATCTCTATTTACAGAGGATATGTAAACAGATGCAAAAAAATTCCATCAGAAAACTTCTAGAAATGGCCAAAAAGTTCAGCAAAATGGCCTGATATAAGATCAACTTATAGAAATCAGTAGCTTTTCTATATACCAACAGCAAACTCTGGGAAATCCATCATGGGAACACTTGCATTTGCAATAGCAACAACAAAATATCTAAGAATTAACTCGAATAGGGAAATCAAAGATCTCTACAATGATGACTTTAAATCTCTGAAGAAAAAATTGAGGAAGATACCAGAAGATGGAAAGATCCCTATGCTCATGGATTGGTAAAATTAATATTATAAAAATGATCATTCTACCCAAAGCAATTTATACATTCAATATAACTCCAACCAAAATACTCACAACATTCTCCATAAGAATAGAAAAACTATCCTGAAATTCATAGGGAACCACAAAAGAACCTGGGATTGCTAGGCAATCCTTAGCAAAAAGAATAATGTGGAAGAATTACTGTATCAGATGTCATGCTACAGTACAGAGCTACAGTAATAAAAACAGCATAGTACTGGCATAAAAGCAGACATATAGACCTATGGAACAAGTTAGAAGACCCTAAACATGAGTGCAAATGAGTACAGAAATGTGCATTTTGAACAAAGATACAAAAAAATACACAATGGAGAAAAGATAGAATCTTTAACAAAGGGTTCTGGGAAAAGTGGGTGCCAAATGTAGAAGAATAAAAGACCCATATTTATCACCCTGCACGAAGATCAACTCCAAAAGGATGAAATACTTCAATGTGAAGCCTGAAATGCTAAAATAGCTGAAAGAAAACAGGCAGCATCCTATAAGCTATAGATATAAGGAAGTATATTCTGAATCAGACTCTATTTGATCAGAAATTAAGGTCAACAATGACAAATGAGATCTTGTAAAACTTGAAAGCTTCTATATAGTAAAGAGTCACTTGAGTATAGAATGGTTTTACAGTATGGGGCAGAACGTTTGACAACTGTACGTCTAATAAAGGATTTATATTCAGGATATACCAAGAACTCAAGAAACTAAGACTCAGGAAAACAAGCAATCAATTAAAATGGGTTACAGATCCAAAGAGAGAGTTCATGAAAGAAGAAATAAAAATCTTGAATAAACATTTAAAAAAATCTTTTCACATCCTTAGCAATCAGGAAAATGCAAATTAAAATAATTGTGAGATTTCATCTTACCCCAGTCAAAGTGGCCAAGATCAAAAAGACAACTGACAACAAATGCTGGCGTAGATAGATGAAATGGGGAATCCTAATTCACTGTTAATGGAATTATATAAACTGGTACAGCCACTGTGAAAATCAGCATGGAGAATTCTTAGAAAGCAAAAAATTTATCTACCATATGACCCAACTATGCCACTCCTTGGTATATGCCCAAAGTACCTGACATCATAGTTTGTGGAGATCTGCTTAGACATTTCATTGCCACACTAGTCACAATAGCTAGGAAATGGAAATCACCTGAATGATAAATAGACAATGGATTATGGTACACATACACAATGGAATATTACTCAGCAGGAAAGAAAAATACAGTCATGAAAAATTCTGGCAAATGTATGGAACTAGAAATATATTGAGACAGTGAGATAGGCCAGACTCATAAAGACATTGTGCCATTCTCTTTCTCATCTGTGGTATCTAGCTTCATATCTTCAGATGTGAGTCTATAACCTGGAGTAAAAAGGGACCATGGTTAGGGGGAGCTCTAGAGAAGCAAATAGCAGAATACAGGCTATATGAAGGGGGAAATAAGAAAAACAGGGAAGGCTTTAATTGGACAGCAGAAAAGGGAGAAAAGGGAAAGAAGAGAGATCAGTACAGGAAAGGAAGGGTAAATAATATGGGTGCTTGAAAAAGACAGGGAATTATATATATATCTAAATTTACATATGATACTGAAGACTGTATGTGTATATGTGAATATGTAGTTTAAATGAAGTTATGCCACTTGGGCTGACAATGTTTTCTTTCCCAAGAGCCGTAGACTAACAAAAACCCTGGTGTCTCAGTTGATGCTCTATTGCTGTGAAGAGACACCATGACCAAGGCAACTCTTATAAAAGAGAGCAGTTAATTCAGAGGTTTAGTCCATTACCATGACGGTAGTATGCATGGTGCTGGAGCAGTAGCTGAGAACTACGTCCTGATCCTCAGGCCGACAGAGGAGAGAGAGGGTGGGGGACTGGGCCTTGCACAGTGTTTTTGGAAACCTCAGAGCTCACTCTCAGTGACATACTTCCTCCAACAAGGCCACTTCTGCTCCAGTAAGGTGACATCCCCCTAATCCTTGTTATCCTTTCAAACAGTTTTACTCCCTGGTGACTAAGCATTCAAATATGAGTCTAGGGGGCCCATTTTATTCACCACCACATTCCACTTCCTGGCTTATAGTCACATAATAATGCAAATGCATTTAGTCCAACTTCAAAAGTGCCCATAGTCTTTCAGTCTCAACAGTGTTTAAAAGTTCAAAGTTCAAAATCTCTTAACTGAAACCCCCTATAAAATAAAAATTAAAAAAACAGATCATATACTTCCAACATATAATGGCATGCAACATACATTATCATTCCAAATGGGAGAAAAGGGAGCATAGTGAGGAGACACTGGACCAAAGTAAGACTGAAAACCAGCGGAGCAAACTTGAAATTCTGGATCTCTATGTCTGACATCAGAGTGCTCTTCAGATCTCCAATCTTTTGAGATTTGTTTACTGCAACGCACTTTCTCTTTCTTGGGCTGGTTCCACACTTGGCCTTCAGCCCTCCTTGGCAGGTATACCACTGGATTGGCTTCTCCAACATCTTGGAGTCTCCAATGAAATCCAGGCTTCAAATTCACTGCTTCCCACAATGGTCCCCCTGGGGCTCCATGCAGAGACGCCTCTGACACATGCCTGGCCTAAGCAGCTTTCCTTAGCCATGAAAAGAGATTCCACAACCCTTTTCTTGTATCTTTGACTCTGAAGCCAGAACCCTGTAGATGAAGCTGCTAAGTTCTGCTGTTTGGTGGGGCTGGAACTTGCCCTTCCCTCCTTTTTCAATTAGATTTACATCAGCTTCCTGTTGTTGATGGTTTCCTTCATTGTTTAAGCTTTCCTTTTAATTCCTTTTTACAAGTTGGAAGTTTATCTGGGTTGGGTCTTGCCCCAAGGTCATTCTCTTTATTCCATCTAGCTTCAGGCATTTCTTTAAACTTTTAAATTTCCTGTAAGCAGTGGGTTTAGCTCCATTACACTTCCTGGTTCTTTTTAGCCTTAAACAATACATTTTCTATTTCTCTTTGTCCAGCTTGCTCCTTTTTATTATAGATCTGTGTAAGAGTTGTAGGGTCCAGAAATACAGGAATAAGATAGGAATATAGGAATAAGATAGGAATACAGGAATAAGATAGGAATACAGGAATAAGATAGGAATATAGGAATAAGATAGGAATTTGGGAATAAGAGGAATATGGGAATAAGATAGGAATACAGGAATAAGATAGGAATACAGGAATAAGATAGGAATACAGGAATAAGATAGGAATACAGGAATAAGATAGGAATACAGGAATAAGATAGGAATACAGGAATAAGATAGGAATATAGGAATAAGATAAGATAGGAATACAGAAATAAGATAGGAATACAGGACTAAGATAGGAATATAAGAATAAGATAAGATAGGAATACAGAAATAAGATAGGAATACAGGATAAGATAGCATCTACCCAGGTTCCCAAAGCCCAAGAACCTGCAGGTCCCTGTTTCAGATGTGGTCAGGGGGGCCACTGGGCCTGGGTCTGTCCAAACCCTTGAGAACCATTCTGACCATGCCCACAGTGCCATCAAGAGGGACATTGGACCTCTGACTGTCCTCATGTCCTTTGTGGCATGAGGACATCAAGCCCAGATCACCTTCCAGTCAATCCCCTAGGTCTGGCTGCTGACGACTGAGGGCCCGGGCTGCCTTGGCCCGACCACCACCGTCTCAGACAGGGACCCTGTAGTGCGGTCACACAGTACCACGATGATCCATTTCTCCTCTTCTTGACTCTGGGGCCACCTTTTTGGACCTGAGAGATTTTTGGGTACCCACCTCTCCTCATTCCTCTATTGTTGGAGAAGGGAGACAGCCTTTCCAGCCTCACCAAACCCCATCACTAAGCTGTATGTTTAGGAGTATTTCCCTCATCCATCCCATCCTAGTGGTACCAACTTGTCCCATTCCCTTTCGTGGAAGGGATCTCTTGATAAAGTAGGACCCCCTATTTCTTTTGCTCCCCCCATCTGCTTGACCCCAGGGTCATCAGCCATCCCCCTTCTCCTTGTCTTCTGAACCACACACCTCTTCCCTTACCAGCTTCCCAGGTGTGTCCATGGGTATGGGACACCCAACGCCCTGACAGACAAACATCACTCCCCTCTCATTCAATTATAAAACCCTTTCACTGTCATCCAGGTGTTGTACCCAGATCGTGACCCCCAGAGAGACCACCAAAGACGAGCATGCTGGAATGCAAAAGCAAGGTTTAATTCTGGATATCCAAAAGCAATACAAGCCTAGGCAGGGACTTCGTCCAATACATCCAAGGCAGTGGAGGCTGGAGGAAGTGCCTGCCTGTCTGCAAGCTCAGCTTTTAAAGGGAAAAGTCACAAGGTTACATCATTTAGGGGTGCTGGTATGGATACAATTCTGATTGGCTTGCTTCTAGGGACTTCTAGAAATTACTTCTAAGGGAGTGGTTGCCTGCCACCATTTCTCATTGGCTGCCCTCAGGTGGGGGCATTTCTGTGGTCAGTTACCCTGGAAATCAGGGAGAGGACATTCCATAGTCTGGCAGGCATTACCTTGTGACTATCTTGTGACTCTGTACTTTTATACTTCCTGGTTTCTGGAATCTGAACTGACTGGTTTCAGTAACTAATGGCCTATTCCTAAAAGGAGAAATCTTAGGCCTTAGTTTTTGGGTGAAAGCATTTTGGTCTTATTTCTAACATGGCTCATTTTGGTCTCACACAGGGAAAACACAAGACATAGCCCACCTGCCTGATTCTGGTCGTTTGGGAAGTTTTGTCTGTCTGTTTTCTATGTGCAGATGGGTCTATGTTTTCTGGTGTATCCATCAGTTTTGTTGTAAACATGAAGCCAAGACAGAAATCGGTCAGGCTCAGGTGGATGTATGAATGATGGTGGCCACCTCATGTTTTATTTCTGACTGGTCTTCTTTGAGTGTGTGAGCTTTCTGTGTTCTGTGTTTATTGGTTTTGTTTTTGCTTTCTCTGCTGCTGCCAACCACCAGTCACCACTGCTAAGGCTGCTGGTTAAGCAGCACTACTTGTGGCTGGTGGAGGAGAGTGCTGATCAGAAGAATCACAAGCCATGGCTACCTTTTTAGAGCTTTATTAGGAGGGGGGGGGGGAGAGAGAGGGAGGAAGAGAGAGAAAAGAGAAGGGGAAAAGGGACGCACAGAGGCCTGCTTGCTTTTTAGGCTGGGACGCCGTTGCAGGCTGGTGACGTAATTAAGGATTCTTACAAAGGCTGCTTGCTAAGGCTGCTTTGATGGCCAGAGCTCAAAATTCATCTCTGTGCCTTCTGGTCACTGGATTCAGTTTATGAAAGAAAGGATTTAAAAATAATGCTTGTTTAATAAGGTATTAAAGCTATATCTCCATGCATTCGTATACAAGAATGTACCTCTGGCTGCAGCCAAACGTTTTACACACAAATCAAGAAGTTAACTTTCGGGTCACCTATTACTTTCTTCTCTCCTCACCACCCGTCCCACCTTCTAACATACAAGGGTCTCCAGACACCCCTCCCTTCCTGAGTTCTCTCTCTTCAGGTAGAATTGGCAGAGGATGCCACACTTATGTATCAGCCATGCTCAGGTCTCAATATTTCAAACTGACTCAAGTTGCTGGTTTGACTCTCTTAAGGCATGTTTGGTTCATTTTTGTTTCTGCTGGCTTCTGCCATCAATCTTACTTGGTTCCAAATTCTAGATTCTGCTTTTTTAGCTACTCCTTCCCTCCACCTTTGCATCCTTCTCTTAATCCTACTAGTCATGCCCTGCCTGTAGGGTGAAAAAGGTCAAGGAAAAACAACCTGACCCTGACTTGGAAACAGGATTGAAATCCCACCAATCCCTGATGTCCCTGAGCACAGAATCCCATCAATCCTTGATGTCTCTGAGCACAGAATCCCACCAATCCCTGATGTCCCTGAGCACAGAATCCCACCAATCCCTGAGCATGGAATATCACCAATATCTGAGCTTGCCCCAGAGTCAGACCACCAAAATCAGCTAATCCCAGGCCACCCTGGAAAGCTCTCCTCCATTTCCCCCCAAGAAACCTATATAAGGTCTGTACCCTGTTTAGTTTGCTGCTGTTTCTCACCTGAGGCAGCCACCCTTCAGGATTCTTCCTTCCCAATAAATCTCTTGAGTGAAGTTTATTGTGTGGTGTGACATTTTCACCAGAGTGAAGCCCAGCTATATATAACAACTTTTGCTGGAGCCACAGCAGAGTGCTGTAATACTTTCTTGCTGGGGAAACCTTCCCTTAGTGAGCAGAGTTGTTACACTCTAGGGGACCTGAACAGAGCTGTAACAACTTCACTGGGGAACCCCCACTCCCACCCCATACCCGGCCCACCAGGGCAGAGTTGTTACATTGGGGAAACCTTTCCCTGGAGCAGGCCTGTAAGCTGCCATGCTTACAGTGACTTTGTGATATTCCTTGGCTCCTGACTGCCAGGATATCTTTCCATCTGAGCTGCAATGCTTACACTGCCTTATAAATTTGTCTAGATTTCTTCAACAACAGATCCAAAAGATGTCTAACCAGACTTTTAATCAGTTGCCATTACAGGGTTACTGGCCCCCAGCTATGGAGCCAGAGGCCGGATTATATCCTGATGGTGAAGGTCAAGTTCACCCCAAGGACTTCGATATCACCAACCAACAGGGAGTAATCTAGAGATAACATTGCCTCCTTTCCCAATCCCTAATTATTTATCAATAGCAAACAAACAAAATAAAAGGGGTGAATGTAAGCCCCTGGAGGCTTGTGAGTGGCCACGCTCTGCTCCTGAGGACCTCCAACTGCCAGGCTCCACCCACAGAACATTCTAACTGTCATAAGGGCTGGACCCAGCCCCTTCAGAAGCAGGTGACCAAGTTACATCCTACAGAGTAAAAAAAAAAGTGAGCCGGGCGGTGGTGGCGCACGCCTTTAATCCCAGCACTCGGGAGGCAGAGGCAGGCGGATCTCTGTGAGTTCGAGGCCAGCCTGGGCTACCAAGTGAGCTCCAGGAAAGGTGCAAAGCTACACAGAGAAACCCTGTCTCAAAAAAAAAACCAAAAAAAAAAAAAAAAAAAAAAAAAAAAAAAAAAAAAGTGAAAACCCACCAATCCCTGGCCTTGCCCCAAGCTCAGGATTTGAAATCCCACCAATCCCCACCCTGAAAAGCTCCACCTCCAAGAAATGCTACATGAACCCATGTTCTCCTCAGTTCTCTGCTGTTTCTCACCTGAGCAGAGGCAGCCACCCTCCTGGGTTTTTTCCTCCCAATAAATTTTTTGAGTTTGTTGTGCTGTGTGACTTTGTGGCATTCCTTGGCTCCCAACTGCCAGGATACCTTTCCCTGCAGTGTCACAACACTTGCCCCCGCCCCCCCCCCCCAGAGCTGTAACACTCCCCTTGGCAAAGCCTTTCCCCTCAGGGCTTACACTAGTCCTCAACTACCTCGAGAGCACCGTCAAATACTAGCACTTCATCAAGAAAGCTCATATAAGGGTGAGATCTCAATTATTGTAGAGGACTCCAGAGATGAGAACCAGACAAACAGGCATGCTCCCGCACTGGACAGGATGGCGGGGTTCCTGTCCCGCCACCCCTCCGCAGCACTGGTTCGGCCTGCTCCGACATCTGGGGAGGCTGGGGTTTCAGGTGGAGAGATATCAGACACACATCACTGAAATATCCGATACACAGTTTCCAAAGAGAAGCTAGAAACCAGTGGTAGGTAGACTAAGTGTAGTACAGACACACTGTTAAAAGAAACTGGAGACTTTCTCAGTTAAGAGTTGTTCTGCTTAGCTGGCCATAGTGGCACTCAGGAGGCAGAGACAGGCAGATCTCTGTGAGTTCAAGGCCAGCCTGGCCTACACAGTGAATTCCAGAGCAATCAGGGCTATGTAGGGAGAGAGAGACCCTGTCTCAAACAAACGAATGAACAAACAAAGAAACGTGCGCGCGTGTACACACACACACACACACAAAGTTGTTCTGTGTGAGAATGCAAACAAGCCTTTTGCTTAAAAGGACATACCTGAAATATGTCTAAAATTGATTTCATATTTTGTATATGTTTTAAAAATCACTATATTTTATATGTGTGTAAACCTTTCAAAGAATACTTTTTTTAATAAGGAAAAGAAACTGGGTTTCTTTGAACTCAAGATATACCCTCCCCCTACGCCACTCAGCCACAAAATAAAGCTCAACTTTAAAATAAAATGTCCAAAGAAATGCAGATAACAAAATTGTTATTAATTAAGAGTAACCCTGGACCGTAGGATATTATTACATTATTTACTTTTCTGCGTTCCCAATGACTCTCTTGGAAGGCTTGCTTGCTTGCTGTCTGGAGGGTAATTAAGTATTCGGTTGTTGTGAACCCTCAGAGGAAATAAAAACGTCATATGTACTAGGGGTACACTAAAAAGAAAACATTGAGTTAAGGGTGCATTGACAATACCGCATCGATCATATTATACGTGGTTTACATGCTTGGTTGTTCTTGACAGCCCCGCTACAGTTTGCTCCCAACACTCCAGCGCTCGCACCTATGGGTGCCACAGCAACCCCTCTGGGTCGGTGTGTAGAGGACCATGTCCTCCTGACAGTCGTCGGCGTGGAAAAAAACCCAAACCCAACCCAAACCAAACCAAACCAAAAAACCAAGCTAGGTGGGCGCTGCGCTGTAAGCGAGGTATCCATACTGTGTGCCTGCCTCCTTCACACTGGCCGTGACGTCACGACCTTCGATGGCGGTTGCATCCGGTTTGGGTCGGTTGTCCTGGAGACCGATACACAGAGGAACGGATCCTAGTGCAGGCCTGGAGGTGGCGGAGGTCCTGTTATCTGCGGACCAGCTGCACCTGGCGGACTAGCTGCACCATGAGCCAGCGGCAGGTGCTGCAAGGTATGGTCAGGGCGGGCGGGCACTCGGGAGGGTTGGCGCCGCGGGCCTCCGGACGGCTCCACCGGGTCTCTCTCCTCAGTGTTCGAACAGTACCAGAAAGCCCGGACGCAATTCGTGCAGATGGTGGCGGAGCTGGCGACCAGACCCCAAAACATCGAGACGCTGCAGAATGCAGGTGAGCCTGCACCCCAGGTGTTTCCCGCCTTCCTCAGCTCCTGCCCTGCTGGCTCTTACGGCCACACTGGCCTGCCTAACTCGAGCTGTCCCTAGTTTCTCACGCCCTCCGACCTGCCACCTCACCCTTAATTCACCCTCTTATGCCCTGAGCCCTGGCCCTCCCAGTCAGTCCCTGACTCCCATCTGCTATACCTCTGCCCCTCAGCTGTTGTCCCTTGCCTGATGAGGTGTTTTTTTTTGTTTTATTTGTGCCTGGGGAACCAGAGGAGACATCTCCAAGTTCCTCCTGTACAATCTCAGTCCCCTTAGGGGGTCTTAGTGATTGAGGCCAAGAGGGTGAAAGGGCTGGGTGTCTTTATTCCCCTTTTCACTGAACTCAGGCAGGTTGTCAGGTTGATTCAAAGCAGTATGAACCGCCTGGAAGTCATTTTGCATAGATGTTAATCTACCCTAATCAGACCCACTTTACCCATGAGCCCTGTGCATACCGATGTCCCAGTCCCTGCCAGGCACTCCTGTTGATAGGGGTCCGTCTTCCTCACACAGGAATCTGAACCCTGCCATTTCTGCAAGACTGGCTGTTAGCAACTCCATAGCATGGGGGTCACAGGCACCTGCCACCACGCCCTGTCTTTTTGTAGGTGCTGGGGACACAAACCAGGTCTTTAAGTTAGCTCAGCAAGTAACTCAGTGAGCCATTTCCTTGCTCCCTCTTGCCATCTTTTGACCTTCTTAGGCTTCCTTACAATAGAGAAATTCCAGACAGATTCAGTAGTGCTTTTGGTCTTATTTAGGGAAAAAGGAATGTTATGTTCCTAGATCTGAAGCAGGTAAAGACCTGGTTTTGTAAAATCCTTATGAAGCTCTAGTTCTACTCCTTAGATCGAGAAAGCGTGGGAGAAGTGAGGCAGGGAAAGGCGGAGGTAAGTAGAGGGAGAGAGAGGAAGAGGAGACCTGGAGAAAGGAGAGGGAGAAGAAGAGGCAGGGGTGAAGGGGGAGAGGGGCGGGAGTGTCACTTGCCAGATCAAACAGGAGCCACTCTCTGAACCCTGAGATTGCTGTCACTATTTTGTCCTAAAACCCCCTTCTGTTTATAAGGATATCTTCTTTTCAATGATTTATTCTCTTTTTTCCCCATTTTACATACCAACCACAGTTCCCTCTCCCTCCCCTCCTCTTGCCCCTCCCCCTCCCCCTCCCCCCCCCCCACTCCTCAGAAAGGGGAGTCCACAAAGCCTGACATATCAAGGCAGGAGGAAGCCCCTCCCCACTGCACCAAGGCTGAGCAAGGTGTCTCAACATAGGGAATGGGCTCCAGAAACCCAGTTCATGCATCAGGGATAAATCCTGGTCCCATTGCGGGACCCCACACACAGACCACGATGCACAACTGTCACCCACATTCAGAGGGCCTAGTTCGGTCCCATGTAGGCTCCCTAGCTGTCAGTCCAGAGTTGGTGAGCTTCCACGAGCTTGGTTCAGATGTCTCTGTGGGTTTCCCCATCATTATCTTGACCCCCCTTGCTCGTATAACCCCTCCTGCCTCTCTTCCACTGGACTCCCAGACCTCTGCCCAGGGCTTAGCTGTGGATCTCTGCATCTGCTTCCATCAGTTACTGGATGAGGGGTCTATGATGACAATTAGTGTAATCACCAATCTGATTACAGGACAAACCCAGTTCAGGCACCCTCTCCACTATTGCTAGGAGTCTTAGCTGGGGTCATCTTTGTGGGTTCCTGGGATTTCTCCCTAACCTCATGATGGTTCCCCTATCAAGATATCTCTTTCATTGCTTTCCCTCTCCAACCCTACCCCAACTCAACCATTCTCAGTGATTTAATTTTATTTCATGTGCATTGGTGTTTTACCTGCATGTGTATCTGTATGTGGATGTTGGATCCCCTGGAACTGGAGTTACAGACAGTTGTGAACTGCCATGTGGGTGCTGGGACTCGAACCCTGGTCCTCTGGAAGAACAGCCAGTGCTGAGCCATCTCTCCAGCCTCCTTATAAGATATCTTCAAAACTAACTTACACACCCCTGTACCTTTCTGGTCCTTCTTTTGTCCCTGGGATTTTGGTGTTTTTTTTCTCGGATATTTTCATTGGTAGAGGAGGTAAGGGAAGCATTGAGAATTGAGAAAGGATTTTTTTACCTTTAATTTTTAAAAATTTGAGAGAAGTATAGATTTATGTGCCCTTTACCGTCCATTTAACTTCCTCTAGTGACATATGTCAAATTTTTATTATTACAATTATAATGCTGATATTGACAGAAATTTATTAATTTCATCCACATTTTCCCAGTCGCACAATCTTCCATGTGTTTCATTCTAAGTAATTTTATCTCATGTGTTCACCGTCATTACACTCAGGATATGTTACATTCTATCAGCACGCAGGACTCTATCTCATGTGTTCACCATCATTACACTCAGGATATGTTACACTCGATCAGCACGCAGGACTCTATCTCATGTGTTCACCGTCATTACACTCAGGATATGTTACACTCGATCAGCACGCAGGACTCTATCTCATGTGTTCACCATCATTACACTCAGGATATGTTACATTCGATCAGCACGCAGGACTCTATCTCATGTGTTCACCATCATTACATAAACTCAGGATATGTTACACTCGATCAGCACGCAGGACTCTATCTCATGTGTTCACCATCATTACACTCAGGATATGTTACACTCGATCAGCACGCAGGACTCTATCTCATGTGTTCACCATCATTACATAAACTCAGGATATGTTACACTCGATCAGCACGCGGGACTCTTGCATTGTTCTTTGCAGTCACACCTGCTACCTCCTCCTGCCCCCAACTCTGGTAGCCACTGAACTAATACCAATCTATAAGATGTTGTCATTAAAAAAATTGTTTGTTTTGGGGCTTGAGAGATGGCTCAGCTATGAAAAGCTTGTACTGCTTTTTCTGAGGACTGGAGTTTGATTCCCAGCACCAGATCAAAGGGCTCACAACCACCCATTACTCCAGCTCCAGGAGATGTGTGTATGTATGCACAGGTGTGTTGGTGGTGTTTTTTTTTTTTACACTTTTGGGAGGCCCACCACTAAGCTCCCAAATAAATCACACATAGAGGCTTATTCTTAATTATGAATGTCTGGCCTTAGCTTGGCTTGTTGCTTGCCAGCTTTTCTTAACTTTAAATTATCCTGTCTACTTTTTGCCTCTAGACTTTTATCTTTATCCTATATACCTTTCTTTGTTTCTTACTCCATGTCTGGCTATGTAGCTTGGTGGCTGGGTGGCTGGCCCCTAGAGTCCTCCTCCTTCCTCTCTCATTCCTTCCTCTTCTCCTCCCAGATTTCTCTCCCTATATAGTCTCTCTTCCTGTCAGCCCTGCCTATCCTTTCTCCTGCCTTGCCATTCAGTTCTTTATTAGACCATCAAGTGTCTTACACAGGCACAGTAACACAGCTTCATAGAGTTAAAAAATGCAACATAAACAAAAGTAACACACCTTAAAATAATATTCTACACAGGTGTGTGTGTTGTGCCCAGATCGTGACCCTCAGAGAGACCACCAAAGATGAGCATGCTGGAATGCAAAAGCAAGGTTTAATTCTGGATATCCAAAAGCAATACAAGCCTAGGCAGGGACTTCGTCCAATACATCCAACGCAGTGGAGGCTGGAGGAAGTGCCCACCTGTCTGCAAGCTCAGTTTTTAAAGGGAAAAGTCACAAGGTTACATCGTTTAGGGGTGCTAGTATGGATACAATTCTGATTGGCTCGCTTCTAGGGACTTCTAGAAATTACTTCTAAGGGAGTGGTTGCCTGCCACCATTTCTCATTGGCTGCCCTCAGGTGGGGGCATTTCTGTGGTCAGTTGCCCTGGAAACCAGGGAGAGGACATTCCATAGTCTGGCAGGCATTACCTTGTGACTATCTTGTGACTCTGTACTTTTACACTTCCTGGTTTCTGGAATCTGAACTGACTGGTTTTAGTAACTAATGGCCTATTCCCAAAAGGAGAAATCTTAGGCCTTAATTTTAGGGTGAAAGCATTTTGGTCTTATTTCTAAGATGGCTCATTTTGGTCTCACATTTCCCCCTTCTCATGTGCCTAATGGAACCCAATCATGGGTTTTGGACAGTTAGCTCATAAGTATCCCTCTCTAATAATGGCCATGTATAGTTAGCCATCTTGTCTCTATGCCAGGGAGTTTTCTTTTTACCCAGCATTTCAGCCTTTTCTGAACAGGGAACATGGGTGATGTATTCTCTTCTGGAACTGCTTCGAGCTGGCATTGGGGCACTGCTGTCAGGGGCCCCCAAAGGCTGAAAAGCTAGTCAAAGACTGGGCAAAGGGGAATTGGTCAGAAGCATGTAGCTGCCTGACCCCATAGGGACAGGGAAGAACCATGTTAGCTGGGCTGGTCCACATCAGCTTTTAGCAAGTCTGGAGCTCACAGCCGTCTAGAGCACACAGTTGTCTGGAGCAGTGGAGTCAGCGACTGAAACCTGGAGGTGACTGCCAGCTGAATAGAAATCTGTTGAGACGAATTTAAACTAGGAACAGAAGTTAAAATTTATGAACTTATTTGGAACCCGTAGGTCCATACCCTTAGTAATGGGAAAAGCAGTAGTCCCAAGACCAAAGGAGAGGAAAAATACCATCTTTAGGAATACTTATCTGGGGTCCTTTTGACCTCTGTGAAGTGGGTCTAGGTTTTTATGACTCTTTTGATCCTTTGAGGCCTACTTACAAAATGACATAAAAGTTTTAGATACATTAGTATTACCAATCTGTACTGAAATCCATATTGTAGACAAAGCAGATAATGGGTATCTTGTAAAACAGCAGAAGTGGACTCATACCTTTGAGTCCCAACAAGTTACATTTAAATATGACATCTAAAACAAATCCAAAATATTGAGCTTGTGACTGAACAGTAAGTAGTCATTGCTCTACCAGCTCATCAGGGCTCCTAAATGTTAAGCTCTGAACCATAGAACAGGAGAGTAATCTGAAACATATCTCATTTTAGACTCACATCTGAACCTTTATGACTTACTTAAACTTTTATATCTTAGAACATTTTCCTAAAAGTGAGCTAACAAGCTAGCTATGGCCTTGCAGAAGGATCTGGTTGATGCTGCCATGCTGACAAAGTTAGAGCTAGCCTGGCCATCAGTACTATCAGAGATCTGAGAAGGATAAACTATATCTGAGTGCAGACCAAGAAGCTTCCAATCCTATAAATTACAGGGACCAATCCCTACCCAGGTCTCCATAGCGTTGGAGGCACCAGTCAGAACAGCATCAATCTTCTTCCACCATCAGATCCATAAGGCAGAGTATTTTTTCTGTGGAATAGGGACATGGAAGACTGACCTTGATCAGGCAAAAGGGTGCAATCAATTCCAGTGTCCCACTGCTTGTGCACAGTCTGGGCTGGGTCCTGGCAGCAGGCGTTGCATTGGGGCATTTTGCCCTGTGGTCAGCATTGTCATAATCCAGGCAGAGACGTTGTGGTGCCTCTTATGTAATCTTCTTTGGAGACCTTGGGTCACTGCTAGGATCTGGAAGCCTGTCTGATATAGTAAGCTTTTAGATCAACATTTAAATGCCATATTCTTCAGATCTCTGAAGTATGAGGGCTGTCCAGGTATATCTGAATAGACAAATTTTGTTTCTAATTACTTGTTTCAAGCTCAACCCTAAAAACATATGCAAGAGACTGAGTAAATGAGTAAACTTACATCAGTACTTGCTTACCCTGACTACAATTAAAAAACTTGATTACTTATGACTATTTATGTTCTCTAACAGTCTACAAAAGTAGCCTAAAAACAATACTTTTAAGTTGAAGCTCTTCTAGCATCAAATACAGGTTCAGTAAAGAAATCAAAACAAAATATCATTATACAACATTCTTAAGCCTGAACGTACCTTGGGTAAGAAGAAACATTTTTTAAGCCATTGGTTTTTAACTATAAAAACTGTTCTTAAAAGACTGAGATCTCTCAAATGTCTTCCACCACTGCAGCTAGACTCTTTTTGGAACTCTAGTCCTGCCATACATTTGCAAACCTCAGCTGTTTCCTATGATTCCTTTATGTTGCAAAGTTTGGCTGCCAGAGCAAGGTATATTCCTGTGAATAAAAGCATTGATGTGCAGCTTTAATATTAATCAAATAAACATATGTTGCCATCTATTTAAATTCTCTAGAAACTTGCTGTTGAACACTTGGTAAAGACATAAGTATTAGGTGTTAACCCAAGTAGATCTTTATAACCTTAGTTAAAGATGGCTACTAGCCACATGGCTGCCCATGAGGTCACCAGCCAAGATGGAGGGAGCCACGTGGTTGCTGTTTAAAGCTCGTTTTTCTAAACAATAATTACTTGCACACATACACACAGTTGGATCCAAGTTACTCACATACATACATACAGTTAAAGCTTGCTTACATTTTCAAGTCACATACCTGTATACACACACACATAAGCAGTTTGCAGAATCATTAGCCATTCTTAAGATGAAAACCAACAAGAATTAACTTTTAAATTCAGTATTTGCAGGTATAAGAAGCCATAACAAACAGTTTGCATCACATCCCTTCTGTCTTTCTACAACTTCCATTTACCCTCAGTCCGTTCCTTTGATCCCTCAGACATTTATTCTAGACAAATTTCACTTTTTTTCCCTTTAAAACAGAAACTCAGCCGGGCGGTGGTGGCGCATGCCTTTAATCCCAGCACTCGGGAGGCAGAGCCAGGCGGATCTCTGTGAGTTCGAGGCCAGCCTGGGCTACCAAGTGAGCTCCAGGAAAGGCGCAAAGCTACGCAGAGAAACCCTGTCTCGAAAAAAAACCAAAAAAAAAAAACAAAAAACAAAAAACAAAAAATCCCAGAAACTTACCAAAGTCTTTCTTGTGATTTCCCTCAGTACTCTAGAATATATTGTAAAGTTACAATATTTTAAACAAGAACAGAAATACATGCATATACCATAACAAGAATAACTCAATTTGCATCAGCACTGTGCCGCAGACAAGAAACTGTTGGTGACATTCCATTCTTGGAGTCAGACCTTGATCAGGTTTTAGCCCCAGGGCAGGTCTTGGGAGCCCCACCCAACAGCATGGAAGAGAAAGGGGAAGGCATGCACCATGGAGACAAAAGATTGCTGTTAACCTCAGAATTTCAAGAACACGAGAATGGCAGACTGAAAGTGACTCCATGCTCTGGCTGGGCCCACAGACCTGTAGGCCACTCCTCAGCTGTGACCCTGGAGGGGCAGTTAGTTCTCCACCAGCCCCCACACTGAGCTCCTTGAGGCTCCTGCTGGCTCCTGCCAGCTCTGCCCCATGTCCACACAGGAGCCCAGCCAGAACCTGCCGGCCATATCTGGGCCCCACAGTGCTCACAGCCCGCTCTAGCACAAAGCCATGGCTAGTTCCCATGCAGCCAAGCCTCTACTCCACATCTTTTTGAGCGAGCTGGGGCCCCGAACCCTCTGAATCTAGGCCCCGTGATGCTCACGGGCCACCTAGCCCTCTCAGCGGCGCCCTGGGTCCCCGAAGGAGCAGCTGTGCAGCCGCTGCCTGCTGGACTCATTGCAAGCTTTCTGCTGCCTGCTGCCTGTGCTCTGGTCAGAGAGAGCAAGGAAGCAATGTTAGGTTAGTCTGTGCCAGTTCAACCACCGAAGGGGTCTCCATCCCTTCGGCTGGCAATCCGGCCCACAAGTCCCAATGCATACACAAGCTCAGGCATAAAACACTCACACATGTGGCCCAGTTCTCACACATTTATACATTTATGAAGGTATAACAAATAACACTGACGAACAAGATAGGCAGACAAAAAGGAAGAACAAGGGCCCTACAGATGGTCCAGGCAGACGAGAGTCCGGAGAGGGAGCCTCGATAATGCCAAAGACCTACGGATGGGACAGGGACAATTCAACAGAGTCTCCTGATCCCCAGACAGACCCCTCACGGGCATCCTAACAGACGGACCCCTCTCGGGTGTCCTATGACGGGGGGACCTGTGAGGACCCCCTAGTCCTAATGAGGGGTTGGAACATCTTCCAACTCCTCCAGGGTCACCTTACAGGTGCGTCCACCAAGGTGAGCCTGTCAGATTCAACCGCCGGCTTCGGATAAGAAAATGAAAGTAAAAGGAAAGCAAAGACAAGAAAATGGAGCGCTCTTACCGATCAGTGCAGATGGACCTCTGGAGCTCTTAGGTGTCCCGGCAGGGGGTCTCTGGGGATCCCGGAGAGCCCCCAAATGTTGTGCCCAGATCGTGACCCCCAGAGAGACCACCAAAGACGAGCATGCTGGAATGCAAAAGCAAGGTTTAATTCTGGATATCCAAAAGCAATACAAGCCTAGGCAGGGACTTCATCCAATACATCCAACGCAGTGGAGGCTGGAGGAAGTGCCCACCTGTCTGCAAGCTCAGTTTTTAAAGGGAAAAGTCACAAGGTTACATCGTTTAGGGGTGCTAGTACGGATACAATTCTGATTGGCTCGCTTCTAGGGACTTCTAGAAATTACTTCTAAGGGAGTGGTTGCCCGCCACCATTTCTCATTGGCTGCCCTCAGGTGGGGGCATTTCTGTGGTCAGTTGCCCTGGAAACCAGGGAGAGGACATTCCATAGTCTGGCAGGCATTACCTCGTGACTATCTTGTGACTCTGTACTTTTACACTTCCTGGTTTCTGGAATCTGAACTGACTGGTTTCAGTAACTAATGGCTTATTCCCAAAAGGAGAAATCTTAGGCCTTAATTTTAGGGTGAAAGCATTTTGGTCTTATTTCTAAGATGGGTGGCTCATTTTGGTCTCACATGTGCTTGTGTGTGTTGACCCAAAGTGTTGACATGGGGTTGATTCTCTTTACTTAAATAAAAAATTTAACTTATAGTTATTTTGTGGGGATGTGGTGGTGTTTATGTGTTGTGTGTGCATATGCCATGGTGTGAGTGTGCCACAGCATACATGTGGAAATCAGAGGATCATTTTAAGAGTTGGCAATTGCTGTTGCAGGCTTGATCAGTTTTTTTTTTTTTTTTTTTTTTTTTTTTTTTTTTGAGAAATATGGGAGACTTTGGACTGAAAAAGCAGTTGAATTCTGTTAAGTGGGACTTAATGGGCCATCCTTTTAGGATCTTGGAAGACAGTAGTACTGAGAACAGTGTGGAATATGTAGGCCCAAATCAAGAGGTTTCAGAGGGGAACAATATTAGCAAGTGGGCTAGAGACTATTTTTCGTGATATGTTGGCAAAGAATGTGGCTGCTTTTTGTCCTTTTCCTAAGAGTCTGCCTGAGGCTAAATTGAAGCATTTTGGACTAGTAGTTTGGCAGAGGAGTTTCAAGACAGCCTAATATTGACTCTGTCATGTGGTTATCAGTAATCACTCTTAGGAAGATCTACAATGAAAAAGAGCAAGCAAAAGAAATGAAAAATGTACAGTCTGAGGAGAGAAGGAACACCAGGAAATTAAACCAGGAGTCCTGGTTTGTGCTGAAAGAGACAAGGAGAAATGGAATAAAGGAAAATAGAGTAAAGGGAGTGAGGCCCTCAGGGTGAGACCCCACCCAGCTAACCCTGCAATTTGTGAAAAGAACAGGCTTACAAAACAATCTGTTCCTAAAGAGCAACAGCAAAGGAAAACTGATGGCAGATGTAGTTAAAGGATTGGCCAGGCTCCATCCAAGCAGGCAAAGGACTTGGCTTCATCAGCTACCTGATTAAAAGAGGTATTATTTTATTTTGAGAAATCTCTGTTCAGTTCCATAGCCAACTTTTATTGGGCTTTTGTAGGTTTTTTTTGTTTTATATTCTAGATGTTGTAATGAAACTTTTAAATTTTGTGAGGTCCCATTGTTGTGTTCTTTTTTATTATTTTTATTTTTAAATGAAGCAGAATTACATCACTTTCCTCTCTCTCTTTCATCGCTACAGCCCCTTCCAGCAACCCTTCCTTGAACCCTCCCATGTTCTTCCCAAGTAGCCTCTTTTTCTTTGATTATTATTTTTACTACGTGTATCTATGTATGTGTTTCTCAAAAATATATAAATACAACCTGCTGAGTCTATTTTTGTTGCTTGTGTGTATGTGGTTTCAGGGATGAGAACTCTGCATGGGACAACAAATAAGAGAAGAGGCTAATTCTTCTCTCAGCAGTCATTAGTTGTCTTGTCTAGGAGTGGGACCCTTCAAAAATTTCCCTCTTCCGTATTTACATGTCTATTGATATTATAATTTTTATGATCTTGTTTAAGCATTCATTTCTAAGAGAGACTGTTGCACAGCAGGTTTCCTGGTATTTAGGTTCTTGCAGTCTCTCCATCCCCTTTTCTACAACATTCCCAAGCCATACAGGAGCCATAATGTACACGTATCGGTTGAGTTTATGCTCCCCATGATCTGTTGGTCTTGGCATTGTGTCTAATTGAGATTTTCTGATGATCTCCATTTGTTGTAAACAGAGTATGGTGGTTTGATTAGGAGTGGCCCCCATAGGCTCATGTGTTTGAATGCTTGGCCGTAGAGAGTGGCACTATTAGGAGGTGTGAACTTGTTGGAGTAGGTGTGGCCTTGTTGGAGGAGGTGTGTCATTGTGGAGGTGGACTTTGAGGTCTCAGATGCTTAAGCTGGGCCTAGTGTGGCATTCACTTCTGCTGCCCGCAGATCAAGATGTAGAACTCAGCTACTCTGCAGCATCATGTCTGCCTGCATGCTTGCATGATGATAATAGACTGAACCTCTGAACTGTAAACCAGTCCCAATTAAATGCTTTCTTTAATAAGAGTTGCCTTGGTCACGGTGTCTCTTCAGAGCAATAGAAACCCTAACTAAGATAGAAAGTGAAAGGATAATGGTGCTGGTTGTTGGCAGAAGAGTCATGAGCCATGGTTATCAGAGTTAGAATGGGCTTTATTAGAGAGAAGAGGGCATAGGACAGGAGAAGCCAGGCCTGGCAGAGAGAGATGGGGGGGGACCATGGTGCCACCTTATAAAGGCCAGGATGTATCTGCACACACAGGCCCATACGCAGAGATCATGGTCACGTCTGCACAAATATGTGACTGCGTAACAATGGAGTGTGGGTCATGCAGGATGTATGACCCGGAAATGACTAGGTGGAGATGACTAAGTGTCCCCTGGGCATGCGCGACCATGGGGCATGG
Organism: Peromyscus maniculatus bairdii; assembly: GCF_049852395.1. Taxonomy (NCBI): domain Eukaryota; kingdom Metazoa; phylum Chordata; class Mammalia; order Rodentia; family Cricetidae; genus Peromyscus; species Peromyscus maniculatus. Next base: position 3,379,886 of record NC_134863.1, on the reverse strand, counting down.
TTGGAATTCCTATCAGAAAGGCTTCTTTGATGAGAGGTGGTAGGTACCTTTACCTGTGAGCATAAGGATACGATTTAGAATGTAGTAGGAATTATGCTGGTCTTGCAAAGTGGAGGTTGTGGATGCTCTTCTAAGAGCCATGACCTCACTAGCTTGGGGAAGTTGCCTGGGTTTCCAGTACCAGGCATGACTTCCCTCCAGTTGAATGGACCTTAAGGCCAATCAGACAGCTGTCGGTCACCACTCTCATGTGAGTGCCACTCATTACACCTCTATGGTCCATAGGTGCTGCAGCTGAGTAGGACTGTTTAATTGCTTCCCTACCTTAGCAGCTTGCATAGTATTTTCTGGAATAGTATAGTTTCTGGAATTGCATAGTATCATGGAAGCTAGACCTGAGGAAAGATGCTTTCAAATCAGATCCAGCTTGAATTATCAGAGTCCTATACCCCAGTGTTCAGTGTCTATAGTAATAGGGACCCACCCTCAAACCCTGAGAGGCAACCAAGGGCTGCATAAGTAGTCTCTCCTGCTTTTGGAGTCACTAGGATTATCCTGACCAACCATTTGGAAGCATGTTTCTTGTGCTTGGTACTGAGACTTTTTTGATCTATGGTTCTTGTGGGAAGCATTGTCAGCCCAGCTGTCTTAGTACACACACACACACACACACACACACACACACACACACACACACACACGTATTGTGTATAAATTTAGGTAAATATAAAATAATATGATTCCCCGAGTCTTAAACAACCTTGGTGTCATTTTTTCCTTGTTCCCCCTCCATCTTTATTGACACCTCCTTCCTCCTACCTAATTGGAGATCTCTCCCATTTTCCCATTTTCCGCTTCATATCACCTATATCCTGCTAGTCTCATATCAAACCTCTCCCACCATCCATGTATGATCCCTTCATATTTTTCTGATTTCTGTGGCTACTCCATGTTGTATACTCACATCTGAGGATTTGTAGTTAAGAACCACTGGTGAGCAAGAATATGCAGTCTTTGTCTTCCTGGGTCTGGGTTACCTACTTAATATATTTTTAGGTCCAATTATTTACCTAAAAATTTCACTATTTCATTTTCTTTACTGTTGAATACTATTCCAGTGTGTATAAATACCACACTTTCATTACCCATTCATCTGTTGACGGACAGTTAGCTTGTTTCCATTTCCTTGCTACTGTGAACATGGCTGAGCAAGCATCTGTGGAACAGGATGTTGAGTGCTTTGGGCACCTGCCAGGAATAGTGTAGCGGGGTCATAGGATAGATTTATTTTAGCTTTTTGAGGATTCTCCATTTTGATTTGCAGAGTGACCGCACCAGTTTGTATTCCCACCAACAATGAACAAAGTTTCTCCTTTCCCCACAACCACACTGGCATTGTTTTCAGGAGATTAGCCCTTCTGAGTGGGGTGAGATGAAATCTGAAAGTTGCTTTAATTTGCATTTCCTTAATTGCTAAGTGGTCTGAGTGTCAATGAGCAAAGCTTGAGCAAAAGACCTCAAAGCCCACCTCCACAGGGACACACTTCCTCCAACAAGGCCATACCTACTTCAACAAGGCCACACCTCCTAATAGTGCCACTCCCTTTTGGGGTCATTTTCTTTCAAACCACCACATTCCACTCCCTGGCCTCCAAAGGCTTGTAGCCATATCATAATACAGAGTATAGTCCCACTTCAGAAGTCCTCATAGTCTGTCACAGCTTCAACAATGTGGCCCAAAGTGCTGGTTATGCCGGCCACCGCCTGCAGCGTCGGAAGAATCACGAGCCATGGTTACCTTTCTAGAGCTTTATTGGGAGAGAGGGAGAGAGAGAGAGAGAGAGAAAGAGAGAGAGAGAGAGAGAGAGAGAGAGAGAGAGAGAGAGAGAGGAGAGGAGAGAGAGAGTTGCTGGAGGGCTTCTCTCCAGGTTCCCCAAGCCCCGCAGTCCCACAATCCACTTATAAAATAATCACTCAGACGCTTATATCACTTATAAACTGTATGGCCTTGGCAGGCTTCTTGCTAACTGTTCTTTTATCTTAAATTAACCCATTTTTATAAATCTATACCTTGCCACGTGGCTGGTGGCTTACCAGAGTCTTCACATGCTGCTTGTCCTGGCAGTGGCTGCAGTGTCTCTTCCTCAGCCTTCCGCTTCCCAGAATTCTCCTCTCTCCTTGTCCCACCTACTTCCTGCCTGGCCACCTACTTCCTGCCTGGTCACTGGCCATCAGTGTTTTATTTATATAGAACGATATCCACAGCAAGAGAGAGAGAGAGAGAGAGAGAGAGAGAGAGAGAGAGAGAGAGAGAGAGAGAGAGAGAGAGAGAGGAGAGAGAGAATGGAGGGGGGAGAATATGGAAGCAAAGAGAGGACACAGAGAGGGCACGCCCACTTTTTAGACTGGGATGCAGTCACAGGCTGATGAGGTAATTAAGGACATAATCCTTACTCCCCAGACTTCCGCTTATTATAAAAAAAAGCAGGTAGATGGGAATAGGGGCGTCATTTCTCTCAAAAACTGTTTCCAGCTGACTTTTGGACGTTGGTTGGCTCTTGTGGGAATGGGGAAGGGGAGTCTTCCGAGATAGACAGGCGTTGTGGGATACTGTCTGCCATCTGTTGTTCTGGAGACATGTATCCTTCTTGGCTGTGGCTGGGAACCGTCTGTCTGACAAGATGCTGACACAGAAACAAAGCTTAGAGAGAAAAGAATCATTATTATTTTATGTTGGCACTTGTCTGAGGTAGATCTGGCCTGTCCAGATGGATTTAAGCCGGTTTCTGGAGCTTGGGAAGAATTCTGAAACATGTTAAGCTTTATCAGAGACAGATTATTTTAAAGCACCTGTTTCCTTCAGCATCTAGGAGACAGGTGATCAATTGTTAAAAGCATCTCACAGTAATAGATGTTTTCAAAGTCTCTTCTGAGATACATGCAATCGCTTAACTGTAATCACCTGTAAAATCATAATAAAAAGCAGATCATGCATTTCTAACATACAATGGCACAGGATATACATTAACCTTCTAAAACATAGGGAAAGGAGCATGGTGAGGAAATACTGGACAAAAGAAAGAATGAAAACCAGCTGGGCAAACTCCAAACTCTGCATCTCCATGTCTGATGTCAAAATGCTCTTCAGATCTCCAGTTCCTTTCAGCTTTGTTGACTACAACTTCTTTCTTTCTGTTGGGCAGGTTCCAGTCCCTGTTAGCAGCTCTCCTTGGCAGGTGTCCCATGGCTCTGGCATCTCCAACACCTTGGGCTTCACCTTCACAGCTTCATGCAATGGCCTCTCTAGGCCTCCATTCAGAGACACCCCTGACACATGTCCAGCCTCAGCAGCTTTTCTTAGGTACAGAGGCAAATTCCATCATCTGTTTCTTCTATCCAGAACCATGTGGCCAAGGCTGCCAAATTCTTCTGCTTGCTGGGGCTGTAACATGGCCCCTTCATTCAGTTACACCTTCACCAGCTTTCTGGTTTTGATTGTTACCTTCACTGCCTAAGTGTGGCTGTCCTTGAACTTGCTCTTTGACTAGGATGGCCTCAGACTCGGATTCATCAGCCTTTGCCTTCTGCATGCTGGGATAAAGTGTGCACCAAAACACCTGGCTCTAAGCTTTTCTTTATTTCCTTTTCACAGGGTGGAAACTTAGCTGGGTGGGATCTTGCCCTGAGATCACCACTCCCTTTATTCCATTTCTCAATGTGTTTACTTCCTTGAATATAGGATTTTACTCCATTCTACTTCCTGGTGTCCCTTTTCTCCTCAAAATTCACATTTTGTGATTTTCCCTGCTCAGCTTACTCCTTTTCATTATAAATCTTCATTAGAGTTACCACTAATAACCACATAACAGAGTCTATACTAGGCTGTTTTGAGATTCCTTCTGCCAATGGAAGAAATCCAAATTCTCCAGTTTAGCCTCCGGCAGACTTTTCAGATGAGGGCAAAAAGCAGCCACATTCTTCACCAAAATATCACTTATATTTAGGTTTTCTATTTTGTTCCATTGGTCTTCATGTCTGTTTTTGTGCCAGTACCATACTGTTTTTATTACTCTAGCTCTGTAATATATCTGGAAGTTTTCAATAGCAATCTCTCTAGTATTCTTACTTAGGATTGCTTTGGCTATCCAGGGTCTTTTCTGTTTTCATATGAATTTTAGAATAGTTTTTCTTCTCTTTTTGTAAGTAATGTATTTTGGTTGAGATTGCATTGAATTTTAGTGTTTTTTGGTAGAATGGACCTTTTTACAACTTGAATTCTGCTAGTTCATGAGTGTGAGATGCCTTTCCATTTTCTTTTCTTCTCATTTTTCTTTCTTTCTTTTTCTTTTTCTTTCTTTCTTTCTTTCTTTCTTTCTTTCTTTCTTTCTTTCTTTCTTTCTTTCTTTCTTTCTTTCTTTCTTTCTTTCTTTCTTTCTTTCTTTCTTTCTTTCTTTCTTTCTTTCTTTCTTTCTTTCTTTCTTTCTTCCTTCCTTCCTTCCTTCTTTCTTCCTTCCCTTCCTTCCTTCCTTCCTTCCTTCCTTCCTTCCTTCCTTCCTTCCTTCCTTCCTTCCTTCCTTCTTTCTTTCTTTCTTTCTTTCTTTCTTTCTTTCTTTCTCTTTTTTTTGACAGGGTTTCTCTGTGTTGTCTTGGTGCCTGTCTTGGAACTCTCTCTGTAGACCAGGCTGGCCTCGAACTCACAGAGGTTCACCTGGCTCTGCCTCCCAAGTGCTGAGATTAAAGGCATGTGCCACCATTGCCCGGTTGCCTTTCCATTTTCTAGTGTCTTTCTCCATCTTTTCCTTCAGAACAATGATTTTATATATTATAACAGTGATTATGGTGATAGACCTATTATGTTTTCAATTCTATGATGAGCATTATGAAATCCTATTATACATCATACTTCTTTATCTCAGTGAGTTTATTTGTAGATAATGCCATTCAAGAATATGAGACCCTTGCAAAATGGCCCTCTAGCTTCCCTCAACTCTGAGATTGATCTTGATAAAATGTGTAATAAACTGTTAATTCAATTGGACTAGGGGACAAGAACAAATGGAAGATTTCACTGAATAGGAGGGACCTCAAATGAGCCTGGGAATACACAAGTTACAAAGACTGGAGTAGGTGGCCCCTGTTCCCCTCCTGATCACTAAGAGCTGGAAATTGCACTATACACACTTCAATCTTTTTTGTATTCTCCATGATGGTGCATGCCATTACCCAACATAGTTGTTTACTTTCTGAATAAGAAATATAAATTCTTATCTAACTTCATAGCATTTAAAAATTTTGTGTTAATTTCTACATTTTATTTTTTTGGGAATTTTCTACATATTTTGATCATATTCACCCTTCCTTCCCCCAACTTTTCCTAGATTTATCCCACTTCCCTTCTCTCCAAGCTTTGTCTTTTTCCCCTATAAAGACTAATTTGTGTTGCCCAAATATTTTTGGACATGTAGTCTTTCACTGGAGTGTGGTATACTTTTCAGGGTCTACACTCTTAGAGAAAACTTACCCTTACTGCACCAGAAGCTAAGAACTGTGACTAGTCCTTGGCCATGGGTGGAACTGCATGCCCAATACCCCTTTCCATACTGGAATTTGGTCTGGTTTGGGCTTACATAGGTCTTGTGTGTGTCGCCACAACCACTTTAAGTTCATATGGGTAGCAGCTCTTTTGTGTCAAGAAGAGACTGTTTCCTTGTAGTTGCCTACCTCTGGCTTTTATGACCTTTCCGCTTCCTCTTCTTCAATGATCCTCGAGCCTTTGGAGGATGGAGTGCAGTATGCATTTTCCATTTAGGTGTAAACATTCTTACTCCTTAATTTTCTCCACCTTGGCCAGTGTTGGTCTATTTTGGTCACAATCTACTTTGACTAGAAGCTTCTCTGATGAGAATTGAGAGTTGCCTTAGTTTATGGATATAATGGTAAGCCATTAGGAATTAATTTAGTATTATGCACATTTAGCAGAATAGTAGTAGTAAATTTCTCCAAGTAAATTTCTTCTCTATAATCTGTCTCACCACAGCTTCTTGGCCCAGTAATGGTGCCAGGTATGGGTTTGATCTTGTGGAGTGGGTCTTAAATGCAATAAGAAAGTCACTGATTATTCTGATGATATTCATACTATTGCACCAGTAGGTATGTCTTATCAGACAAATCATTATTTAGTTCACAAGGTTGTCATCTGGATAAGACTTGATGATTACTTCCCCCTGCATTGGTATATATAGTGCCCTCTAGCCCTTCAGTACTATGACAGCTAGCCAATAGGGATGGAGCTTCCAGGTGAGAACGAGATTGATTTCTCCATGTTCTATGACTCAAGTATGTGTAGTCTTCAGCAGTAAAGTTTTATTACAAAGCTTTGAAGGGTAATAAACAGCATTGACAATATTCTGTAATGTCTGGGGTATCATTGGGACTGAACTGGTCAACAACTCCATGAAAAAGAACCCATTCCTGGGATTGGGCTTTTTTCTTAGCCTCTGGTGTCTGTTAGGAGGGGCACTATTACCCCATTATGAGGGAACTCCATTTAAATTATTTGTATGTGTATATAGAGAGATGTTTTAAGAAGGTTCTACAGTAGTAGGTTTCCATACGATGTTTTTGAAGTTTTTAGTGTTATTTATACTTCTCACTTTCCCTCTTCCACCCTGCTTCTCCATCTCTCACTCCAATTTATCCTTTCTGCTCTACAATTCTCCTTTAGCTCTTTATTGCATTCTATATTCTGTTTCTTGAAAGCCCTTCCCTAAGGGCCCTTAGTAATTCCTGACCTCTATTGGTATTCTGGAAAAAATACACATATCTAAACCTTCAAAGCTAATGTTCACAAATGAGTGAAAACATTCAATATTTGTTTTTTGGGTCTGAGTCACCTCACTAAGAATGATTGTTTCCAACTCCATTTACCTGCACATTTTGTAATTTCAGTTTTTAATAGTTAATATTCCATTATATAAATATACCACATTTTCATCATCTATTCATCAACTGGTAGATGTAGAGGCTGTTTCCATTTTCTGGCTATTGTGATTAGAGGAATAATGAACTTGTCTGCACAAATATCTTTGTAGTAAGATATTAGAGTCCTTTTGGTATATACCCCAAAGTAGTTTGGTCTGCTCATGTGGGTAGCTCTATTCTCAGCTTTTGGTGGAAACTCTGTATTGATTTTCATAGTGGCTGTACCAGTTTTCACTCCTATTAGCAGTGAGCAAGAGTTTCTCTTTCCCTGTATCAATGTCAGCATTTGTCATTGTTTGTTTTAGAACCTAGCTATTCTGATTGAGGTAAGAGGAACTCTCAACTTAGTTTAAATTTGTATTTCCCTGATGGCTTAGGATGTTGAATATTTAAAAAATGTTAGACAGTTGTATTTTATCTTCTGAGAACTCTGTTTACTTCCATGACCCACATTTTAATTGGATTGTTTTCTTGATGTTTAACTCTTTGAGTTCATTATATATTCTAGATGCTAACCCCCTGTCCAATGTATAGCTGGTGAAGGTTTTTCCCTCCGTAGGTTTCATTTTCACTTAAGTGATAATGTCTTTTTATGTACAGAAATATTTTAGTTTCATGAGGTCCCATTTATTGTTGATATTAATGCCCATGCCATCAGTGTCCTGTTCAGAAAGTCCTTTCCTGTGTTAGTGAGTTCAAGTGTATTCCCTGCTTTCTCCTCTAGCAGATTTAAGGTATTCAGTCTTATGTTGAGATTCTTGATCCATTTGTTATTGAGTATTTTCAGAGTGAGAGATTAGGATAGTTTCATTCTTTCACATGAAGTTAACTAGTTTTTACCTGCAGCACTTGTTAAAGATGCTGTCTCGAAGGTTCCTCTAGTCCTTCTTAGAGATCACTTTTAGCATTTTCCTCTAGCCCATTTCCAGTCCTTTGTAACTGAACCAACCTGCAGAACCTCTCTCTACCATGGACCCAAAGCTACCTCACTAGAGGATTTTCATCCTCCTTCCTGTCCCCCGTTTCTGTCTCTCTACCTTACCCTTCATCTTGCTGCAGCCTTCTCACAGGGGCCCCTCCTTCCATTCCATCACAGTCCCCTGGGAACTCTGCCTCTTGGTGGAGACTGAGGGTCTCCCTGGTTCTTTCTCACTCCCTCTTTCAACCTTTCTTTCTAGCTTATCTCTATTCTTTTATGAGTCCTTTCCAACCACAAAGCAATTGTCAACTAGGTATCCCACAGCTATCACACTTGACTGGGATGCAGGAATCCCACAGCTACCACACTTGGCTAGGACTCAGATTGGCCAACAGCGGTCAAAGAACAGAATACCAATCCAACAAAGATGAACTCAGTTATCTACACCAAGAAACACCCCAATCACCAGAACTCCAGTTGCCTACGTCCCAGCATAAAAACACAAACCATGAACAACCAAGATGATGTACCTCCAGGAACCCAATTGTGGTAGGCCCTAAGAAAAGAAATTTAGCTGAAGAGCAAGACAGGGACTTCAGAACAGCAATTATGAATATGTTAAAGACTTAAAGAGGATGTGAATAAATGCCTTAATAAAGATGAAGACACAAACAGTTGAATGAAATTATGAAAATAATTCAAGACCTGAAAGCAGAATTTAACAAAGAAATAGACTCACTAAAGAAAACTTAAACTGATGTAGCTAGAGTATTTCTCTCTGGGTCCACCAAGCCCCAGCAGTCCCGTAGCCCACTTATAAAATAAACATACGGATGCTTATATTATTTAAACTGCTCGGCCATTAGCTCAGGCCTACCATTGTCTAGCTCTTACTCTTGTACTCAGCCCATTTCTGTTCATCTATATGTCGCCCGCCATGTGTTCTGTGGCTTTACCTGCTGCCTTTACATGGTGCTCTCTGGATGGCGGCTGGCATCTCCCTGCCTCAGCCTTCTACTTCCCAGAATTCTCTTCTCTTCTTGTCCCACCTATATTTCCTGCCTGGCTACTGGCCAATCAGCATTTTATTTACACAGAGCGATATCCACAGCAAACTGAAATAAAACTGGAAGTGACAAACTCATGTTGTCAAACAAAAATGTGAAAGGTGAGCCTTAGTAAGAGATAATAAGACCTGAAAGAGAGAATGTCAGGTCTTGAAGACAAGCTAGAAATGGAAAGCTCAGTCAAGAGAATGTTAAATCTAAGAAGGTCCAAGTCTAGTGTGGCCTCCCCTGCTGCACCACACGTGATCTATAGGCTTTCATCAGAAACCTCTCCATTATTCTCCACCACACAGGACCCTTCCACACAATATCACAACTTTCCATCCATCCATATCTACCCCCACACTCTGGGCTAGGACCAGCAAACATATACTGTATTCCAGCCCAGTACCCTCTGCCAAGCTGACTTTATTTCACTTAAGTCATTTCCAATGTCTAGGCCCAACATTCTCCCACATCCTCTCTTCTGCTCCAACCTTCTCAGTCTATAACAGAATCTGAACTAATAAAAGTAGCCCACATTCCCAGATCTCATTGCAAAAATAACAACAGTATGAAAGATTAGGCTAGTATCTTCTCTCCAAAATCTACCAGTCCTGTAGATTTGTTTGGCCATGAGAATTACCTAGATGAATCCCAGAACACAGAATCTAAAAGAACAATCATATATTTCATCAAAGAATTCAAAGAATTTAAAGAAGACACAAAGAGACAGCCCAGTGGAACCACAGAGGAAAATTAAGGAGAAAAAAAAAATGTCTGAGTGCTGCTAAAAAAAATACAAGCATGAGGCTGATAGAAATGACAAAGATAAACCGGAATTTTAGAATTGAATTCAATAAAGAGATAGGAACATTGGTGAGCACTCAAGATGAAATGAAGATGGAATTAGAAAACACTACAACTCAAATGGAAAATGCAAAGGAAAGCCTTGCAAGTAGAATGAATCAAATATAAGAAAGAATATCACTACAACCACAGCAGACCACAGAGGCACAGGCACAAACCACACTAGGTGGAAAAACAGGTGAGTGACTGGTCTCTCATCTGGACTGCCCCAAACTCCAGACCCTAACTAAACCCCAGGCCATATTCCATGACCCCCTCCCATCCTAGCACTAGCAAGGCAGCTGGACCTGCCTCCACTTCTGGTGGAACTCTACTGCTCTGGTGCAGTCCTCGCCAGCCTGCAGGTAGGTAAGATATCTGCCTCCAGGCTGCACACCCACTCCCACCCACTCAATGTGATCCTGCCAAGGCCCACTCCAACACCCAACCCTAAGCACCAGAACACCCTCCCTGTGGCCATCCCTCTCCCACAAACCCAGCAGACTACAGAGGCACAGGTTCAAAACACCAGCTGGCACAACAGGCACAGGCACAAGTCACACCAGTGGAAGACAAGATGAGTAAACACTGCTGTAAGAAAAAATTCAACAACAGAAAGAGCAATATGGCACCACCAACTGCCAGAACCCAATGATCCTACAACAGCAAAGCCTGAACATCCAATGCAGCTGAAACACAAAAAACGAACTTAAAAATTAGTTTATGAAGATGATAGAGGCTCTTAAAGAGGAAATGAAAAATTCCCTTAAAGAAGTCAAGGAAAAGAGAAATAAAAAATTGGAAGAAATCAATACATCCCTTAAGAAAGCAAAAGCTAAGGGGGGTGGGAAACAATTAAACAGGTGAAGGAAACAATTCAAGAATGAAAACTGAAATAAAAACAATAAAGAAAACACAAACCGAGGGAAATGCTGGAAATGGAAAAACTGGGGAAGAGAACAGGAACTAGAGATGCAAACATTACCAACAGAATACAAGAAATGGAAGAGAGAATCTCAGGCATTGAAGATACAATGGAGGAAATAGATTTACCAGTCAAAGAAAATGTTAAATTCAAAAGATTCTTAACACAAAATATCCAGGAAATCTGGGACACTATGAAGAGACCAAACCTAAGAATAATAGGGATAGAAGAAGGAGAATTTCAGCTCAAAGGCACAGAAAACATATTCAACAAAAATCACAGAAGAAACTTTCCCAACCTATAGAAGGACATGCCTATGAAGGTACAAGAAGTGTACAGAACACCAAAAAGACTGGACCAAAAAAAGTTCCCTCATCACATAATAATCAAAACATTAAACATACATAATGAAGAATATTAAGAGTTGCAAAGGAAAAAGTCCAGGTAATGCATAAAGGCAAATCTATCAGAATCATACCTGACTTATCAATGGAGACTCTAAAAGCCAGAAGGTCCTGGGCAGATGTTGTATAGACACTAAGGGACCATGGATGTCAGCCCAGATTACTATACCCAGCAAAACTTTCAGTAACAAAGATGGAGAAAACAAGACATTTCACAATGAAATCAGAGATTTTATCAATACCTATCCACAAACCCAGCACTACAGAAAGTACTAGAAGGTAAACTCCAACCCAAAGAACTCAGTTACATCCACAAAAACACAGGCAATAGATAATCTCACAGCAAACCCAAAGAAGGTAAACACACGCACACCACCATGACCACCACCAAAACCAAAAAGTAATAGGAATTAATAATCACTGGTCAATATCATCTCTTAATATCAATGGATTCAATTTACCAATAAAAAGACAGGCTAACAGAATAGATATGAAAACGGGATCCGTCCTTCTGCTGCATACAAGAAACACACCTCAACTTCAAAGACAGACATTACTTCAGAGTAAAGGGTTGGGAAAAGACTTTCCACTCAAATGGACCTAAGAAGCAAGCTGGTGTAGCTATCCTAATATCTAATAAAATAGACTTCAAACTAAAATTAATCAAAAGAGATGGAGGACATTTCATATTCATCAAAGGAAAAATCCATGAAGATGAAATTTGAATTCTGAACATCTATGCCCCAAATACAAGGGCACCCACATATATAAAAGAAACATTACTAAAGTTTAAACCACACATTAAATCCCACACATTAATAGTGGGAGACTTAAACACCCCACTCTCACCAATGGATAGCTTTGCCAGACATAAACTAAACAGAGAAACAAGGGAACTAACATATGTTATGACTCAACTGGACTTAATAGACATCTACAGAACATTTCACCCAAACATAAAAGAATATACATTTTTCTTAGCACCTCATGGAACCTTCTTCAAAATTGACCACATATTCAGTCATAAAGCAAATATCAATAGATACAAAAAAATTAGAATAACCCCTTGCATCTTATCAGACAACCATGGACTAAAGTTATAGTTCAACAACAACAGAAAGCCTGCAAATTCATGAAAACTGAATAGCTCTCAACTGAACCACCTCTGCGTCAAGGAAGAAATAAAGAAGTTAAAGACACCCTAGAATTCAATGAAAATTAATGTACAACATACCTAAACTTATGGAACACATTGAAAGCAGTGCTAAGAGGAAAATTCATAGCATTTCATAAAGAATTTGGAGGAATCTCTCACAAGTAACTTAATAGTACATCCGAAAGCTCTAGAACAAAAAAAGTAAACTCACCCAGGAGAAGTAGACACCAGGGAAAAAAATCAAATTGAAGGCTGAAATCAATAAAATAGAAACATAGAGAACAATACAAAAAAAATCAATGAAATGAAGAGTTGGTTCTTTGAGAAAATCAACAAGATAGACAAACCCTTATCCAAACTAACCAAAGTAACACAGAGAGAGACTATCCAAATTAACAAAATCAGAAATGAAAAGGGGGGGGCATAACAACAGACACTGAGGAAATCCAGAGAATCATTAGGTCATACTTCAAAAACCTGTACTCCACAAAATTGGAAACCTAAAAGAAATGGACAATTTTCTGGATAGGTACCTTGGCCAAAATTAAATCAAGACCATATAAACAATTTAAATAAACATATATATAACCCCTAAAGATATAGAAGCAGTTATTAAGAGTCTCTCAACCAAAAAAAAGCCCAGGGCCAGATGGTTTCAGCACAGAATTCTACCAGATTTTCAAAGAAGAGCTAATACCAATACTCCTCAAACTCTTCCATACAACAGAAACAGAGGGAACATTACCAAACTCTTTTTATGAGGCTACAGTAACCCTGATACCCAAACCACACAAAGATGCAACTAAGAAAGAGAATTATAGACCAATTTCCCTCATGAACATTGATGTAAAAACACTCAATAAAATACTGGCAAACCGAATCCAAGAACACATCAAAAAAATCATCCACCATGGTCAAGTAGGCTTCATCCCAGAGATGCAGGGATGGTTCAACATATGAAAATCTGTCAGTGTAATCCACCATATTAACAAACTGAAAGGAAAGAAACCACATGATTATCTTATTAGATACTGAAAAGCCCTTGACAGAATCCAACACCCCTTCATGATAAAAGTCCTGGAGAGATCAAAGATACAAGGAATATATATATGTATATATACATATACATAATAAAGGCAATCTACAGCAAGCTGACAGCCAACATCAAATTAAGTGGAGAGAAACTCAAAGCGATTTGATTAAAATCAGGAACAAGACAAGGCTGTCCACCCTCCCCATACTTATTCAACACAGTACTTGAAGTTCTAGCTAGAGCAATAAGATGACAAAATGAGATCAAGGGGATACAAATTGGAAAAGAAGAAGTCAAACTTTTGCTGTTTGCAGATGATATGATAATATACATAAATAACCCCCAAAATTCTGCCATAAAACTCCTACAGCTGACAAATACCTCAGCCATGTGGCAAGATACAAGAGTAACTAAAAAAAAAATCAATAACCCTCCTATATACTAATGATAAAGAAAAAGAAACCTGAAAAAGAAATCAAGGAAGCAACACCCTTTACTATAGCCATAAGTAACATAAAATACCTTGGGGTAATTCTTACCAAACAAATGGACAAACTGTATGACAAGAACTTTAAGTCTTTGAGGAAAGAAGTTGAAGAAGATATCAGAAAATGGAAAGATCTCCCATGCTCTTGGATAGGTAGGATCAACATAGTAAAAATGGCAATCTTGTCAAAAGCAATCTACAGATTCAATGCAATCCCCATCAAAATCCCAACACAATTCTTCACAGACCTGGAAAGAACAATACTCAACTTCGTATGGAAAAACAAAAAAATCCAGGCTAGCCAAAATAATCTTGTGCAATGAAGGAACATCATTACCATCTCTGAATTCAAGCTCTGCTACAGAGCAATATTAATAAAAACAGCTTGGTAGTAGCATAAAAGCAGACACATGGATTAATGTAATTGAATCAAAGTCCCTGACATTAATCCACACACTTGATTTTTGACAAAGAAGCCCAAAATATATAATGGAAAAAGAAAGCATCTTAACTGGATCGTGGCATGTAGAAGAATACAAATAGATTCATATCTTTTGCTCTGCACAAAACTCAAGTTCAAATGGATCAAGAACCTAAACATACACCAAGTTACACTGAACCTGACAGAAGAGAAAGTGGAAAGTAGCCTTGAATTCATACAAGAGACCTCCTCCTAAATGTACCACCAGTAGCACAGACACTTAGGGCAACAATTAATAAATGAGACCTCCTGAAACTGAGAAGCTTCTGTAAGACACAGGATACAGTAAATAAGACAAAATGGCAGCCTACAGAATAGAAAAAGGTCTTTACCAATCCTATATCTGACAGATGACTGATCTCTAAAATATATAAAGAACTCAAGAAACTAGACATTAAAGTACCAAATAATCCAATTAAAAATATAGATCTAAACAGAGAATTCTCAACAGAAGAATCTCAAATGGCCAAAAGACACTTAAAAAATTGCTCAACATCCTTAGCCATCAGGGAAATGCAAATCAAAACAACTCTGAGAATCTATCTTACATTGTCAGAACGGCTAAGATCAAAAACACTGATGACAGCCTGTGCTGGAGAGGATGTGGAGCAAGGGGAACACTCCTCCATTGCTGATGGGAGTGCACACTTGTACAGCTGCTTTGGAAATCAGTATGGTGGTTTCTCAGAAAACTGGGAATGAATCTACCTAATGATCTAGCAATACCACTATTGGGCATAAACCCAAATTATATACGTTCATACCACAAGGACATTTGCTCAGGTATGTTCATAGCAGCATTATTTTTAATAGAACCACAACCTAGATGTCCCTCAACCAAAGAATGGATAAAGAAAATGGTACATTTATACAATGGAGTATTACTCAGCTTTAAAAAACAATGATATAATTTGCAGGCAAATGGATGGAACTAGAAAAAAACTATCCTGAGTGAGGTAACCAAGACCCAGAAAGACAAACATGGTATGTACTCACTCATAAGTGGATATTACATGTAAAGCAAAGGATAACCGGGCTACAATCCATGACCCCAGAGAAGCTAGGTAACAAGGAGGACTCTAAGAGAGACATGCATGGATCCTCCTAGGAAGAGGAAAAAGATGAGATCTCCTGAGTAAAGTGGGAGTCTGGTGGGAGGGGGAGGAAGTAAGGGGAGGTGACAAGAGAACATGAGGGAGTGGGTTGGTAGAGTTGGGGGAGGGACAATGAGGAAGAGCAAGGAAAGAGATAGGAAATAAAGTAAAAAAGAAGAATATCAGGACTTAAAGATAAAGTAGAAGATTCAAACAAAATAAGTACAGAATATGAAAAAAATTAAAAACATCAGAAAGAAGCATACAGGAAATGTGGGACACCATGAGAAAACCCCAAAACCTTTGAATTATAGGCATAGACACTTGGGAAAAGCATCCCAAGATAATGGCATAGATCAAATCTTTAACAAGATCACAGAAGAAAACATGCCCCAAACTAAGGAAAGACACACCCATACAGATACAAGAACAGAGAACACAAAATAGACAAAAGCAGAAAAGAAAATCCCTGTGGCATATCATGGCTAAAACACCAAGTACACATAATAAAGTGTTTTGAAAGCTGCAAGAGGAAAAAAAAAACCCATAAGTCACATATAAAGGAAAATGCGTGAGAATAATAGCTGATTTCTCAGTGGAAACTTTGAAAGTTAGAAGAGCCTGGAGCAATGCATCTTAAGTTCTACAAGACTATGAGGGCCAATCTAGACTAATATACTCCCAAAATCTATCTGTCATGACTGAAGGATAAAGAAAAAGAAAAAAACTCTCTGTGTTATAAATAGCCTGAAAGGTTTATATCCAACAACCTGGATCTAAAGAAAACACAGGAAGCACTGTTTCAGGCTGAAGAGAGAGTGAGCACAGCAGAGAGTATGGAACGAGACATGAAGCCATCATTATCAAAACAGAAAGTAACAGGGAGGACTTAACACAAAAGTCAGCAACACATTGACAACAATTAGCACATACATTCTGTAATACCTTTAAAAATCAATCGCCTCGATTCTCCAATTGAAGACACAGACTGAATGGATCAAGAAACAAAATCCACCTATCTGCTGCTTACAAGGAAGACATCTTAGCTTTAAGATAAGCACTGCCTTAGAGCAAAAGGATGAACAAAGATACTTCAACCAAATGGGTCAGGAAGCAGGAAGGCGTCTCTATCCTGATATCTGACAAGAGAGACCTCAAACTAAAACTAATCAGAAGAGATAGAGGGTCACTTCATTCTAATCAAGGGAGCAGTCAACTAATAAAACATTAATATCCTAAATATATGTGCCCCCAATTTAATAAAAATGCACTACTAGATTTAAAGACAGATTAAAATCAATCCATTAATAGTAGATGCTTTCAATATGCCACTTTCTCCAATACGCAGGTCATCTAGACCAAAAGTAAACAGAGAAACATCAGAATGATTTGACATTGTATATCAAATGGGCTTAACAGATATCTGCAAACACCAAAGAATACACATTATACTCAGCAGTGCACGGAAGCTTTTAAAAAATAGACCACATCCTTAGACATAAAACAAATCTTTAAAATTGAAAAAGATTGAAATCACTCTTTGTATCCTATCTGAACACAATACAATAAAACCTGAAGTTGACACAAACAAATCTCTTGTAAATCCACAAACTCATGTAGATTGAACAACTCATGGATGATGAATGGGTCAAAGAAGAAATCAAGAAAGAAATAAAAATTTCCTGGTACTAAATGAAAATGAAAACAACACAACACATCGAAAACAGAGGGAGTTGTGTAGCTCTATGTTCCTACATTAAAAAAAAATCAGAAATAACATAAATAATTTAATGATGCAATTTAAAAATTCAAAAAAATAGCAAACCAAATCCAAACCCAGTAAATGGCAAGAAATAATAAAACACAAATCAGAAATCAGTGAAACTGAAACAAAGAAAACAACACACACAAAAAACCAACAAATCTAAGAGCTGGTTCTTGTGAAGATTAAAAACAAGTTTTGACAACCTAAGAAAAGAAAGGGAGGATTCAAGTGATCATAATCTCGAATGAACAGAGATACCAATAGATACCAAAGAAATTCAGAATATTGTAAGGGAATATTTAGAAAACCTGTGCTCCATTAGTTGAAAACCGAATAATAAATGGCTGAATTTCTGTTTTGAATTTCTAAATTCAACTAAACCACAAAATTAAACCAAGGAGAAGTGAATAACTTCAAGAGACCTATAACAAATGAGATTGAAACAGTAATAAAAAGCCTTCCAGCTAAAAAAACTTCAAGGGCTAGATTGACTCACAGCAGAATTCTAGCAGATCTTCATAGGCAATTTACATCTAGTCCTTCTTAAATGGTTTTTTAGAAATTGAAATAGAAGGAGCACTCCCAGACTCCTTCTGTGAAGCCAGTATCACTGTGATACCATGTAAAGATACAACTCACACAAAATAAAACCACAAATATCCAAGATGAACATATACTCAAACATGCTTAATCAAATACCTGCAAACATAATAAAGACATACATCAAGAGATTATCCACAATGACCAAGTCAACTTTATCCCTGAAATGCAGAGATGGGTCAACATAATGCAAGTCAATAAATGTAACAAATTGCATAAAGACAAAAATCACATGATCATCTCAGTAGATGTAAAAGAAAGCCTTTGACAAAATCCAATGTATCTTCGTTATAAAAGCCCTATAGAATGTAGGGCTAAAGGGAATATACCTCAACACAGTAAAAGCAACATATGAGAAACCCACAGCCAACATCCTAAATAGAGAAACATTGAAGCTATCCTACCGAAGTCAGGAACAAGACAGGGATGTCCTCTGTCCCCACCCCTTTCCAGTTGTGCTTGAAGTGCTAGCTGGAGCATAAAAGCAATAGAAGCAAACTAAAGGGATACAAATAGAGAAAGAAGAAGCAACACTATTACTATTTGCAAATGGCATATTATTATTCATCAGAAATTCCAAAATTCTATCAGGAAAAATTCTAGAAACCGTACTCAAATTCAGCAATGTTGGAGGACACAGAATCAACTTGCTCAAATCAGTAGATTTTTTTTAGTAGAGTTTTCTATAACCAGCAACAGACATGCAAAAAGGACGTCATGGACACACTCCCATTCACAGTAGCCTCAAAGGAAATCTAATGTCCAGGAATAAACCTAATCAAGGAAGTGAAGGACCTCTACAAAGAAAACTTTAAACCTCTGAAGAAAGAGATAGAGAAGGACACTAAAAAATGAAAAGAAATCCCATGTTTATGGAGTTGCATAATTAACATTGTGAAAATGGCCATTTTGTCAAAAGCTATTTACAGATTAACTGGAATCCCAATCAAAATTCCCATCTCATTCTTCACAGAAATTGAAAAAAAAAATCTGTCCTAAAATTCACATGGAACCACAAAAACCCCTGATACCCAAAACAATCCAGAGCAAAAAGAACAGTGCTGGAGGGTTACCATTCCTGATTTCAGATACATTATAGACCCATAGTAATAAAAGCAATAGTGTATTGCTACAAACATAGACCTGTAGACCAATGAAACAAAACTGAAGTCCCAAACAATAGTACATGTAACATTTGATAAATATGCTAAAAACTGCAGCTCAGAAAAGAAAGCATCTTCAACAAATGGTGCTGGGAAAACTGAATGTCCACATGCAGAAGAATGAAATTAGACCCTTATTTATCACTTGCACAAAATTTTCTCCAAATGGATCAAAGGGACAAAAATGAAACACAAAACACTGAAACTTGCCAGAAGAAACCATAGGCAGTTTTCTACATGCTATGGGTACAGGAAAGGACTTCCTGAATAGGTCTCCATTTGCCCAAGGATTAAGGCCAACAACTGACAAGTGGAACTTCATAAAACTAAAAAGCTTTGGCACAGCTAAAAGAACAATAAACCAACAGAAGGGGAAACACAGAATGGGAGAGAATCCTTGCCAGGTACATATCTGACAGAGGATTAACATCCAGAATATGTAAAGAACTCAAAAAACAAAGAATCATAAAATGAATGAAATATCTTTAAAAGTATTCACCATTCCTAGAAATTAAAATGAAAACAACACTGTTATTTCATTTTATCCCTGTCAGAATGACAAAGATAAACAAAACAACCTACCACCCTCATTCACTACTGTTAGGATTGTACGCTGGTGCAGCCCCTTTGGTAATCAGTGTGAAGAATTCCCAAAAATCTAAAAATCTCCTGTATGACCCAGCTATACCAATCACATATGCCCAAGGACTTGACATCCTACTTCACAGACACTTCCTCAGTTATGTTCATTGCCGCTTTATTCATAATAGCTAGGAAATGGAAACATCCTCGATGTCCTTCAACCTATGAGTAGATAAAGAAGATAGAGTACAGTACACTACAGAATACTGTTTATCTGCACAGGGAAGTAAGATGGGATCATTGAGGGGCTGTGAGGTAATAGAGAGGGGAATGGCAGAGTAGAAGTGATCTGACCCTGGAGATGGGAAAGTGGGGGACACACTAAGGATGGAGAGGGAGGTAAATACAGAAAGAGCGAGGAGGGTAAAATAACAAGGCTGTCTGAATAAGTCAAACATGCTATTAACTTTTTATCAAAAACTTCTGTAGTACATATAATTCTGTATATAAATACACATATATAGTTTAAATGAACTTTCCTCTTTTAGGCTGACAATGCTCCCTCCTAGAGCTGAATACCACCTAATAAAACTCCCAATACCAGGCATAAGAAGCCCTATTTTGACTTGGTCAGGGCGGTCCAAGAGACTCCCAAAGCATACAGCCTATTGCTGTTGTCCTTGGTTGCCCCCTAGAAGGTAAGTTCTTACTGATGATGAAACCATGTGCTTCAGATACAGGGTCTGGAGGCCTCTGTGCTGGAACTGACCCGCGTGACTCATTACTCAGGACTAACTTTTATGGTACCCGAAGGTGCCATGTAAGCTTCCAAAGGAGAGAGGCTGCCAACAGTATTATCCATCTGTGATGCCTATGAACCACATCAACTGCTACCATGGCAAGATAACCCCAAACATGCCATAGTCACACATACACCTTGGCAGTAACCAACAGCTCTCGAATTGGTCTTAAATCCTGCTCAACAAGAGAGAAACCATGCCTGGTACTAGAAATCGAGCCAGCTACTCAGTGCTAGTGAAGTCATGGGTACTGGAGAACCTCTCACCACTGCTGACCCAGCATAACCCCTAACGACAACTGGTAAGTGTAGTCCCCACCCCTTGTTAAGGAAACTTCTCTTTACGACAGTCAGAAAACCACAGCACCAAACCTACAACCAATCAAAATGCAGAGTTGTGGAGCTCCTTCCCAACGGATACATCTACCAGACATTCCCACACCTAAGGTTCAGGAAACATCGTAGAAGAGGGAACTAAAAGACCGAAAGAGTCAAAGGGTCATGGAGTTTGCTGTGAAACTGTCTCCTAGGAATGTCAGAAGCTACACCCATAAAGTCATGCCAACACGACTGCCTAAACCTGAGCTGAACGAGGATTTGAGCAGTAGATATGACATATATATGCAAATGTACATATATGTGTATGTATACACATATGCATGACTGCCTAAACCTGAGCTGAATTAGGATGCGAGCCATAGATGACAAATGGTGGAGAGTCCAGAGGGCCTCAACCCTATGCAGAGAATTGTGGTAACTAAAGAATGCTGAGAGCAGGAGAAACAGTCTTTCCCAGGAAAGAGCACACCAGTTTGGTTATCTAATACCAAATGGTTAGTTCTGAAAACATAAGATTACAAGTAACATTATAGATACTGAGGTTATATCAGTAATATGTGTGTATATATATATATATATATATATATATATATATATATATATATATACATGTATGCATGACTGTCTAAACATGAGCTGAACGAGGATGAGAGCAATAGAAATGACAAAGGATTGGTAGAAAGCATATATGCATATATGTATATATAGTATGTATATATATGTATGTGCACATAGTAACAATGAAAACAGAGGAGTAGGTTTATATACCTGTATATATGCATATATGCATACAGTAACAATAAAAACAGAGGCTATGAGCTTGAAAGAGAACACGGGGGGCACATGGGAAGGTTCTGAGTGAGGAAAAGCGAGGGCAAAATATTGCAATTATAATCTCAAAAATAAAAGAAAAACCTAATTAAAATTTAAAAATTGGTAACATATTTCTGAAATAATTTGAAATTAATTTTACTCTGAATTAGATTTTAACTGCTGTGAAATTTTGTTTTATTCTCCCTCTTACTAAAAATCTTATTGCAGAAATACTTTGAGAAAATTAGAAGGCTGAGAGTGGAAAATTTAAATAGTAACAACCAAAAAAAAAAAAAAAGAAAGTAAAAGACAAAGAAATTACAGAAACAATACCTTCCACAATATCCTCAAGAATATGCTAGGAGACCCAACTGAGCAAATGAAAGACTTGCATAATAAAAACTCTAAGACACTGAAGAAGACATGAAAATATGGGAAGATTTCCCATATTCATGAATTAGTAGAATTAATGATCCAATCAAAAACAATCTACAGATTCAATGCAATCCCCATCAAAATTCCAACACAATTCTTTGCAGAAATTGAAAAAATAATCTTCTACTTTATATGGAAACAAAAAGCCCAGGATGGCTAAAACAATTCTAATTAATAAAAGAGCTGCTAGAGGTATCACCATCTCCAATTTTACTATTTCCAATTTCACAAAGTTGTAGTAATCAAACCAGAATGGTATTGGCATAAAAACAGGTATGTTTATCAATGGAATTGAATTGAAGACCCAGGCATAGGTCTATGCAATCTGATGTTTGATAAGCCAGAAATACACACTGGAGAAAAGACATCTTCAACAAATGGTGCTAGTCAAACTGGATGGTTGCATGTAGAAGAATGCAAATAGATCTGTTCTTTTTTTTTTTTTTTTTTTTTTTGGTTTTTCGAGACAGGGTTTCTCTGTGTAGCTTTGCGCCTTTCCTGGAACTCACTTGGTAGCCCAGGCTGGCCTCGAACTCACAGAGATCCGCCTGCCTCTGCCTCCCGAGTGCTGGGATTAAAGGCGTGCGCCACCGCCGCCCGGCTAGATCTGTTCTTATAACCCTGCACAAGACTCCAACTACAAATGGATCAAAGACCTCAAGGTAAGACCAGATACACTGAACCTGATAAGAAAAAAGTAGGGAAAAGCCTTGAACTCAACAGCACTGTTTTAGAAAAGTCTTCCTGAACAGGACAATAGCACAGGCACTAAAAACAACAATTAATAGATGCGACCACATGAAGCTGAAATCTTTGTAAAGCAAAGGACATCATTATTTGAGCAAGGCATCTGCATATAGAATGGAACAAAAAGCTTTACCAATTTACATCTGATACTGAGTTAGTATCTAGGATATATAAGAACTAAAAACCCCGAAGATCAAGAAAAAACAATTGAATTAAAAAATGAGGTATAGAATTAAACATAGAGTTCTCAAAAAATGAAATACAAATGACTAAAAACACTTAAAACATTTTCAGCATCCTTAGCAATCAGGAAAATGCAAACTAAAATTACTTTGAGATTTCATTCTTATCCTGGTCAGAATGGCAAGGTAAAAGGGTACAGCACATGCGGTTAAGGAGAATGCCTATTCCTTGCTGGTGGGAGTGCAAACTGACACAATCCCCGTGGAAACCAGTGTGGAGGGTCCTCAAAAAGCTGAAAATAGATTTACCACAAAAATCTTATTACAGAGATACTTGGTCATTCATGTTCAATGTTGATATATTCATAATAGCCAGAAATTGGAAAAAGCCAAGATATTCATCAATTGATAATGGGAATGTGGTACATTTACACAATGGAATATTACCCAGCTGTTTAAAAAGATGAAATCATGAAATTCCCAGGTAAATGGATGGAGCTAGGACAAAACCATCCTGAATGAAGTTACTTAGACCCCCAAAGACAAATATTGCATGTTTTCTCTGATATAGATGTTAGCTTTTAAGTATTGTATTTGTTCAACTTGAATAATCACAGAGTTTAGGCAGCTGTGGGTGAGGAGAAATGGATCTTCTAGGGAGGGCTACTGTGAGTACAACAGCATTGAACATAGATGAGGAAGTGTCTCTATAGTAGGGTGCAGAGTCCTTTGGGTATATGCCCAAGAGCAGTTAAGCTGGATCTTGAGGTAGATTTATTCCCAGTATCCCAAGGAACCACCATTCTGATTTCTATGGTGGCTGTACAAGTTTGCACAGCAATGGATAAGTTTCCCCCATTCCTCACATCCTTGTCATATGAGCTGTCATTTGTTTTATTGATCTTGGCCATTCTGACTGATGTAATATGAAGTAGTTTTGATTTGTATTTCCCTGATGACAAAGGTTGTTGGACATTTTAAAAAGTGTTCCTTAGTAATTTGTGTTTCATCTTTTGAGGCCTCTTTGTTTATTTCTGTACCCCATTTTAATTAGGTTGTTGTCTTTTTTGTTGTTTTTTAAAATTATTTTATTTTATAATTAATTTAATTTTACATATCAGCCTTGATGACTCATTTTTGAGTTCTTTGTATATTGTAGATATTAACCATCTATTGGATGTGTAATTGGCAAAGACCTTTTCCCATTCTGTAGCCTGCTTCTTTGTCTGAATATTGGTGTCCTTTGCCATACAGAAAGAAGCTTTTCAGTTTCATGAGGTCTCATTTATTAATTGTTGTTCTGTGCCTATGCTATCAGTGTCCTGTTCAGAAGGTCTCTTCTATCAGATTCAGGGTATCTGGTTTCCTGTTGAGGTCATTGATTAGGTTGAAATTGAGTTTTGTGCAGGGTATTAAATATGGATCTATTTACATTCCTTTACATGATGAAATGCTAGCCATTTGTTGAAGAGGCTCTCTTTCTCCCCCAGTGTGTATTTTTGGCTTATTTGTCACAGATGAGGTGTCTGGAGATCTGTGAACTTATTTCTGGGTCTTCAGTTCAATCCAGTAGATCAACATGTGCATTTTTATGCCAAGACCATGCTGATTTATTACTATAGCTCTGTAGTAGAAGATGGGATGAAGGATGGCGATACCTCAAGAAGTTCTTTTATTATTTAGGATTATTTTAGCTATCTTGGGATTTTGTGTTTCCATAAGAAACTGAATTTTTTCCTTTCAATTTCTGTGAAGAATTGTGTTGGAATATTGATGGGGATTGTGTTGAATCTGTATATTGCTTTTGATAGGATGACCACTTTCACTATATAAAACTTAACGACATATGAACATGGGAGATCTTTCAATCTTCTGATATCTTCTTCAGTGTCTTAAAGTTTTTTTTAAAAAATCATATAAGTCTTTTAGTTGCTTGGTTAGAGTTACCCCAAAATACTGTTTTTTGAGGCTAATGGAAAAAGTAATGCTTCCCTGATTTCTTTCTCAGTTCATTTGCCATTTGTACATAGGAAGGCTACTTATTTTTGTTTGTTAATTTTGCATTCTGCTACTTTGTTCTGTTCTAGAGCTTTCTGGTGTTCTAGTAAGTTGTTAATACAAGATATCTCCATTTTTTTTTAACATAGACACTTATTGCTGTAAACTTACCTCTTAGCTCTCATTGTGTTGAAGAAGTTTGGGTATATTGTGTCTTTATTTTCACATTTCTGTCTCACCCCACTTTTCATTCAGTAGTGAGTTGTTCAGTTTCCATGAGTTTGTATACTGTCTGTCATTTCTGTTGTTAATATTTAGCTTTAATCCATGGTGGTCTGATAGGACTCAGGAGTTATTTCAATTTTCTTGTATCTATTGAGACTTGCTTTGTGTCCAAGTATGTGGTCACTTTTGGATAAAGTTCCATGAGCTGCTGAGAAAAAGGCATATTTTTTTTGTGTTTGGGTGAAATGTTCTATAGATATCTGCTAGGTCCATTTGATTTATGACATTATTTAACTCTGGAATTTCTTCTCTGTTTAGTTTATATCTGGATGACCTGTATATGGGCAGAAATAGGGTATTAATAGTATCACTGTGTGAGGATCATTATGTGATTTTTAGATTTAGTACAGTTTCTTTTATGAACTTGAGTGCCCTTGTGTTTGGTGCATAAATGTTTAAAATTGCAATATCCTCTGAGTGGATTTTTCTTTTTATGAGTGTATAGTATCTTTCCCTATCTGTCATAATTAGTTTTGGCTTGAAGTCTATTTGAGTCATATATTAAAATGGCCACACTAGCTTTCTTTTTAGCCTTATTTGCTTGGGATATCTTTTTCTATCCTTTTACCCTGATGTGATGTCTATCCTTGATGGTAAGGTATGTTTCTTGGATGTAGCAGGAAGACTGATCCCTTTTCTAATCAAATCTGCTAGTCTGTGTCTTTTTACTGGGGAACTGAGACCATTGATATTGAAGATTATCAATGAGCAGTGTTTATTGATTCCTGTTATTTTGTTGTTATGCTATGGTTCTTCCCATTTTGATTTACTGGTCTGCAATTATTTATTCTTTGTTTTCTTGGGTGTGGTTAACCTCTTCAGATTAAATTCTTTTCTATTGCTTTCTGTAGAGCTGGATTTGTAGATTGCTTAAATTTATTTTATCATGGAGTACTTTTCTTCCTCTACTGATTGTGATTGACACTTTTACTAGGGTCTCTTAGAATTTCTAGGATATCTGTCCAGGCCCTTTTGGCTTTTATAGTTTACATTGATTAGTTAAGTGTTATTTTAATGGGACTGCCTTTATATGTTACTTGGTCTTTTTCCCTTGCAACTTTTAATATTCTTTCTTTCTTTTGCTTGTTTAGTGTTTTATAATTTTGTGTTGTGGGGACTTTCTTTTCTTGTCCTGTCTATTTATTGTTCTGAATTCTTTTTTGTACTGTAATAGGCATCTCCTTCTTTAGATTAGAAAAAAAATTGTTTTGTTTCTTTGTTTTCTGCTTCCTTTCTTGTCTTCTGACTTAAGTGGCCAAGGGTTCTGGTGATTGGCAAACCTTCAGGTTCAGTAGGGTGTCTCTGCTGTTTGTTGGGCCTTGGGTGCCTAGAACCAGCCTGGCCTCCTGTAAAGCTGACGTCTGGGCCTATGGAGTCTGTTCATCTTCTAATTGATGTGGGTTGTACCTGTGCCTATGGCAGTCTTTATTGCAGCATTTATTCATGTACTCTCTGAGTGTCTTGATCATGTTTATTAATGCTATTTTGAATTCATTGTCTTGTATGTCATATAAGTCATTATTGTGTGTGTGGGGACATTACTATAGGAGTACTCATTTTTTGGTAAAGACATTATTTGGTCATTCATATTTGTGTATTAGTTATGGGACCTAGGCATTTGGAGGTAGGTTGTTGAGCAGGTATTTGAGTCTCTGTTTCCAACTTTTAAGGTGGGTGACCAACTGCATGGGTCTTAGGATTCAGTCTTTCATCAATTCAGTGTTGATGTATGAATGGATTATCAGAAGTATTCTCTGCTCATCTTGAACCAAGTAAGGTTTCTAAGCTCAAGAGCATTCCTTCTATAAAGTTAGATGATTTTCATAGCCAGTCTTATGGAATTTGGAAGGAGGTGGTCAGGTCAACTGGTGCTTGTGGAGTTGATGTGAGCCTAGGATTCCACCAGAAAAGGAGTCATAGGATGGAGCCATAAGGCAGACAGGGGATAGTGGTCCGCAGATAGACTGTAGGAATGGGGAAATGGTTGGAGGTATTAGTGTGGATTTAGTGTCCCTTCCTGCAGAGGTCCTTGAAAAGCATGGGTATTGGAGAGGTTGATGATAGGAGTCTAGGCTTTCTGCCCATAGATGGGAGGGTACTGGAGCTCAGCTGGGGTGGAAGGGTTTAGTAGAGTGATTCTAGGGACCCTCTTGAAGCAGAGGAATATGGAAGGGGTGCAGGAAGTCAGGTGTGGGACACATGGTCCTCAGGCAGCGGTGCAGTGGTTGGAGTAGCCTGGGTTGTTTGGTGCCCCTTGCTTCAGAGGGGTCGTCTTTTAGACAAAGGAATGAGTGAGGTTTGTG